>NC_047585.1:9020000-9360896 GCF_011004845.1 Esox lucius | reverse complement strand
TATATTTCATATCCATTGAGTTACATTGTGGCCAATAGGATCTAGGATGGGTGGAGTAAAATGCCAGCAACAATTGCAAATACACAGTGCCCCTTGATTTCTTTGCATATAATTATTCTACCCACTCTCCTGAACATTTCCCAGAGTATATTTTTACAATATACACTAAACCAAGTGTCAAAATCGATACATTTAATATTATTAAAATCGCGTTTTACCGCTGACTTGTATTTTGAAGGCAAAATCCGAAAACCGGAAGTCTTATTGTTGCTACGGAATCTCTAATGTTGCCAGCATGACGCTAATCTGTCTCTCTAGTATTTTGCCAGGAGCACGAACGACGATGACGTCACAATTGTATGGTAATGAGAAAACCTTCAAAATAAAAGGGTACTGCAATGTGTTTATATTTTTCTAAAGATAGCAAACAAAGAAAACCTTTATGGTATTTTCAACAAAAAGGCAATTCATGGAAAATTATATAGGTTTATCAAAAACAAGAACAATATATTTTTAAAGAACAATATTTGTACATAAAATTTTAAATACCTATCTATATCTATCTATATATGTGTGCTAGAAATCTGTTGGACAGAAGTCCCTAGACTCAGATGCAGGCAAATGTAGAAAATGATGTGGTAGCTCGTTTTTAGGACCATGTCTTGGTCTTAGTCTCTCTGTGACCCTGCCTAAGTAGCTTACTTAGCAGATCTACATGATCTTATAACTGTAGATAGTTAGCATATATGTAAGACAGTAGACACTACTGTTCAACTTGTAAAGCAGTTATTAACTCCTCCAAATAGAATAATAGGTAATGCATCAGTGTTAAGACCCACATGTGGAGAGTTCACAACTCTGTGCCATCATAATACAAATTTCTTTGTGTAGTACATGGTATTTAAAAAGGGTCACTTCATACAATTACTCTCTTAAATATATTTTGACATTCATTATGGAGGACTAAACCTGCCATAATTATAAATAAATAAATATATGCACACATCAATGGGCAAATAAATAAATACACATAGAAATATACAAATAAATAAATGCATATCATGAGGCAAATACATTAATTAATAAATAAATACTCAGAAATATATAAATTAATAAATATATACACAAATACCAACCAATCAATCAAATGTATTTATAAAGTCCTTTTTACATCAGCTGTTTTTACAAAACACCCCACCCAGCCTACTCCTCTCGGCACATTAATATAGCAGCGTAAAACCTTGGGGCTGAGACAGGGGGGTCCAGTGACACTGTGGCTCGATCTGGAGGAAGTCCCGGACAGGGTCCTACATGCAGGAAGTCAATCCACCGACACTGCCAAGCATCAACCGAAGGGACAACCACCAACCGCAACCACCCTGAAATGAGGGCCAGGTATTGCCAGCAGAGTTCACCACTATTACGCAATAGGTGCAACGGAGAGACAACAATAAGCCAGTGACTCCGGCATTAGAGAGAGGGCATCCCAGTGGCAATGAAAGCCCACCTGGCAAGACAGCAAGTGTGGACAGTATCAAGCCTTTCTGTTCACCTTCACACCCCTGGGCCAGACTGCACTTAATCATAGACCATGCTGAAGAGATGAGTCTTTAGTAGACGCTTGAAGGTTTGCACTGAGTCTGCATTTCTAACCTTAACTGGCAGATCATTCCACTGTAGTGGTGCTCTATGAGTGAAAGCCCTGCCTCCAGCTGTTTATTTAGAAATTCTAGGTACAATTAGAAGACCTGTATCTTGCGATCCTATGTTACATGTAGGTATGTATGGCTGGATCATTTCAGTGAGGTAAGTAGGAGCAAATCCATATACTGATTTATAGGTTAACAATAAAAACTTAAAATCAGCCCTAGCCTTAACAACAAGTGTAAAGAGGATAGTACCGGAGTAATGTGTCACATTTTCTTAGTTCTAGTTAAGAATCTAGCAGCCATGTTCAGCACTAATTTAAGTTTATTTACTGATTTATCAGGGTAACCGGAGAAAAGAGTATTACAGTAATCTAATTTAGAAGTGACAGAAGCATGGATTAGTTTTTCTGCAATCGTTTTTGATAAAAGGTTTCAGATTTTTGCAGCTCTTGAGATATATTTTATATGTTCATCAAAGGAGAGGTCAGGGTCAAGGGTAATGCCAAGGTTTCTTACAGTTTTTTTGGATACGAAGCTGCAGCTGTCGGGGTTCACACTGAGATCTGCCAACAAAACTCTTTGTTTCTTGGGTCCTAAAACAAGTATTTCTGTTTTTCTTGAGTTTAAAAGCAAGAAGTTCTTTGTCATCCACTTCCTAATATCTGAAACGCATGCTTCCAAAGTAACTAATTTTGGGGCTTCTCCATGTTTCATCGAAATATACAACTGTGTGTCATCACCATAACAGTGAAAATGTACATTGTGATTCCGGATGACATCACCCAGAGGCAGCATATATAGTGAAAACAACAATGGGTCCAAACCAAGCCTTGGGGAACACCAAAACATACCTTTGATTTGTCAGAGGACATGCCATCCACACAAACAAACTGATATCTTTCAGATAAATAAGATTTAAACCAGGCAAGAACGTGTCCACGTAGCCCAATATGGGTTTAAAGTCTCTCTAAGAGAAGGGATTGATCAATAGTGTCAAAAGCAGCACTAAGATGAAAAAGCAACAGAACTGATGCAGAACCTTTTTTCTGAGGCCATTAGAAGGTAATTTTTTACTTTTACAAGTGTAGTCTCAGTACTATGATGGGGTCTGAAACCGGACTGGAGCATTTCATACATGTTATTTGTCTTCAGGAAGGCATTCATCATTTGGGAAACACACTTTTCTAAGATTTTTGAGAGGAACGGGAGGTTTCGATATTGGCCTATAATTGTTTAAAATATTGGGATTATTTCCACTATTTTTAATGAGATTGGTAAACATCCGGAGGAAAGGGAGCAATGAATGACGTTCAACATTGGCTGAACTAGCAGAGGAAGTAGTTCCTTAGGTAGTTTTGTTGGAATCTAGTTGACAATTTGTGGATTTAGAACTCATTACTAATTTTGTGTGTCCCCAATGACACGTCAGAGAATTTCTGGGTATTCTCAGGACAACTGAGATTTTGAGGACTATACCTATTTAAGGAGGACTCAGTTATTTGTTTTCTAATGGTGATGATATTTACATAAAAAAAGTTAATGTATTCATTACTGCAGAAGTGAAGACCCACTTCACTTGTTGAGCATTTCTTTTTTGTTAACTTTGCAACTGTATGAAGAGATATTTTGGATTGTTTTTGTTCACCTCAATCAGGTTGGAGAAATAAGCTGATCGAGCAGACGTGAGTGATTTTCGGTATTGTAGTGTACTGTCTATCCAGGCTAGTCTAAATACTTCCAACTTGGTAGAGCACCACTTTCACTCCAATTTTTTGGAGTCTTGCTTCAGTGGTCTAGTATTGTCTGTGTAGCAAGGAGCTAATTTTCTTGTTTTTTAGTAGTGCAACCATATCTAAGCAATTCGCAGTGTTGAGTTTATATCATAGATTAGATTGTTTGCAGATTTATTTATTTCATTATTGATGAGCCTGAAAGAATATCAAGAAATCAATATGTAGTCCGAGAATTTATATTATGGTTTTTAAAAGTCATAGTTTGGGGTGCAAATGGGTTTCTTGTTTTAATGGTAAATGTAATAAGACAGTGATCCGATATTCCAGGATTATGGGGAATAATTATTAGATCTACAATATCTATTTCTCGTGACAGGACTAAGTCTAAGATATGATTGGCAGTGTGTTGGACATGAGATATGTTGGACAAAACCCACTGAGTCAATTAGGGCTTCAAAGGCTTTTTGATGAGGGTCATTGGACTTTTTCATATGAATACTGAAATTGCCAAACATTTGAGTAGTATCTGCCATCACTACAAGGTTAGACAAGAATTCAGGAAACTCATTGAGGAACATTGTGTATGGCCTATAAATAGTAGCTTTGAAAAATTATTTAACAGTCTGGTTAGCTTACATGAGTAAAACTTCAGAAGAATAAAAACCAGTGATGTCTTTTAGTGTAAAATTATATATACTGTTATAAATATTAGCAACAACCCCCCTTTTCAGGATGCGCAGAGGAAAGGATTTCTAGAGTAGCCAGGAGAGGCCCCATTTAGGGCAGTAAATTAATCAAGCTTTAGTCATGTGTCACACAGGCCAATAACATCCAGTTTATGATCAGTGATTAATTCATTTACAGCAATTGCCTTTGAAGCAAGGGATCTGACATTAAGGAGTCACATTTTAAGAAGGGAGACAGTACAGTCATTTTTATTAATGACTGAGGTGAAGGAAGGCTTTATCTTAATAAGGTTGCTATTGTTAGCACTACCTTGTTTAACTTTTCTCAGCCTGTAACGAGTCACCATCTCAATAGGCAGAACTATGCTAACTTGTCTGCTCTATGCTATCGACATAAATAAATGGATGCAGTGATACACACTTATTTAAATTATTAATAAATATTTTCTTCATTTATTTACTTACTCATTTATTCATTTCTCTATTTCTTCCTCTAATATGCTAATGAGGGGGTGTCAGGAAAACTTGTATAGAAACCGTGCATTGTTTGACAGCATTTGCTTGGAATGGGTTCAGTAACGCACATTTGGCGGTTCCAAAAACGTTTGACTTGCTCATATAGCTAGCAGTAGCATGATGTAAATCCACTTCTTTAGACACAGGTAAGGATATTGCATACTTGTGACTCCATGTGTCTCCATTGAAAATTAATGGGAAGTGAAATTTCAGAAACTGAATATCCTCTTTGCCTAGTAGACACGGGCCGTTACAATGGTGTCTCATGCAAGTCCCCAAACATTACATATATAATGAGAGTTTTTAATAATGAATTTTTTTTTCTACCATATTGGAAATTGCAGAATAAATGTTTGGCTAGTCAGGTATAAATGCATTGTAAAATCACATAGAAAGAGTTTAAGATGTTTGCAATACTGAGCCATTAACACTTTGATTGAACCTGGGGTCTGGTGTTATGTTTCCTCAGGCCTAGATTAAATAAAATCACACAATTTCAAATTGGTTTCTTGAACATGACAATGAGTTCACTGTACTGAAATGGCCCCCACAGTCACCAGATCTCAACCCAATAGAGCATCTTTGGGATGTGGTGGAACGGGAGCTTCGTGCCCTGGATGTGCATCCCACAAATCTCCATCAACTGCAAGATGCTATCCTATCAATATGGGCCAACATTTCTAAAGAATGCTTTCAGCACCTTGTTGAATCAATGCCACGTAGAATTAAGGCAGTTCTGAAGGCAAAAGGGGGTCAAACACAGTATTAGTATGGTGTTCCTAATAATCCTTTAGGTGAGTGTATTCTAAGCAGCTAATACAGCTAATGCCAAGCTGGGACAAAGGTGAATAATTGCTTGTTGTGAAAAATGACTCCATGATTCATTAAGAACAACTCAGGGTAAGTGGAATTTCAGCCAAATATGAATCTAGGTTGAACTACCCCTTTAAGGGCCCAGGTCTGTTAGAAATTATAGATATGCAACTACATAAACATGAATTAGAATAAGTCAATAAGTTAGCTAACTAGATGATAACATTCATGTAAATGTGGCAAAGAAGTTATATGTGAAATTGAAAATTCACCAATACATAAACAGGAAAAGGAAGAAAGTCCTATAGTTTGATAAAATACTGCTAGTACCTAAGCCACCAATACTAAAACATTTAGCTACAATTCACTTACAGTGGGGAGAACAAGTATTTGAAAACACTGACGATTTTGCAGGTTTTCCTACTTACAAAGCATGTAGAGGTCTGTCATTTTTATCATAGGTACATTTCAACTGTGAGAGACAGAATCTAAAACAAAAATCCAGAAAATCAGACCTGTTAGTTTTTCTTTAAGAAGCCCTCCTGTTCTCCACTCATTACCTGTATTAACTGTACCTGTTTGAACTCGTTACCTGTATAAAAGACACCTGTCCACACACTCAATCAAACAGACTCCAACCTCTCCACAATGGCCAAGACCAGAGAGCTGTGTAAGAACATCAGGGATACAACTGTAGACCTGCACAAGGCTGGGATGGGCTACAAGACAATAGGCAAGCAGCTTGGTGGGAAGGCAACAACTGTTGGCGCAGTTATTACAAAATGGAAGAAGTTCAAGATGACGGTCAATCTCCCTCGGTCTGGGGCTCCATGCAAGATCTCACCTCGTGGGGCATCAATGATCATGAGGAAGGTGATGAATCAGCCCAGAACTACACGGCAGGACCTGGTCAATGACCTGAAGAGAGCTGGGACCACAGTCTCAAAGAAAACCATTAGAAACACACTACGCCGTCATGGATTAAAATCCTGCAGCGCACGCAAGGTCCCCCTGCTCAAGCCAGCGCATGTCCAGGCCCGTCTGAAGTTTGTCAATGACCATCTGGATGATCCAGAGGAGGAATGGGAGAAGGTCATGTGCTCTGATGAGACAAAAATAGAGCTTTTTGGTCTAAACTCCACTCGACTTGTTTGGAGGAAGAAGAAGGATGCAGCCAGGGCAACTAAGGAGTGGCTCCGTAAGAAGCATCTCAAGGTCCTGGAGTGGCCTAGCCAGTCTCCAGACCTTAACCCTATAGAAAATCTTTGGAGGGAGCTGAAAGTACGTATTGCACAGTAACAGCCCTGAAACCTGAAGGATCTGGAGAAGATCTGTATAGAGGAGTGGGCCTAAATCCCTGCTGCAGTGTGTGCAAACCTGGTCAAGAACTACAGGAAACGTATGATCTCGGTAATTGCAAACAAAGGTTTCTGTACCAAATATTAAGTTCTGCTTTTCTGATGCATCAAATACTTATGTCATGCATTAAAATGCAAATTAATTACTTAAAAATCATACAATGTGATTTACTGGATTTTTCTACATGCTTTGTAAGTGGGAAAACTTGCAAAATCGGCAGTGTATCAAATACTTGTTCTCCCCACTGTATCAGCAAAGCATCCCCATTGTCCCTGATGTGAACTAAAGTGATTTCTGATGTCTGGAGTCGTGATGGGTCATTTCCAAATGAACAGCTCTAGTTGAACGGTTACTTATAGTGAACGTTGGAAGCCAAATCGCATTGGTGAAAGGAGATGTTGTAACGGTTTGGTTAGGGGTGCCAGGTAGGGGAAAACCTACCAGAGAAGCAGTTTAGCTTCTCCTTTTATATTCTTTCCCATCTGAGGCAGGTAACCTATGACATATGGACCAATGGTGCGTGACTCCATGCTACACGTTGACACACACATACTCATTAACCCATCCAGGCATGAAACATGAAAAAAAAACTAATCACACAGTACACATTTCTGCAAAATTATAACCATTTACTTCCAAGGAATTTGCTACAGTGTACTTAAGATAACACCCCAAAGTAAAAGCATCCACTACTACCCAAAACATAATCTTTTCCAATGTAATAACAGAAACAGACAAATACTTGCAAACTAACGAATTCTCAGAAACAAGCAAATAGTCAGAAACAAACGAACAATCCAAAATAAACAAATACACTGAAATAAGCAAATAATCAGAACAAAACAAATACATAGAAACAAACAATACTCAGGAATAAATAAATGCTCAGAAATAACCAAATACTCAGAAACAAACAGAAATTCCAAAAGTAATGCCCACCCTACTACAATACTGTCAACAACGTATTTTCCCAGGGAAAATAAGGCAGCGATTTTGCAAATACACCCAAAAGGTACACCCCCCTGGCCATTACAAGTTCATATTAATTAGTCCACTAACTCAGGCATATGGGCGAAATGTCCAATTCGATAAAGCGAGAAGGCCCTGACTGTAGTGTGCAGTTCCGGGCCGGGCTCAACGTGGGTGGAGTCAAACGTGTTTAATCCGACCCCTTCTCGTCTCCTCAAAGGTATCAACATCAACAAAAGCAAATCTTAATCAAACCTATCCTACATAGATATACATACAAATATAAACCTTGTTGCTTAAGCTTTCATTAAGCTTTTTACTCAATAATTTAATTAAGTAAAATAAAGGTAACATACAGAAATGGGGAGAACCAAAGACATGCAGGAAGGGAGTGCGGTGATGTAGTAACCATAACTAAAGAATCATTATGGAAAATGTGCACATGCTATATTGTAGTCAAGGGTTAAAATGTTTAGTTAATTTTAGTTGTATTTGTCTACTTATATTTTAATTGGGTATTTTTGTTTCATGCCCAAAGGTACCAGTCCGACTTTTACAATAAGTTTACCTTTTGATATGATCATTTATCTTAAATAATATACCTAAACATTTATTAAATATGGTAGTAGTTGTATTATCTGTTAATTAGCTATAATATTATTGAGTAACTATACGAGAATGTTTCCACTTGTTACACGCAGTACTTTTAAGATAAGCATCTTGTCCCAGCTGCTGTCTTGGATCGTAGATTTAAAACAGAGTGGATGATTTAGGATGTTCAGTTGCGTAACCAGTTTAGAGACAAACAGGACGGCTCGTACTTTACACAGCTGCACACAGGTTGGACACAGGAGGTTGTAGCGGTAGAGAAATACAAAAATGCATCAAGTACCATAACATCATCCTGAAGCCAAAGACTCTGGCCAAACTCTGCTTTCTATAAGTGTTTTCCAAGTTACTATAGCAAAAAGTTTTATTGAAGTTCAAGTCAATTTTAGATTTTAGATTTTACTGGCAGTATACGTAACGTATATGCTAGTTAAATGCTGAGCACTTAATATTTGAAATCATGAGAGTTGTAATTTCATTGCACATTGATAGAATATATTTTCTGTTTCTTTTTGGCTGTGTGCTGATAGCCTACAGCTTTTTTCGTTTCAATTTAATTGAATTCAAAGCAAGTAAATGTATTATTTTATTTTATACATTCTTTAGGCAAATGTTGTTTAAAATGCTGAGCATCAGATTTTGTTGGCAGCCGATAGTATTTTGAAAATGCTTTACTATTTCGTTGTCGTATAAATTAATAATAAACAAATAATATACAGGTGCTGGTCATATAAATAGAATATCATCAAAAAGTTTATTTATTTCAGTAATTCTATTCAAAAAGTGAAACTTGTATAATGTATACATTCATTCCACACAGACTGATATATTTCAAGTGTTTTTTCTTTTAATTTTGATGATTATAACTGACAACTAATGAAAACCCCAAATTCAGTATCTCAGAAAATTAGAATATTGTGAAAAGGTTCAATATTGAAGACACCTGGTGCCCCACTCTAATCAGCTAATTAACTCAAAACACCTGCAAAGGCCTTTAAATGGTCTTTCAGTCTAGTTCTGTAGGCTACACAATCATGGGGAAGACTGCTGACTTGACAGCTGTCCAAAAGACAACCACTGACACCTTGCACAAGGAGGACAAGACACAAAAGGTCATTGCTAAAGAGGCTCTGTGTCCAAGCACATTAATAGAGAGGCGAAGGGAAGGAAAAGATGTGGTAGAAAAAAGGTGTATAAGCAATAGGGATAACTGCACCCTGGAGAGGATTGTGAAACAAAACCCATTCAAGAATGTGGGGAAGATTCACAAAGAGTGGACTGCAGCTGGAGTCAGTGCTTCAAGAACCACCACGCACAGACATATGCAAGACATGGGTTTCAGCTGTCGTATTCCTTGTGTCAAGCCACTCTTGAACAAGACACAGCGTCAGAAGCGTCTCACCTGGGATAAAGACAAAAAGGACTGGACTGCTGCTGAGTGGTCCAAAGTTATGTTCTCAAAATGTTGCATTTCCTTTGGAAATCAAGGTCCCAGAGTCTGAAGGTAGAGAGGAGAGGTACGTTGCAGTGTAAGTCCAGTGTAAAGTTTCCATAGTCAGTGATGGTTTGGGGTGCCATGTCATCTGCTGGTGTTGGTCCACTGTGTTTTCTGAGGTCCAAGGTCAACGCAGCCATCTACCAGGAAGTTTTAGAGCACTTCATGCTTCCTGCTGCTGACCAACTTTATGGAGATGCAGATTTCATTTTCCAACAGTACTTGGCACCTGCACACAGTGCCAAAGCTACCAGTACCTGGTTTAAGGACCATGGTATCCCTGTTCTTAATTGGCCAGCAAACTCGCCTGACCTTAACCCTATAGAAAATCTATGGGGTATTGTGAATAGGAAGATGAGATACGCCAGACCCGACAATGCAGAAGAGCTGAAGGCCACTATCAGAGCAACCTGGGCTCTCATAACACCTGAGCAGTGACACAGACTGATCGACTCCATGCCACGCCGCATTGCTTCAGTAATTCAGGCAAAAGGAGCCCCAACTAAGTATTGAGTGCTGTACGTGCTCATACTTTTCACTTTTCAGTTGGCAAACATTTCTAAAAATCCTTTTTTGTATTGGTCTTAAGTAATATTCAAATTTTCTGAGATACTGAATTTGGGATTTTCATTAGTTGTCAGTTATAATCATCACAATTAAATGAAATAAACATGTGAAATATATCAGTCTGTGTTGTTATGGAACTTTTTAACTAAGGTGCATTTGAGAAATGTCTGTCTTTCCATTTGCTGGTATGTAAATCTTTACTTTGATTGTGACACACATGTCTGTATAATATCAGAGGATTATTAGGTATTTGGGCCATGTCCTCCTACCTAGATAAAGAAGGGTGTCAGTCTTTTGTTCCTCAAGAATGTGGTCCTTTGGGGAAGTAAGACCAGTTGGCCCCTTTAGGTAAATACTACAGTAAACATTATGGCAGGAAGGATAAAGTGGGGGGACAGCCCTCCCTTTGGGTAAAACTTATGTGACACAAGACAGATGGCTAACAACTTACCACACCCCTTTTTGTATGTGATATATACTGTTGAATGAGTTATATTGAGTTAGAGACTTCTCGGACGATTATGTTTGTAAGCGGTTGATGCGTCTCTCTTCTTTGCAAATAAATAATTAATAAACTGCTAATTGTGCCTAGAGAACTTCGTCTCTGTACTTACCATCACAATGTGCAATGAATGAATATAATATACAAGTTTCACTTTTTGAATGAAATTACTGAAATAGATCAACTTTTTGATGATATTCTAATTATATGACCAGCACCTGTAGTGCTACTTGTTTAGGTTTATACTTGTAGGCTAAAAGACTGATAGACAGATCTGTAGACTATTTGAAATGATGATTACTTATACTGTATCCTCATCCTTTCAAAAAGACTTCATTAAAATATTGTATGGTTTTGTTATATAAAAAACCCAAAAACAGGACATACATAATGATAAAATTGACAGATTTGACCAAATAAAAATGGAATGGAGTGAATTTGTAGTGGCAATTATTTTTCCTGAGGTTTTCAGCAGAGCGAAGGGAAAGACGTGGAGCGGTGAAGCGAGCATAACCTTCACATGAGAGTGATGAGTGGGATTTCTATCAGCTCTCTGCTCACATACTCTGACAGGTATCACTTAATATAATATTTCTTACAATCTTCAAACATGAATTGCATTTGTATTCAACATGTGCCTTGCACAAACATGTGTGTTTGTATTCAGTGTGTGACTGTCAAACCTCTGATGGACAAAAAAAAACGGTGGGCAGGGTCAGATGTGGGCGGATTCAAACGTTTGACTCCACCCACATTGATCCTCACCCCGAATAGCACACTGCAGTCAGGGGTACTTGGATAAAACGCAGTAATCTAACCCGAGCTACCCCATACGCACTTCTAAGAGTCACCCTCAACAGCTGTATCGCATTTGACCGAGTCCGAAATACCATCTGGAGGCGATCAGTCCTCGAAGTCCATTCTGCTCATGACTTCCGAAGGAATTCGGTTGACTCCCACTCCCGCGAAGACCTGCCGAAGGTAGCGCATCCCCAAAGGACTCCCAGGCTCTCCTCCACTCAAAGCCCACATGACAATTGCTCCGCGTTTTCTTCACTAAACCCACAACTCTGGAAAACAAAAGTGTTGATCAACGCTGCCCTCTCAAGATTCTAACCATGGTCATCCACGTGAAAGGCTGTCTTTAACCACAACCCCACAGAGCTGACAATTTGCCGGTTGTCAGTATAGCATATTGACATTATATAATGTTGTCATGAGTTAACATCACGTCAAGTTTGAATATTTCGTTAGACACCATTAATCATCGTGTTAAACTGAGTAACGTTTCTTATGAATTTTGGCCAGCGAAGTGAGACTATCCTGAAGAAATGCAAAGACATAATTGAAAATCTACCAGAAATACTCGCAATATAAAAGTAATCTAGTGATGGTCGTTCTTCTAGCAGCAAGATATTATGCTAGCAGCGCTAACTCAGATTTTCTTTTTCAAAATAAAAGCCATCATTGAACTATATAAGTTAATATAGTTAACAGTCCATCCAAGTATTTGGGCAATGCCCAGTGACATTGATCAACCAATGGTGTGTTAGTTACCCATCCAAAAAGTTTTGTTTGGCAGGCCTTCCTTATCATGTTGGAGATAGAAATCCAGAAATAAATGAATGAAGAAATACATCCTAAAATAAAAGTGTAAGTATTAGATAATTGATATGTAATTAAATAAATACTTTTTTAAATGAATTACCTTTTAATTAATTTTAGCATTCGTGTATTTCTTGGCACATTTATGTATTTAAAGGTTTTGAATTCATCTATCTATATAATTATTTTTAAATATCTGTGTGCATATATTTAGTATTTATTTATTTCTGATTATGTCAGGTTTTGTCTTCCATAAATTGTTACAGAAGAACTGAATAATGCAAATTCACCTATTTACTAACTGGCTTGCTTTAGATTAACAAGTTATGTTCAAAGCATCAAACACAACCGAACACGCTGACAAATGAATACGCTTCCATACAATTACTATACAATTTGTGGTGGAATATTGCAGGTACGTAAAAATAAAAACATTTCTGGGGCCTTTCCCTTCCGAGCGGCACGCCTGGCTTCAATTTTAGGCTCGTAGATATACTAATGGACTTCAGAGGGCTTTACGGCTACAGTGTATGCACATAACTTTTACCTATCCATAAATGGTAATACCTTGACAGACAATTTTCTAGCTGCTGGTGTCCCTGCAACCGGGACGAACTTTGGCGACTTTCTACCGTTCATACTGTATAGAACCTCACTGGTTATAGCTAATTATAGTAGCAAGTCTTTCCAACAGAGATGGTAAAGAAACCTAGACTTATCCAGACAGGTTCTCAATGGTCTGATTATTACCCCCGCATCATCCTCGGTCACCCATCCGTGAAGAGTAACCAAGCATGGATCAAAAGGTTATATCTGCATGATTAGTGTTGTTTCGGTTCCTCTACTGTCTCCGGGAAACCTCAATATATAAAGTTACAATAACGTCTGTGATATATTAAACATATTGCGGCAACACCCAAATCAATTGGTTAGTTTGCCCAAAAGAACGCCCATGTATTTAGCGGGTTTTCCCCGTCGTCGAAACCCATGTCACGCGAGATGTGTGAAAGGGAACGTGAACTATGAGGCGGAGACAAGAGTTGAGTTTAGTTCACGTTCTCTCTCAGTAGAAAGTAGAGCGAGATTAGCATATTCGTTAAACTAAATCCACCGTTGCTCGCTGACCGACAATGCTCTGACCCTGTTATCCTAAAACGTGCTCATATATGTAGGGCACGGGATAGAGTTTGCGCGGTTACACACTGGAATGCAATATACCCAATTCAATATTGGTGGGGTAAACAGTAGTTGATGTATTGATTTTTAGTTTCCAGAGCCACCACAATCACGCTAAGGAGACGAGTTACGATTAGTTAAGTCTCTGCATTTTGCAGATATGTCTCACAAGGAGAGACCCACTTTCTACAGACAGGAGCTTAACAAGACGATATGGGAGGTCCCGGAGCGGTACCAGAGCCTATCCCCGGTTGGATCGGGAGCCTACGGATCTGTCTGGTAAATACCGTGGCAGCATAAGAACAAGGTTTTCAATAATTGCGGTAATTAGTGCTGAACAAATGTTAGAAGATCTTGAAATATTACGTGTAGGTTCTGGGACGATGTAACTATTGCTCAGTTTACTGTTATGATAGCCTGTGCATGCTGGGAAGTAATCTGCAATGTTTCTCGACTGTTCACGCTACCTAGCTAGCTAGGTTTCTGTTAATGAGAATGTAACCAGGTTTGGTGTGTATGCACAGTTGGAGTCGTTTAACAATGTAGTAGACGTTAGATGATCCTTTATAGTGTAGAGAATAAACATTTTTGTTTGCCCTGGATGCTTTTCCGTTTGGACCACATGTCGCAAACAAAAATAGATTCGCTACTGCCTCTTCCTCGAGTAAACAAAAAGGCACCATCCAAATTGTTTTCAAGGAAGTGTTTACGTTCCAGACTATAGTGAATTATTGGTGAGAACGCTGTGCCCGGTTCTGTCAGTGAGTGCACGCACGTACGTGCTTTTTCGTCGCCTACGCTACCATCACATAATAAACAACGCTTCATTACTTGATTGTAAGATTGTAGAATCATAAGGTGTAATTCTGGCGACTGTCTGTAATCAAAATATTGCATTAAATATTGTGGTCCAAACGGCGTGCGATATATTTCCTGTTGCTGTCGATTAAAATGCAAGCAATTTAATAATATGCAATCCGATGTGACCCAGTTGCACCATATGATGTGTCTTAAACGTGATTAAATAACGTGTACTCTAAATGTGACTGAAACAGAACCTATAGTTACACCCGATCCCCGACTCCTTCCCTGTTAGTAGCCCATCCGTGCCAGGAGGCAGCGTGACAGATGGAAAGTCACGTGGTTCCAGGGCAAAAGTGGCCCAGCAACCCCACTCCGTAGTGTAGTGAGTGTTTGTATTCTATAGGCATTTGATGCCCTGCGGGTGGTGAGTCGAGAATGATGTCATCCTTTCCTGTGGTTACACAGATGAGTCATAGCCGCGAGGTTAGGTAGCCTAGTGTCCTCAGCTCTGATTTGGTATAGTCATTCTGCTGTAGCCTACTGAATGTCCTTTTGATAGGTCGTCATTATATTGTAATTACACTGAACAAAAATATACACCCAACATTTAAAGGGTTGCTCCGGTATTTCAAGAGCTGAATAAAGATCCCATGTTATCCACAAATTAGTTTACATTGCTGTTAGTAAGCATCTCGTCATTGGCAAGATTATCCACCCAGCAGGTGGATATTAACAATCTGATAAAATAGCACAATCTTTAAAAAAAAGCGTACTTTGTGCTGGGACAATAATATGCCTTTCTAAAATAACAGTGCAATGCCCCATATGCTACCATTCAAATGCATATTTTTTTGTCCATTTATCAAATTAATCAGAGATACAGTGTAGACATTATTAAGGTTGAAAATGACTATTGTAGCTGGAAAGAGGTCAAATACATAAGGACAAATACATTATGGCGCTTTTCCACTGTATGGTACAGACTCAACTCTACTCGCTTTGGGAGCTTTTCCAACGCATAGTACCAGCTCAACTCGGCTCTACACGCCTTGCTTCGGTTTGTTTTCCACTGAAGATAGTACCCTGTACCCGCCCATAGTGACATCACAGGAAAACTCAAAATTCACCCAAAATAGTCTTGTTTGTGCTCCGTTTGTACCATTAAAAGTTTGTTTAATATCTTAAACATTAAATTTTGGGTGATGACATCACTCATTCCCCCAACATACTCAAAATAGGCTAAATCGACTCAAAATAGGCTAAATCGTTTGTGCTCCAATTGTGCTGGTTTGTTCTTTGAAAATGTTTGTTTGTGCTGCTATAATTTTTCCCGACTGTGTAAGAGGAGCCAGCCAAGAAGAGCGAATGTCTCTTACTGAGTGAGTGACTAACTGACTTGTTAAATAGCGTAGTGGTTAGAGGCACGGACTTCCAAGCAAAAGGAGCCGAGTTTGAGCCTCGTCACAGTCTAAACAAATTATGCATTAGGATTTGTTCAGGATAGACAAAAACTTTGCTGACAACAACCTGCAGTAGCTATGTTATTGTAAGCCTAGTATAAAACTGTTTACGGTTATATTGTGACTATTTCTGGTGGATTTTCGAAGCAAGCACCCGTGTATGCTTTTTGGGGTGATATAGGCTAGATCACAACCCCTAGGACAGTAAAAGGGGAGGGGTTTCCATGATTCCCTCATCTTTTCACTTCACGAAAAAGTAAGTTATCATCACTTATATTGATAGTTATTGTATCAATGTCATTCACAAATGAAAGAAAAATGAGCGTTGTTGTGGCATGAAATGAAGTAGCTTTGGCAGTGTAAAATTCGTCTTCAGTCTCGCTAGTCTCGCAATTACTCAATTCCTATGATTATTCTAAGTAGTGAGTTAGTAGATACTAGTAGGCCTATTACTGGGCAATAAGCTGTTAAAACGGCCAGTGGCAAAAGCCACATAGATGTTATTTGTGGTGGACGTAAACTTAATAAGTTACGTCAGTCAGTTTAACACAATGCTTAATGGTGTCTAGTGAAATATTCAAACTTGGCGGGTTGTTAATGTGTGACAAAATGATTTAATGTCAAACCGCTATACCAACACTCAACATACATTTAGCTTTGTAGCATAGTAGTTAAATAAATAGCCTTTCACCTGGGAGACCCAGGTTCGAATCCAGTGAGGGCAACAACATTTATCCCTTCTAATAGCAGGCTGGCCGAACTAGGCTTTTCTTGTTTAGATATTAAACAATATTTTCTAGGTCATTCTGAGGACACTCAGCCCCCCAACATGCTCCAAATTCACTCAAAGTAGTCTCTTTTGTGTTTAATAAAGCTGCCAGTTGAGGACTGTGTCTGTTTCTCTAACTAGTCACTCTAATGTATTTGTCCTATTGCTCAGTTGTGCACCCATGCCTCCCACTCCTCTCTATTCTGGTTAGAGCCAATTTGCGCAATTTGTGGCAACAATTGTAAGGCACTCTCGACAAAGTACCTGTTTTTGGTCAACATCAGCCTGTCTGTAGCTGAAATATTTCCATGTAATTGACGATGCATTTCTTTTTGCAACCAAATTCTCAATTTCGGTCTTTTTTGCCTGTTCCTCGCTCATCATTTCGGTCACACGCAAGCGGAGCCTGCATGGCAACGAAGTGCAGAAACGAACCTTGTTTAAAATAATAATAATAAACTGTGTATCCAATAACCCATAAATCTGAGTAAATTACCTTATATCATACAGTTATAATGCTGGTTTTCCATTTGAAAAAAATTAATATTGTAGACTGGTATATGTTTACCTTATTAAATCGCACGTTCTGCGATGTGACTGTTGCAGATGAGTACATCGCAATGTCGATGCTGAAATGATATATCGTGCAGCCCTAGTTAGCATCTAACCAGAAGTGCAAATAGAAGAGGGTAGGAAATATACAAGTATTAGGTATAGTGTATGTTACAAATGGAATGTGTAGATGTGTAATGAAGGAAAATACAGTTGTTGCTGTTAATGGGCCACTGTACGTCTATGTAGAGTGGAGAGAACAGGTATTTGATACACTGCCGATTTTGTAGGTTTTCCTACTTACAAAGCATGTAGAGGTCTGTAATTTTTATCATAGGTACACTTCAACTGTGAGAGACGGAATCTAAAACAAAAATCCAGAAAATCACATTGTATGATTTTTAAATGATTAATTAGCATTTTATTGCATGATATAAGTATTTGATCACCAACCAACCAGTAAGAATTCCGGCTCTCACAGACCTGTTAGTTTTTCTTTAAGAAGCACTCCTGTTCTCCACTCATTACCTGTATTAACTGCACCTGTTTGAATTTGTTACCTGTATAAAAGACACCTGTCCACACACTCAATCAAACAGACTCCAACCTCTCCACAATGGCCAAGACCAGAGAGCTGTGTAAGGATATCAGGGATAAAATTGTAAACCTGCACAAGGCTGGGATGGGCTACAGGACAATAGACAAGCAGCTTGGTGAGAAGGCAACAACTGTTGGCGCAATTATTAGAAAATGGAAGAAGTTCAAGATGACAGTCAACTCCCTCGGTCTGGGGCTCCATGCAAGATCTCACCTTGTGGGGCATCAATGATCATGAGGAAGGTGAGGGATCAGCCCAGAACTACACGGCAGGACCTGGTCAATGACCTAAAGAGAGCTGGGACCACAGTCTCAAAGAAAACCATTAGTAACACACTATGCCGTCATGGATTAAAATCCTGCAGCGCACGCAAGGTCCCCCTGCCCAAGCCAGCGCATGTCCAGGCCCATCTGAAGTTTGCCAATGACCATCTGGATGATCCAGAGGAGAATGGGAGAAGGTCATTTGGTCTGATTAGACAAAAATAGAGCTTTTTGGTCTAAACTCCACTCGCCATGTTTGGAGGAAGAAGAAGGATGAGTACAACCCCAAGAACACCATCACAACTTTGAAGCATGGAGGTGGAAACATCATTCTTTGGGTAGGCTTTTCTGCAAAGGGGACAGGACGACTGCACTATATTGAGGGGAGGATGGATGGGGCCATGTATCGTGAGATCTTGGCCAACAACCTCCTTCCCTCAGTAAGAGCATTGAAGATGGGTAGTGGCTTGGTCTTCCAGCATGACAACGACCCGAAACACACAGCCAGTGCAACCAAGGAGTGGCTCCGTAAGAAGCATCTCAAAGTCCTGGAGTGGCCTAGCCAGTCTGTCAGACCTTAACCCAATAGAAAATATTTGGAGGGAGCTGTAAGTCCTTATTGCCCAGCGACAGCCCTGAAGGTCTTTATGGAGGAGTGGGCCAAAATCCCTGCTGCAGTGTGTGCAAACCTGGTCAAGAACTACAGGATGTATGTTCTCTGTAATTGCAAACAAAGGTTTCTGTACCAAATATTAATTTCTGCTTTTCTGATGTATCAAATAATTACGTCATGCAATAAAATGCAAATGAATTACTTAAAAATCATACAATGTGATTTTCTGGATTTTTGTTTTACACAGTTGAAGAGTACCTATGATAAAAATTACAGGCTTCTACCTGTTTTGTAAGTGGGAAAATCGGCAGTGTATCAAATACTTGTTCTCCCCAGTGTATATATTCCATTAAAAAAACATCTGATTCCTGGTACAATAGTCATTTACAATGCTAACAATGTCTACACTATTTTGCTGTTATGTTAATGGACAAAAAAACCTGCTTTACTTTCGAAAATAAGAACATTTAAATTTGAGCCCAAGCTTTTGAACAGTAGTGTATTTCTCAAGTTTTGAGTGAGCAAGCAATTGGCATCCTGACTGAACTAATGTCCACCAGAGCTGTTGTCAGATATTTACATGTTCATTTCTGTAGCATGAGCCACCTCCAACATTGTTTCAAAGAATTTGGCAGTGCATTCAACCAGTCTCAAAACTGCAGACCACATGTAACCACTCCAGCTAAGGAGATCCACACCTTTGGAAAGCTTTTGGCTAACCACTCAGCTGATGAAACTGTGGGTTTGCTCAACCAAAGAATTTCAGAGGCTGTCTCAGGAAAACGTATGTGTTTGTGTTGTACATGAGGGTTTGCGATTGCAAACAATCAGTGGTCAAATGCTCATCTTCGATGGCCAGTGGCATGCTGCAGAAGTGTGCTCTTCATGGATGAATCCATTCTCCCAAATCATTTTTTTTAATCAATGGCTGATGCACATTTTATTTTGTGAATTGAAATAACCCTGTTCCTCACCTAGCTGAAGAAGTGTACTGTCAGTTGTTTCTGTGTCTTTCTTGCAACTCGATCTAGCTTAGAGGAGCTAGTCTGCTAACTTCCTGTTCTGTTGACAAACTCTAGCTGTGCTGAAGATGATGGAAGAAAACCTGTTGAAGACTGCCAGAGACTAGGGAATTGTAAGAAGAAACTAATCCAAATAGACTCAAGGCTGTAATTGCTGCCAAAGGGGCCTCTACCAAATATGCAATCACTTATTTTCTATAATATAATTTATTTATTTTTCTCGTTGTCATGACGGGACATTGTGTTCAGATCAGTGGCAGACACTTCCAATTAGGCCTAAATCCTTTTTGATTTCATTCTGTATGACTGTAAACTGTGGGAATGTCCAGGGGGTTGAATACTTTTAATAGCCATTTTAGGTAATATCAGCTACCTGTATGGAGCACTGAAACCTACTTGTATGATGGGAGAGTAGCAAGCTATTAATATACTAGACAGACCAGTGTTCCAAATGACTTTGTATTCCCTAGGTGATGGAATAGGGTGCTAGTTGGAAGCTACCAGTTGCATTGGCTATTGATTCATTAGTCCGTTTTTGTGTAGCTGGTTGAAGTCAGTCAGTCACTTAGGCTTGTGGCTGCACATTCTGTGCTGTTATGCTACTCCGAATAGCAGATCTAACATCACCTGGAACATCTTTTGACATATCAGGAGCCACTTCAACATGATAAGGCACAATCAATCTTGTCATACTGTGCCAACATCTCTCAAATTCTCCAGTGCTTGAATGTTTCATTTGTGTCTGTACAGCATGCAATTGCATGAGTTGCTGATAATGTATTTCATGACATTGTTGGATTTCACCTGCTGTGTTGTTACCTGTCTTGTATAAACCAGTTACCGCACATGAAGTTCCCCCTCAGTAATTGTTTTTTTTATATGGGATTTAAATCGTATGTCAGTACAAAGAAAAACAACCAGTTACGCCAGCCTTCCAACCAGTCAGAGTTTACAGTTCCTTCTGCCAAGCTGTTCCTCTCTTTCCAGGCCTCAGTGTGAACTCTGCCTGATAAAGAACTGTAAAAACACCTCAATTTGTACCTCATTGTTTACTGTTTGTGAGAGTCCTTCTCGCATCAGGGAACTGTTCCTAGAATGGCTCCTTAGAATGTGGAAGCCACCTAAGAGTTCCATGCTAGTGAATGCAAAGACATTGTAGAAACTTGCTTTCTTTTTCTTTGGAATTTGAAGGGAAAACAGGACCTAGCTCAGCACCTAGGTCAGCGTTAGGTTGGTTGTATCAGAACTGATGTATAGGAAAATGTTTGGCTGGAAATATCTGAATAGCAGTCATTGCAACAAATAGCTAATTCACTGATACACAGCAGATCTGAGTGTTTGCATGCCTGCCCGTGCGTGTGGTGACTCAGATGGGGCCAGTCAGAGGTTCAAAACACTCACTCAACCTCTGCTCTCAAATCTTCATGCTCTTTGTTCTGCAACAGGGTGTGGACGTGATATGCTGAGAAATCACTAGAGTGGAGCAGAGCCTTTGTGTGAGTGGCTGAGTTTACTATGTGTTGTTGTGATGTACTGTATGTGGGCTCAGAGCTCCAGTGCCATCACATGACAAAGCTGAGTCACTGTTTGACACATCCTCCCTGTTACTTAATACCATAAATTTAGAGGTGAAGTAAAAGTCATGCATTTAATTTTGATGCCACATCAAGATTAATGAAGTAAGAGCTGCCTTCTAGGTACTCTTGACTATTGTGCCTTTTTACATATTTTCCCTTTAAAATGCATGTCAAACGAGTGGCCTTGGGCAATTTATACTCTGACCCCAGCGTACATGTAGGAGTTGGCATTGGATAAAATCTGTCCATTGACCTTTGACTCACCAAACTAATCAAAGAAATAAAGTTGCCCACCCCCCAAAAGAAAAAAACAACAACAATGATGACAACTTTGAAACAAATAATACAACTCTGCAGAAGATCTACTCCACAGAAAATGTAAAAAAACACATCAGCTTTTGTCTTTCTTACTCAATTGTTATGATTCTTAAGGTTGCTGGTAGTGTAGTGGTTATCAGATTCTTAATCCAAGGAGATGAACCTCTATAGTAACAACTGATCTATTATGTGGTAGGGTTAAAGTTGCCTCAGATATCTCACCAACAGATATTTCTTTGAGACAACATGAACAAATCTGAAATTCTCTCAACATGAGCACACTGTCTTTTGGTGTACAGTGGGGTGTTGTCTTTGGCAAGTTTCAGAGCTGTCAATGAGACTGCCGAATGGACCCAATATGGAAAAGTGTTCATGTTGTCATAAATTGCATTAATTTATGTTCTAGCGATAGATACAGTTTAGTTCGTAACATTTTACTGTGCATCGCCATGTTTTAGAACTACCATTTAAACTATGACTTGCCTAGTAAGTATCCCCTAGTTCTTTTCAAACTGAAGGGGACGGGGGTGTTTTGCTGCAGTTTTAACATTGTTGCTAAAAAGGCACTGTAATCCACACAAATTCTGTTTAATATTTCTTTGTGACAAATTAATAAAAATTGTTTGTTTTTTTTACTTTTCCCAATGTTGTGTACTACAGCAATTACAGTTTGATTTTACAATATATCCTTAGTACAACGATTGCACGATATTGGAAATAACTGACATTGCGATATTTGGTTTTCCGCGATATATATTGCGATTTGAAAAAAATACAGGATGTCTTCAGAAATAGCTTTGGCTATCAACCTGATGGTATTTGGAAAAATATATATTGTAGACTGATATGTTTACCTTACTAAATCGCACGTTCTGCGTACATCGCAATGTTGATACTGAGACAATATATCGTGCAGCCCTACAGTTAGTACATAATAGACCTCAATTATTAATTCAATACCATTTATTCAACATCTTTGGCCTACATTATTGTTCTTAATTTCAATGCAAAAGTCACATGCACATTATGTTTCTGACATTTTGAGACAGTGTAAACAGTTTGTGAGGAAAACACAAAGAAATTGTTACTAAAGAGTCTGTTTCAATTAAAAACAATTGTAAATCCTTTATAACATATAAAAACATCAAAAAAGGCACTCTAAATATAGCCTCAGGTCTACTCACCAACATGTCTAATATCATATATTATAATAGGTCTAATGAAATAGTCATTATTAATCTTAGTGTACTTATATTGGTCAGACTGATTTGAATAATGAAGCACAACACAAACAGTAGGCCTAATCGAATTACGTTTCTTTGTATTACTTTTGTGATAGAGGTCAATTATGCATTGCATTTTTTGGTGCAGTCCAGTTAGTTTCAGTTTCTACTGAAAATATTGTTTTGCAATATGCCTAAATCATGGAGCACACTCTATGTCCGGACTGCCTCTGCAAGTACTCGTTTATTATGTATTTAAGTGCCATTTTGGATGGAAGCAGTCATAGTCATGGAGGTAAACATCTCAGACACAGTTGTCAACATAATCATTTGCGAAATGTTTTTTTTTTAGTTTGGCCTGTAAATTTGAGCCAGGTCCAAAAAGTCCTATTACATCACATGCCTCGATTTTAAAAATCAATAAAACAAAGGACCTTTCCATAGATCTTGTTTCTGTTTTATAACACAGCAGAGACTACAGCTTGCGAATTGTGGGGGGTGAGACTGAGTGAACCATGCCTTGTACGAGTGAAGAGGGGAAAAGGAACCTAATATAATCAACAACTGGTGATTTGGGGAATATAAAACATCCATAGCCAGTATATCTTTAGAAATCTTATAAATGCTGAATGAAAATGTGTTTGTTGTGTGTGTTGTTTGATTCAGTCAGGTTCCATCTCCAAAAACTTTAGGCTACCATGAGATTACTGTCGGAAAAGCGATTTCACAAATTCCTTTAATTTAAAAAAATTATAATTTGGTAATAAAGACTGTAATAGTAATTTTATATAGTAGTTTTAATTAGAACAGGTTATCCATGATTTCTGATAATGTATTCTGCTTTGTTTGCACTGTTTAAAATAATCTGGAAAGTATATAATTTGGGCTACACCAGCATGTATTTGTCACAGAGTGCTCTCCCATTCCTCCTCTACCTGATTTATTTTCATTGATTATTATTATTATTAGAAATATTTTTTGGGGAAAGCGTAGATTATATCAATAATGATGATTGTGTTAACATTATATTGCAGATAATTACTTACTCAGAAATTACATTTAAATTGACGCAACTGTTCTGCACAAATAGTCATACTTTTAATAAATTGTATTGTGAATGAAAATTATATTGACCTATTGTATTTTGTAGCAACATGTGATAGGCAATATTATAGACATCTGTTCTTTCAACAATACATTTAAAGTAATACAAAATTACTCTCCCTTCCACAATTCTTAAAAAATATATATTTTAAATAATGTACAGCATGCTGCAGTAGTAGGGTTGGGTATAATTTCAATTTCATCGATTCTGAATCCAGTTCTTATCGATTCCCAGTTCCAATTCCAAAATGTTTGGGAGAGAAGAAATATAACATATTTCAGTAAGGGAAATGTGCACATTTAGGCTATAATCAGTCAACTGTCAACAGTGACAGGATTCAGAAAGGTTTATTTTTCCCTTCATTTATAAAACATAAATATTATTTCTTATAAGGAATGATCACGACTGTGATAAGTAGGCTTTCTACTTTTAAAGAAAGAAATTACAAGCAAGCTGGGTAGATTACATTAATTTCCCCACAGACCAGTTGGTAGGTTATATATAATAATAATTATGATATATATTATAGAAAACTAGCTAGCTTAGTGTCCATGTACATTAGTATAGTATGCTCACGTTAGCTAGCTAGCTAGCTAGCTAACGTTAGCTTGCCAACAGTCAGTACCCTCCACGTTGGCTAGCTCGCTGTGGTTGCTATTGATGTCTAAGTGACAATAAGTTTGTGTTAAATTTGAGGATTACTATTTAAATATAATCAGGAATCAGGAAAATAATAAGGAATGATATTCTAATAGTATTATTGAGGAAGATTGACAGCCCTACTCTGTTTTGTGTACCTGAGCGAGACGTTAGCTGCAGTGATGGACGAAGTACACAGACTGTGTACTTGAGTAAAAGTTGAGATACCAAGTGTAAAATATTACTCCAGTAAAAGTGAAAGTGCTCCCTTTAAACGTCGACTTGAGTAAAAGTATAAAAGTACTTGGCTTCAAATGTAGTATCAAAAGTAAAAGTAATTTGGTGTGATGTAGTTCCAATGTCTTTTGTCCTTTATACACTCAATCAAGTCATTTAAGGTAACTAACACACTAACACCACTCTGAAAATACAACGTTTTCTATTTGTGATATCTGGTACTGACATCTTTAGAAATTATCATAAGCACATCATACTACATGGAAAGCACATGATTAGGAATAAATAGGGTGGGGAGAAACCACATTAAACTGTATTTCTTTAACAATTTATTGTTTGAAGTAATGTAGAAATCTTACTCCTTTATCACATGGCACATTGCTCCTTTACTATATCACAGTTGTGCAATAACTTGCAAAAACTTATCTACTCAAGTTTACAAAGGATGTCTTTTTTTCAATTTACTAAACATGACTCCTTACAACAACATGCTGTGTGTCCACTCTAAAAACAAATGTTAGTGTTTGCATAAATCACACAAAAAACTGAAACTAACACACCACCAGATTTCCCTGATGACTTACGTAGTATGTAGAACTACTAACTAGTAGTGATGTGCTATAACAGAAGAATAACAGAAATAGTACTGTTAACTGTATGACCTATCTAAAGCTAAAATATGTTTTGTTTAGTTTGAGAAGGAGCTGATTTTAAAAATTTCTGGCATTCAATCTTGCCCTTCTTGGGCTGAAAATCAGTCCAGCAGTGCTAAAGAGACGTTCGCATGCAGCAGAAGCTGGTAAGGCAGTGTTGATTTTAAGAGACAATTTGCAAACCGCAGGATAAGATTGCAGTATCTCTTTGTTGTCTACTTTAGAGGCAAGGTACCCTTCTAGCTGTTTAACACTTTCCTGCCCATGAGTTGTCTTCATGCTTGAAAAGAAGTCATCGTTGTCTGAGGCACTTGATCCATTGGGTGACTGATGTGAATGTTCTTCTTCCAGATTGTCCTTGATGTAGGCAAGTCCTAATATACAACATATATTGGGACAGATGCCAGAAATCATGTTATATAAACGATTAAAGCGCTTCTGTAGTCCCTCTAGGACTGCATCCACCAAAGGTTTGCAGTACCTGGAATTAGAGGTGGGGGAGAGAAACTGATACAGTACAATTTCACAACATTTACAGCGTGCATTTACACTCACCTAAAGGATTATTAGGAACACCATACTAATACTGTGTTTGACCCCCTTTCGCCTTCAGAACTGCCTTTATTCTACGTAGCATTGATTCAACAAGGTGCTGAAAGCATTCTTTAGAAATGTTGGCCCATATTGATAGGATAGCATCTTGCAGTTGATGGAGATTTGTGGGATGCACATCCAGGGCACGAAGCTCCCGTTCCACCACATCCCAAAGATGCTCTATTGGGTTGAGATCTGGTGACTGTGGGGGCCATTTCAGTACAGTGAACTCATTGTCATGTTCAAGAAATCAATTTGAAATGATTCGAGCTTTGTGACATGGCGCATTATCATGCTGGAAGTAGCCATCAGAGGATGGGTACATGGTGGTCATAAAGGGATGGACATGGTCAGAAACACTGCTCAGGTAGGCCGTGGCATTTAAACGATGACCAATTGGCACTAAGGGCCCTAAAGTGTGCCAAGAAAACATCCCCCACACCATTACACCACCACCACCAGCCTGCACAGTGGTAACAAGGCATGATGGATCCATGTTCTCATTCTGTTTAGGCCAAATTCTGACTCTACCATCTGAATGTCTCAACAGAAATCGAGACTCATCAGACCAGGCAACATTCTTCCAGTCTTCAACTGTCCAATTTTGGTGAAGTCTTGCAAATTGTAGCCTCTTCTTCCTATTTGTAGTGGAGATGAGTGGTACCCGGTGGGGTCTTCTGCTGTTGTAGCCCATCCGCCTCAAGGTTGTGCGTGTTGTGGCTTTACAAATGCTTTGCTGCATACCTCGGTTGTAACGACTGGTTATTTCAGTCAAAGTTGCTCTTCTATCAGCTTGAATCAGTCGGCCCATTCTCCTCTGACCTCTAGCATCAACAAGGCATTTTCGCCCACAGGAATGCTGCATAATGGATGTTTTTCCCTTTTCACACCATTCTTTGTAAACCCTAGAAATGGTTGTGTGTGTGAACATCCCAGTAACTGAGCAGATTGTGAAATACTCAGACCGGCCCGCCTGGCACCAACAACCATGCCATAATCAAAATTGCTTCAATCACCTTTCTTTCCCATTCTGACATTCAGTTTGGAGTTCAGGAGATTGTCTTGACCAGGACCACACCCCTAAATGCATTGAAGCAACTGCCATGGGATTGGTTGATTAGATAATTGCATTAATGAGAAATTGAACAGGTGTTCCTATTAATCCTTTAGGTGAGTGTATACTGAGACAATGACAATAACAACAAGCATCCCAATACTTAATTGTTAAATATTATTTGACGGTCTATTGTGTTCTTGGTCAATATGTGTTCATAAAGGCCTCTTTTTAATCATTTTACTAATGGCACACATTAACTTCCTACACGTATGCTATATGAAGTTTTAATGGAGTTAAATTGTGTATGATAAGGAATACACCTTAATAACATGGGGGGTGGGGTAATCTCTACCTGGAATTTATGTGGATTCGTTCAAGCTTATTGATGAGGAGCGTCAGAGTTGGCAGAAGCCATCCCATCTGAACATCCGTCTCAGCCTGAAGAATGTTGAGGGCTTTGGTGAGAGGACCCATGGTTCTGGCAAATTCCTCCAGAAAGGAAATTTCAACTGAACTCAACCTAACAAACATAAAGAACACTTAAGTCTTGTTTGTGTGTGTGTGTGTGTCTGTCTGTCTGTCTGTGAGAGAGAGAGAGTGTGTGTGTGTGTCTGTGTGTGTGTCTGTGAGAGAGAGAGTGAGTGATTGTGTGTGTGTGTGTGTGTGTGTTGATTGGTGACGCTGCTCGGACTATAATTGTCCTCCATTTCCCCTTACTTAAAGCAACTGAATTGTTAAACAAAATTACATATTGGAATGAAAGGTATATTAAAAAAAAGTTACACTTACATTGGCAACTTCAGTGCAGTGCATACAGTTCTCAGGGCCCCTTCTCCTTCATCTTTGATTATTCTCACGATTCTTTCAACAGAGAGAAACAATGAGTTCCATCGTGTGTCATTTGGCCGGATCAGTTGTATTTTGCATGTTTCTTCTATGATGTCTGAAGCAGTGGAGGATCGAGATGTCTTGTTCCATAAGCCACTGCATTTCGCAAAAGCTGATCGTGACAGTCTTTTATAGGTGTCATTGGAATTGGCCTTGGCTGCATCAACTGTGGCAACAAGGTTTAATAGGTGACATGCACAGCGATGATGCTTTGGAAGCTGAAACTGTAAGCCATCATCTTCCATTAAGATCGGTGTTACCTCAATGAAGTCAACATCAACACCTTCCTCTTCCTGTTCACCATCACTGCAAGCATCTTCTTCAGTCTCACTGGAGGCACAGCTATTGTTCTCATCTTGTTGTTGTTCTCCATATTCTCTAAATGCCTTTATGAAATTGGACCCATTGTCTGTGGTGGTTATAACAATTTTTTTCTCTATGCCAAATTCGGAATGGATGTCATTCAATGCACTGCCCAACACATCAAAAGTGTGTGGCCCTTTAATCCGCCGGCAAGCAAGTGCCACAGAGCACCTCTTCAATGAATCTGGATCCACCCAGTGGGCAGTGACCCCGAGAAATCCTCTCCTTGCACTCCAACAGTCAGTCGTTGTGGCAATGAATTCAATGGAGGACATTGCTTGTTTAAGATTTCTCTTCATTTCTTGGGCACTCTCTTCTATTTTCCAGCGCAATGTAGTTCTGGACATCACACGTGAATTAGGCTGTAGCTCTTGCACTAAAGCATGAAACGCAGGCTGTTCTACCACAGTAAATGGTTGAAGACTCTGAACTACAAAATGTATGACTACATTGTCTATCTTTGTTTGATTCACAATCTTCGTTTCTCCTAATTTCAGTTGTCTGGAAGTGGAGGGAACCGGGTTTTCAGCTTTTCTTTTTCGAGGGGCTGTCAGGGCATTGTATCTTTCCAAGTGACTTGAATGCTTTCTCTGGTAAGAAAGGGGGAAAAACACATCATGAACATCATATCTTCACAGCAATATATCTCAATTTCATAAATGAAGTGCACATTTCATGTTTTTTTGCATGTACCAAGTAGGCTGCTAAAAAGACTGAGTAACTAGCTAGCCTACATCAATCGCAGCCTACTATTCAAGTATCAATCATACTTGCATGTAAACCTTGTCAAATAGAAGCCTAAATGTCAGAAAAATGCATCGGCCTAAATGCATTTTCATCATTTTACATTACATTTATTTTCTATTATTTCTTTAGACACACTACACATTCTATGAACGAGCTTGACAAGTAAATGGCATTTTTAAGGGGTAACGTTACGCTATTTCTAGCCAAGTGCCTTGGTGTTAATGAGGTTTGCTAACGTTACTAGCTGCAGTTTCCTAGCTTAACCTTGCACAATGCAACTGATGCCCACGTTTATTATTTACACAATGTATGAGCGTATTATATCCAGTTTGGGTAAAACGACAGGTAACTGTTATATTAGCCTTTAATTAATTTCAATTTCAATAAAAAATTACTTACCTCTATGTGTTTCTTTAGATTGGACGGCGAATTCTTGAAAGAAGAAATTGTATGCTTCTGAGGCAGACAGAGAAGGCACTTAAAAATGAACGATTCGTTCTTACTTTCCACTACTTCAAATAGTTCGCTTAAATATGGCCATGGATGCGCAATTTCAATGTCTGGCGCTTTTTCCATTATTGCGTTGGCTATGAACGTGACAGGTAGGCAGCAGCCATAGACCGTAAAGCGCAGTCGCAGCCAGCAGCAGCGCGCGCCCAAACTGCACGAAAAATGATGTGTTCTGATTGGTATACGTGCGGAGCACGTGCACTTATTTGGACCTGTCACGGGTCACGCATGTATGTTGTGGAAAGGAACGTAGAAAGAAACGACAGGTCTTAGGAAAGTAGTGGAGTAAAAAGTAAGGTTTTCCACTTCGAAATGTAGTTGAGTCAAAGTAAAAAGTCTCACAAAACAATGATACTCAAGTAAAGTACAGATACGCTAAAAAGTTACTTAAGTACGGTAACGAATTACTTGTACTTCGTTACTGTCCACCACTGGTTAGCTGTATCTGGAAGTTATTGTGGATGGAATTGGGAGACAGCAACACATCGAACGCATTCCTTCAAATTCTCGCCGCGTTGAAGTAAATGCTTCATTATATTGGAAGTGCTTCCTCCCTTGCACTAAATATTTTTAATACAGGTCTTACATTTTGCTGTGTCATTAACATGTTTATGAAGCTAAGCCAAACTTTCAAGTGTTTGCTGTTTTCAGCCATGGTCCAGGAGGTAAACAAAAGGGTCTCTTCTCAGTTCTCACGTGTTTGCTTTGTTGACATACTTCGTTAAATTATGTTACATTAGGTCCGCCGTCCATGTAGCAGGTGCTGGCAAATGAGTGCAACTTCTATAGACTGTAAAATGCGTGACTGAAATGCAAACGGTTGGAACCGAAGCAGAATCAAAATGCGTGCCTCTTGGAATCAAGGTTTTTGGAAATTTGGAGCTGGTTCTTGATACCCAAACCTACACAGTAGGTTACTATAATCTGTAACAAAAATGTAAAGATTCACTTTTTAGTGTTATCTTACCATGTTGTTCTATAAATGAATAATATTTCTGAATAAAATATCTACTCTTTATAAATGTTCCTCTCTATTTCTACCTAACTATCCATAAACAGCTTTCCATAAAAACATTTTAATCTCATTAAAAAAATATATGCGGCAGGCTACAATTTTTCAGCAGAGGATTACGTCACTGTAAGGCAGGGTTGGACTGGGGCCGAAACGCAGACCGACCTGTGTACAGTTGCTTAATACAAATAGGCTACATAATAATAATAAAGTGCAGTGCTATCGATGACTGTTAACAAAAATTAATCTAATACAGTATTTAAACATGAATATGGCACCAGAAGCCCGTCCTACCTTAGACAATCAGCAGGTTGCGTTCTGTGTGCTTTGCTCTGCAACTCTGTCAATTACACCATCACCATCAAGGGCCATCAGAATCTCCTTTTCTGTAGCCATCATCATTAAGCTCTCCAGGTGATCTTGGGACATGGTGCTTTTCAGTCTGTGCTTGATCAGTTTCAAGGTTGAGAAACCTCTCATGCCACTTGTGTGATATAGAGTGAGGAGGAATTTAAATGCCAAGCCAATCACACTGTAGGCACCTGTGAAAAGGTTGTACTTTGTCAGGATTGCATAACAACAGAAAGTACAGTTTTTGCAGGATTTGCAGATTCTGCTTAACAGGCTCATCTCTTCCTCAGTTTGTTCACCACTGTCAACCTCTTCACCATATTCAGATATTTGAGTAAATCTTACACTGTATTAATCTAGAGATGACATCTTCAGTCTTTTCCACTGCGTTGCTTAGGTCTTTAATTCAGATTGAAGTATTTCAGCTGTGGCTCGTTCATCAAATCTGACGAGGCATTTACTGACTTTCCCAGTGCTGTTGTTGGTAGCCCTTTTTGCCTTATTTCATGGACGCTTTTTGGATCCATACAGGCGAAGTCTTTCCAAAGGTTTTCATTAGCCTCACAGCGGCGGTGGATGCTCTCTACCATTATTACATTACGTACTTTGATTTTGTAATCAGTGGCAGGAACTGGTCAAATATCATCCATTGAGATCTCACCCTGCATGTTTGTTTTCTTCCTGACGCGTTTTTCAGGGAGAAAATCATGGACCTCAGGCTCAGAGTCAGCCTGTTTTTGAAGCTCTGCAATGGCCCACTCCACAAAGCTGTCAGCCGCTTGCTTTACACCCTCAAAGTCCCTATCACACTCCTGTCTTGGGTACCTAGAACCAGCGAATGGGTAGTTAGGATGTCCATGCCATTGGTTTGCAGGTACTTAAAGAGGGATGTTGTCAGCTGAAATATTCTCAGGAAAACCTGGACAGTGAGAATGTTTCCTCAAGTACGAGACCAATCTGTAAAACCTTTTGATTTAACTCGCACAGTGGGCTTAACCTCTTTGTCATTTCCAATCTTCTCGAGTTAAAATTAGGTCTAGAAACAATGCATTCCCAAATGACCCAAACACTTTTTGCAGGGCCACATCTTTGGCCCACCAGCATGTTTCACATATTGGTGACAGGCATCTGTGGCAAGGGTCATCACTCCCTCCTTCCCAAATGTTCATCCACCTGTATCTGTCTTGAACTAATACTGCCACATCATTTCATGCAGAAAAGAGGGTAGCAGATGGAATGACAATGGCAGTAGTGTCAATTAAAACTAGATTCAAAATGTGTGCATGGCACCAGACATGACCTTGAGTCGTTGAGTGTGCTGAAAGAAGAGTGGAGAATCCCTGGTACTTTCCCTGCATGTTAGCAGCTCCATCAGTCGTATTGGCAAAACCTTTTTCAATATTCAATTTGTTGTCCGGGACCTGTTTAAGCAGATTCCCCAGATGAATCCTGACAGTCCACCACAGCAAGCAGTCTCTCATGGACAACATCTGAAACGTAGCGAACAAAAACAGTACACTGGTCTTTGGATGTGATGTCTTGAGTAGTGTCTATCTGGACTGAAAACATCCTGGCTTCCCTAACCTCTTTTGCCACTTGTTCCTTTATCATATGGCTGATGGTTTCAATAACTGATTCAACTGTTCTCTTGGAGAGAAAGGTAACTAGTGACCTTCTTCCACCTTTTCCCCCAGATTCATGAAGCCTTTTACTTTTTGAGATGCAAGCAGTTACGTGTTCATTTAGACAGACATATTTGCTTAAAAGAAAAATCTGTTCAAGGACGTTGCCATGATCAATGCCTGATTCTCCAAGCTGTAAGCAGCTTCAGATTTGCCTCTGTAATTCAGGCCGTGCTTTCCAATCACCTTAACGACATTAACCACCCTCTCCAAGACCTATCGCCTTTTTCTCACTTGTTGCCGATGCTCACACATTTGTTGATTGCAGAGTAGAGATTTTATGTCTGCCTTGCTGGCTTGGAGAAAGTACACATCCACACAATCGGGGTGAGGTTCTTTCATGCTCCTTTATCCTTTGGTGCGACCAGGTTTTCATGCAATGCTTAATGAATGCATTCTCATTTCCAGGCTTTGAAAATGCAAGGCAGACTGTACAATATATATAGGGAGTGTGCGTTTTTGCAATATGTCAGCCATTTTCTGCTTGAAATACTTGGTTGTTGTGGGTGAACATTTAAAATACATCTCTAGGTCTTTAGATTGAGGGCGTTTGAAATAATCATATCTATCTTGTTCCTTGACCCTGCCTCCACTTTCTCCCTTACTTTGTCATTTCCTTAATCTGTTTCTGCATCTGCTTTTTGATGTTGCAAAAGAACAATAATCAGTTAATTATAATCAATAATGAAAATCAATTCAACAAACTAATTTCCATTTAATAACCCTGGTAACAGTCTATTGTGTACAGTTGCATTGCTGCACCTGTCAAAGTCTCTCCACTGGACCCTGTCACCACAGCAGCCTCCATCTCTTGCCCAGTGTCACCTGTGGCTGCTTTAATACACAGAACAGAACAAATGAGTCATTTGCATTTGATCCACATAGCACATTTATTATTTAAAGACAAAAAACATGTTGTGCATATTTAGATTCATGTCTTTTTCTCTTGGCCATTTATTTTCCTTCATTTAAAATATAAAGTGGGGAGAACAAGTATTTGATACACAGCCGATTTTGTAGGTTTTCCCACTTACAAAGCATGTAGACGTATCATAGGTACTCTTCAACTGTGAGAGACGGAATCTAAAACAATGGATGGGGCCATGTATCGCGAGATATTGGTCAACAACCTCCTTCCCTCAGTAAGGGCATTGGAGATTGGTCGTGGCTGGGTCTTCCAGCATGACAACGACCCGAAACACACAGCCAGGGCAACTAAGGAGTGGCTCCGTAAGAAGCATCTCAAGGTCCTGGAGTGGCCTAGCCAGTCTCCAGACCTTAACCCAATAGAAAATCTTTGGAGGGAGCTGAAAGTCCTTATTGCCCAGCGACAGCCCCGAAACCTGAAGGATCTGGAGAAGGTCTGCATGGAGATGTGGGCCAATATCCCTGCTGCAGTGTGTGCAAACCTGGTCAAGAACTACAGGAAACGTATGATCTCTGTAATTGCAAACAAAGGTTTCTGTACCACATATTAAGTTCTGCTTTTCTGATGTATCAAATAATTATGTCATGCAATAAAATGCTAATTAATTACTTAAAAATCATACAATGTGATTTTCTGGATATTTGTTTTAGATTCCGTCACTCACAGTTAAAGAGTAACCTGCAAAATTGGCAGTGTATCAAATACCTGTTCTCCCCACTGTATAGTCAATATATTGGCTAACAGTAATATAAAATGTATAGAATATGTTGTGGATATTTGAATTTTCAAATTGTCGAAATTGCAGCGGCTTGCACCTGACGCCTCTGGTACTGCTGCATCTTTGGGCTACAGACTCTCTCCCTCGCTTTTGGTGGTCTAAACATCTGTTCAATGTTTTTACATTTTGCAGCATTTGCTTGGAGTGCTCGTTGTCTTTTATCTCTTGATTTTTCTGCACTCTAATTCAGTGTTTCCAACTCCTCAGTAAGGAAAGTCGCTATTATCTGTCCTAAAAGTCGCTAAATGATGTCATTGCCTAATTTGCATAATTTCCCATCAGCATCATGAATGGATTTCTTTTTCTTTTTTAACATACAAAACTCTCATTGGAGAAAATAATATACATGCGTATTTACAAATGTTGTCCATGTACAAGAAATAATCACCTGAGCAAAAAAACAAAGATTAAATAAAAAAAGGGGGCGCTATTTAAGTCACAAATCAAAAGGCTAGAATTTTTTTTTACATTTAGAGCGACACACAAGGGGAGATATCAACATGGTCATGGATTAAGAGATATGCACCAACTGCACGTGATGGACGCTGCCTGTAGGAGAGGAATAATGTTGTAGGAGAGACAAAAAGTGAGTTAAAACACCCTAAATATGTTTAGAAGTACAAATTAACTTTCTTCTGTCGAATATTCTATTATTTATTTTTTTAAACCAACCCTCCTCCTTTGTACGGGCTTGGGACCGGCAAAAGATACACTCTGGCGGAGCGCATGCGCGATTCATTTTCAGTCTGGACGCGGAAGAGTTAACATCTCCTGCTCTGACTGCAGTTTGGAGGAACAGCTGTGCGAGGACTGGGCCGCCTGTGAGTGCTTTCCGATGGGGTGGGGCCCACGGCGGCACCTGCTGCTCGTTGAGAAGAGTAAGAACAAGTCTCCAATAACACCACAAAAAGTCACTAGATTTGTTGCTAGTCGCTTTTTTGAAAAGAAGTCGCTAAGGGGGTCTGAAAAGTCACTAAATCTAGCGACAAAGTCGCTAAGTTGGCAACACTGCTCTCATTGCTTCCACCCACTCCAACGAATTGGCCATACCCGGAAAACGATAGATTTCTGACCAATGGCGATCTGTAAACCTGACGGACCAGTGCACCATTCAAGTTTACATGGGGGATTTTCGATTGCTCCTGTTAACCAGTTGCTTGGTATTCAGGTTGTCCTTGAAGTGAGCGTGGCCGATAAAACTATTAGGCTATATACACTCACCTAAAGGATTATTAGGAACACCATAATAATACTGTGTTTGACCCCCTTTGGCCTTCAGAACTGCCTTAATTCTACGTGGCATTGATTCAACAAGGTGCTGAAAGCATTCTTCAGAAATGTTGGCCCATATTGATAGGATAGCATCTTGCATTTGATGGAGATTTGTGGGATGCACATCCAGGGCACGAAGCTCCCGTTCCACCACATCCCAAAGATGCTCTATTGGGTTGAGATCTGGTGACTTTGGGGGCCATTTCAGTACAGTGAACTCATTGTCATGTTCAAGAAACCAATTTGAAATGATTCGAGCTTTGTGACATGGCGCATTATCCTGCTGGAAGTAGCCATCAGAGGATGGGTACATGGTGGTCATAAAGGGATGAACATGGTCCGAAACAAGGCTCAGGTAGGCCGTGGCATTTAAACTATGCCCAATTGGCACTAAGGGGCCTAAAGTGTGCCAAGAAAACATCCCCCACACCATTACACCACCACCACCAGCCTGCACAGTGGTAACAAGGCATGATGGATCCATGTTCTCATTCTGTTTACGCCAAATTCTGACTCTACCATCTGAATGTCTCAACAGAAATTGAGACTCATCAGACCAGGCAACATTCTTCCAGTCTTCAACTATCCAATTTTGGTGAGCTCGTGCAAATTGTAGCCTCTTCTTCCTATTTGTAGTGGAGATGAGTGGTACCCGGTGGGGTCTTCTGCTGTTGTAGCCCATCCGCCTCAATGTTGTGCGTGTTGTGGCTTCACAAATGCTTTGCTGCATACCTCGGTTGTAACGAGTGGTTATTTCAGTCAAAGTTGCTCTTCTGTCAGCTTGAATCAGTCGGCCCATTCTCCTCTGACCTCTAGCATCAACAAGGCATTTTCGCCCACAGGACTGCCGCATACTGGATGTTTTTCCCTTTTCACACCATTCTTTGTAAACCCTAGAAATGGTTGTGTGTGTGAACATCCCAGTAACTGAGCAGATTGTGAAATACTCAGACCGGCCCATCTGGCACCAACAACCATGCCACGCTCAAAATTGCTTAGATCACCTTTCTTTCCCATTCTGACATTCAGTTTGGAGTTCAGGAGATTGTCTTGACCAGGACCACACCCCTAAATGCATTGAAGCAACTATATTAGGCGAGTCATATTTTATTTATCTATTTGACGCATAATTCTAAGAACCATGATAGGCAATAGGCCTGCCTGGTGTTATATCTTTTTCAAGTTTCAAGGTTTATTTGTCAAATGCACTGAACAACACTGCCATGACGAGTTGCACCGAATAACTTCTACAGGAATTGTTTAATAAATTAGGCAACTATTTGTTATATAGCTGTAACATGGCACTGCCTTCAAGATAGAACATTATATGGAATTTACCACAACATTTGAGCAGAAAAGGTGTGTTCGGAAGCATTCTGCCATAGGATGATTATTTGAATTTGATGCTGCCACATCTACTCCGTCAATACAGGTAGGCCATGTGATTCTGCTTGCTTTGCATCTCTGAAAATTGTGTTCATTGGTTGTCACTGACTGCTGATGTAATTTACTTTAAGCTAAGAGTGCAGGTTTATAATCACAGTTTATTTCTTTCATTTGCGTTTTGAAAATCCATCACTGGTGGCCATAATAATCACCAGTCGAGCGGTTAAATCTTATTTCTACGTGGTGTTTGCGATTGCAAATGTGCATTCGCATGCTGGGGGTTTCTGCAACATTTTGACAATGTTGGTTGTGGAGGAAATCATCAGACTTCTGCAGATTTAGTTTATGCACGAAAAGCAATGGATATCTTCATTTTTATATACAACAATGTCAATACTCTTTATGAGTATGAATAAAGGCATTTATTTTTCAACAATGTTTTGAAGCACTTAAAAACATCAGTAACACACAGCTATGTAAACTCTAACATTGATTGATCTCGCAAAAGGTGTTCAGTTTGTTATAGGCTATTCCTATTTGTTTTCCAATGCCTCTTAATATGAAAGTAATCTAATGGTAATTCAAAGTAATCAGACCACTGAGTTTGAGTAATCAAAAAGTTATGTTACTGATTACAAATATGGACAGGTAACTGTAACGGATTACATTTAAAAATTAACTTACCCAACCCTGGACATTAGTCATCGATTGTCCCACTAACGGTCATACTAATTGTCAATGGTCCAACAAAAAATCTGCTATATAAGCGTCTAACTAACCCAAGATGTGGTGAAACTTGTTTCATTTCAGTTCTAAAACATTTCTCTAATATATGGCTACTTATCATCATGCAATAAATGGTTGGAATGATCGATGACAATCGTTTTTGTTTTATCAACTAACAACAAATGACAATGCTCTAACACTGACACACATGCACATACACACAAGCATACACCTTGATCTTAGGAGGTGTTTTCAAACAAATCTTGTTTGCCAGACAATGACTCTTTGCTTTTTGTATTTTCTCATGAAAAAAGTATTTTCTGTCTAAATTATATGACCTTTACAGATTAGCAAGTGACCCATAATTGCAGTAATACAGGCTGGTATTGACCTCAATAACCGCTAAGTGTGTGTGTGTGTGTGTGTGTCTATCTCTGTGTGTGTGTTGTAGATTTGTAGGTAGTGTATTTACGGATGAATTGGTATACTGGTGTTGCTCAGTCAGACCCCTGGCTGCTGAAAGTGCTGCCCTACTTAAAACTTCCTGGAATAAAATATCTCACAGAAGCCTTAATGCGCCAGCTCCAGTTACCTAGGCAACGTAGTAGGAAGACCCATTGTTTTTCCCTAGATCAGTTGGAGAGTGGGTTTTGGAGGGGGATAGCTATGGGGAGGGGGTGGTATGCGTGGGTGGGAGAATGGGGGAAGTCAAGGGGATTTCGAGAAAAACAGCAGGGTGGGGGATTTTGGCTGTGATAAAGTACTGTTTTTCAAATCCCTAATAATTGTCTGAAAAGAAACATCTGAGGCAATAGTTGTTCTTGTTGTTGTTGTTTCTGTCTGGAAAGTGGTTGTGGCATTAGTGTGCGTATGTGTGAGTGAGTGAGATTGTTTCTCTGTTAATTAATGTACTGTACGTCTGGAATCTGTCAGGGAGCTTTACTGTGTTTGAAAAGAAAACACTGGGAAAGAGCGAGCTTAATTCAGATGGCTTCATCATATAGTGTACCAGAAATGTTAGCACTGAAATTTTAAATGAGGATAACAGACATACCATAAATATTCAGCTTATTAGTCAGAAATGTGGCAATTTTATGGTATTTCTGAATTTGCTCCATACCTATATCACTTTTTGTAGTGCAAAACTGTTTTCATCCAGTTGTGTTCAAAAGTAGCTGCATAAACCAGTATTATATCAGACAACATAATTTGTGGCGTTACATGCAGAGGAAAGAAAGGTTACTGTATTAGAATTGCAGAATGCCCAAGATTGGAACAACTATGTTTAATGAACCACGTTTTCAAAGCTAATGATTGAAACTCATTAGCCCAAGTACTCTTTCACACATAACATAATCATTGTTTATTTGACTTTCTGGTTGAATGTAGCATAAGCACACAGTAAGAAAATAATTTAGTTGATGTAGAATTATTGATGTAATGTCATATGTGTTATAACAGAAATGTCATGGTTTATCAGCAATGTAATACATTTGGTATGAATGTTGTAATTATAAAAGTGTAAGGTATCTTATGGTGTTTTGTTTCTGTGTGTGTGTGTGAACTGTCATTGTGCAGCTCATCATATGACGTTAAGACAGGGCTGAAGATAGCGGTGAAGAAACTGTCAAGGCCGTTCCAGTCTGTGATCCATGCTAAAAGGACTTACAGAGAACTACGGCTCCTCAAACACATGCAACACGAGAATGTAAGTTAACACATGGCATGCATGTTTTTAATGTCTTACTGATTATGAAGGAAGCCCTAACTTTATTTTCTTAAAAAATCTAAAATGTCCCTTACCCTAACCTAACCCTTATCCCAAAAACCTCAATTGTAACCTAAACTTAACTCCCAACCACTAACCATTCTTAACCCTACATGACAGTAGGGCTTAGCGGTGTTAACATTTCTGGTTACGGTGATTGGCTGGGACAATTAACTAAGTTACCAATATAACCAGGGCGTTGGGGGGCTGATGAACTTCAGAATGACTCGCCTGAGTTGCATGAGTTGTCCATATGATCTACCTCCACTCTGGGGCAAGTTGACCTGAGTTAGAGTTACTAATTCCAGCTGTGGCACTGTCTGGGTATTACTGAAGGCAGATAATTTTGATATTTATCTGAAAAGCAGATGGAGTGTGTTTGTTTTCACATGTTGTTGTGAAGGGAGTCAAGTAACGATGTCTCTAAGAACAGTGTGTAACATATTCCTCCAGCTGCCTTTGTAAACATGTATCTCTCCAACAGATCAACGACACCCATACAACTATTCTAGTAATTCTAATTCTACTGTCACATCCCCTCTCAGATGTTGAGTCACGACTGGAAATTACATCAGAGGAAGTAAAGGAGTTCCTTCACATCTTAGCATCCCACACTGCTCACTGATTTCAGTCTCACTATTGTAAAGCACTGCAAACACTTCATTAAGGCTGTCCTCTGTGTTGGTTGACCAAGTGTTGACAGTTCTTTCAACCAATTGATTGGTCGACAATTAAACTATGTTTCCATATAATAATAGTCACATTTAAAAAACATCAAGTATATGTCCTCATGTTTTAAATGCACACTGAAACAAAATAAATCACTCAAGGAGCGATATTATTGTAACAAAGATCAAGATAAGACTCTTCAGAGATTCTGCTGAAGGCTCTCTACATTATGTTTGCTGAAAATAAATGATGTCAAAGTTTTATTGGATGGATATAATGAGATTTTTCCATTCTGCACCTTGCTTCGACTTTTGAGGTTAGTGCTTGATGCCAACTGGGTAGGCATCCTTCGTAAGATATTCCTCAGAATGCATTATTTAACCTTATTGAAACCTGTGCAATCTTCCATTGACATAACGAGTTTGAAAATGATACATGAAATTTAATTTCCTTTTATTTTTCTGTCTGTAGTAGTTAGATAAACTGTATGGCTAGCCACATACAGTATGTAAATGACCTGGTGGACCAAGGAAGACCTCTACAGTTGATGACCCTTAAAAAACTGTCAGGATCAGGAAAACACTAGCATGATGGCAAATGGAAATGTTGAGAATATAGGAACTGATGTACTACCTCATATGTGACATATGGCAGGGCATACAATGTTTCAGGCACTCAAGGCTGCCATTGGAACTGGCTCACATGTCTTCATTGATTTAAATGCTGACAGATGCATAAGAATGATTTCGGAACGTGCTCAGTTCCAATGAAATGCCTTTAATCTCCTGGAAAGGTGTCTAATAATGCAGGATGCACTGTGTTCAGTGTGTTTATGTTCCAGTTGTTCTAGTTTTTTATGTTCTGTTTGAATCCACTGTGTTTATTGATTCCTCCTCTTTCTTGTTTGCTCCTCGTTACCCGTCTATTTAGTTTCCCCAGTTCCCTGTGCTTGATGTCGGTCATGGTTTTATAGGTAAAGTTAAAGTCAAGTCTCGTCAGTGTTGTTTCCTGTTTGTTTTCGTGTCTGTGCATAAAATATACATTGTGCACATCCATCTGCGCCTGTGTTCTGCACACTCCACAAGACTTTACATAGGACCAGGACCAAGAAATGTTTAGGCCCAACAACTGGAAAGTTCTTGAACCCACATAGTCATTGTATAATAATTATTTTTTGTCACTTTCCAGATTCCTCCTTATACACAGTAAAGTTGCCTAAACAGTAAATACTGTGACAGAGATATCTAAATAAATCCAGTCAAAATTATGTTTGGTAAATTATTTCACAACTAAAATGTTTTGTTTGGGGAACTAACTCACCCGTGGTTACTACAGATATGCTTGTTATGCAATGCTGTGCCTGTTGTTTGAAGTGAGAAGATGTTTTCACGTTGATCTTCATTAACCCGTTTCCCTTCAGGATTTGCTAAACGAGTCAGTGGGGTTGACGCTGAACACACTAGGTCAACACTATTGTGTTGTGGTCAACTTTAGACTATGTGAAAACAATTGAAAAAGAAATGTACTTAATTTTGCATAACCGTTTACAGGAAATATACTGCAAGAGTTCCCTATTGCTGCACCAAAAGCAAATACCTGTATACTACAGTTGTGTTAGAGTCTTATATTTGCTTGGGCTTGGCATTATTTTATTTATTTCTAACGCTTGCTCATTCACAGTAATGACCTGGTCACTGGAGAAGGTAGAGGATGAATAAGCCAGTTGGCAGTTGGGAATGAACTTGCAATATGATGTTATGATGATGCTTTAGTACAGATCTTGATATGTTTTATGAATCCTTAAGTGATTAGATGTAGATTTGATGTTAAAAATAATTTTGATCAGTCATGGAAATAAAAGAGCTAAAAACAAATTGGCTCCACATTTAAGATTGGAGGGGGAAAATATTTGGTGCTGGAACAGCCAACTAGCACAAAAACAATACAATATGTTCAACATTACATTATACAAAATATTTTGTAAAAAAATATTTAAATCCTGATATGTAACTGTTTCCACCGTTCCTAATTACTGGTAAGAAGTGCCAGTCCAGATTGATGTGCAAACCTTTATTTTATTATTTCATTTTTTAAACCATATTCTATACTACTGTTCAAGAAAACGGGTATAATCACCATCAATACATGAACAGCACAAACACACACACACACACACACTCGTTTCTTTACTATCAAGATGAGGACTGTCACTTTTTAGTACCAATTTAAAGTAACTGTTTTACCTAACCCCTAACCCTAAACATAACTTAAAATGAATTCTTAACCTAACCCTAACATTAACCTCAATAACTTTTATACCTGAACGTAGCATGACCCTAACTCCTTACCCTGAATCTAAGCCAAATTTTAGCCCTTATTCCATCCCTAAACTTAAAGGGATAGTTTGGCCTGGATTAATATTTTGGTTAAAGTCCACTTATCCTGATTTGTCCTTGAAGGAACATAGTCATTCAAAACAGTCCAATATTCAGCTCTGTCCCAGTCTGTAATTAGCATTATTCGCATTGTCCAAATTCATGAATGGAAACTATGCATTCCACTTTAGAAAAGTTGTATTGCAAGCGGGAACACTAATTAAATACTTCAAACTACATTCGGTAATCTGACGCGCTAGCATTGATTTTTTTAAAACAGTATACTGACAAAACAGCTGGTGGAATTTGGTGACTTCAAACGGGCACTAGCGAACTATTTCCTATAGCCACCACACACAGCTTCTTTGGCATTTGTTATGGGGGTGGGTGGGACCTTCAATCTTAACAAACTACATGAAGATAGGTAGCTTCACCGGCTGGCCCATTTTCGTTGGTGGACTTCATCATTGTGTTTATCATTGTTGCGGTCATGTTTTGTTTTCAAAGAAAGGTACAAGGGATGTGGGAGAGGAGATCTGAAGATTCACTCATTTTCATATCGTAATTCAGAGTTGTGTAAACTATTTCTAATTGCAATAAATTACAATTAAGTTGTAGAAACATTGGAGCAATTATTAGCTAATAACTAGGTGTTTGTCTTGCTAACTTAGACATACATTTTATGTTACATTTTTAGTCTACCTGATTGATTTTTCTTTTAGGCCTGATAATATAAAGTACTTTGAATTGCCTGTGTGTATGCTATACAAAATAAAGGTACTTTTTTGAGAGCTAGCCGTTGGGTCCCTCGGGCCTAGAAAGTCTTTTCCAGTTTTTTTGGGGGGACCTCAAAGACCCGAAGTGTTATGAGGGGGGTGAAATCCGGATGGTTAACCACACCATCTTGGAACAAGTTCAGCTTCAGGGACTGGGTCATTCATGTTCTCCAACATTGGCATCAATAGTTCCCATTCGTTGCAATAAAATGATTCTGTTTCAGTTGGCATTAGATTGCATGATCCACAACTACACCACCAATCTCTGGGTATTCTGGGCAAGGGTTGGGGATTAACTGGTTCACTATTGCCCCCCTCCTCAGCTGCTGTCCGAGCCTCTAGTTTGGTCAATTCATTCTCTGTGTATTCTGGTTCAAACAAGTAAGGCTCTATCCCCCGAGAAAAGTATTCTTCTTGGTCGTATTCAGAATCAGACATGATACATATGTATTTTACATATAGCTAGTGAATGCTAACTTCGGTTTAGTGTGACATATACACTTTGTCTTCCCGAAAGAACCTGCGGATTGATACCATGTCAGGTTCTTTGAGGTAAACAACACCACTAGTCTTAGTTTGGAGAGGTTTTTTTTAAAAGTTATCCACCTGCAATGCAGCTTTTGTAAAGTGGGATGCACCATTTCCATTCATTCATTTGGACTAAGCTAATAACGGTGCTTACAGACTGGGACAGAGCTGAATAATGTATTATTTTGAAAAATAACTATGTGCCTTCAGGATCAACTCAGGGTAAGTGGACTTTTACCCAAATAGGAATCTGTGCTGAACTACCCCTTTAACCCCTCGGTCGGATAGAGCTGTTAGTCTGATAAAGTGAGGACCAGACAAATATCCTTTGCATAATTTTCCTTCTAAAACAGGAACACACAAAATAAAAACTTAACCTAGTTACTGTTGCAGCTGGCAATATATTCTTCTGAATCGGACAAGGCTCTTTTTAAACTAAAACGTTTTTTCTTTACTCTGAATGGAGGGAACTCAATTGTCTGATGTCAGTTCATCTGAGTACATACCACCTGACATGGTGAAATTCAAGTGTCAAACCTCTCTGTGAACTGAGGAACAGTTGAACATGTTGATCCACCTGACATAGCGTTTGACCCTAATATTTAGTTATCCTATGACTAGATTTCGCTGCTGTTGCCTGGCTACAGGCAGGTTATGTTTTTTGGAAAGCTTTGGGCAGCCAATCACTGTTTGTTTTGGCTACAGTCCACCAATCGCAGCCTTGTGTGGGTGGTGTGGAGTTGTTTTGTCATGACACATACTCACCGATCTCAGTCAGTTTCTGTATGGGGGGGTGACACTCAGTCTGGCACCAAGGTCTGCCTCCTCCCTAAGCCAGCTCTCAGCCCATGTAACCACCCAAAATGATAGCTATCTGTCTCTCTCTGTGTTTTATGGTACGATTTCCTGTTCAGAGGTCAGTCATCACATATATACACACACATTTAAAAGGTTTTATTTGAGTCAGAAATAAAATGTACATTCATATAAGTATTCAAACCTTCAAGAATGTTATTGTGCATCAGTAATCACAAATGGCGCTGTCTCTGCACTGCAGGGCAGCAGTGACTCGCTGAGATGGAGCAGTACCTCGCTATCCTCATTATTTTGTCCTATTTAGGCCTGCTGTTTGAAGGCCACACACAGCATGTCTGTGTACATGGCCTGGGCTCCCGAACATCAGCACAGCAAGCCCTCAGCCTGAGACTTCTACAAACATACATCCAACTTTATTTTTCTATCCTGGTGGGGACCAGAACGTTGATTCCATATTTTCTCTGTACCCTAGCCCTAGACTTTATCTTAACCTTAAATTAACCTTACCTTATACAACATTAAGCTCACAACTTTTACACCTATACTTAACCCTAAAACGAATCCCCATTCTGACTCTAACCACTCATTTTTAACCCAAATCTTACTCCAATGCTGTGAGGACCCAGCATCAGCTTTTTTGGACCCAACATCAGGATTTTGCAGTGAGGACCCACAAACCCAGCATCAGCTTCCTAGGTCACAGAGCCATTATGGCCAAGCTGTGAGAGTTTTGACTGCCACCACAAATCCATAATCTTTGTGTGATGAAACGCTTGTTCTTGGTTATCAAAGCAAACTATACCTGCTTTTGAACAGGGTGGTAGCACCGTCTCACTCTTAATACATTTCAATCTTTCTTTGTGGAAACCTTTCCCCTTTGTTTGCACACCAAGGACATTGTCTCATTCACCCTCATGGATTTCAAGATTTGAAAGAAGAGTGCATGTTTTGTTTGTAAATGTTTTTTTTGTGATGCAATATTTTAGGGGCGTTGTAGTGTGCATGTTTTATGTCTGTGGTGGGACTAGTGTCTGTCTCGTTTAGATTGTTGTTTGACCTTTGACCTCTTCTTTCTGTCAGGTAATTGGTCTGTTGGATGTGTTCACACCCGCCACCAGCCTAGAAGAGTTTAACGACGTGTGAGTAATAGCTTTCTATGTTTCTGTTGCGCTCTATGTCTTAATCTTTCTAGCTGTTAAATATGAGCTTAAGATGAATTTTATTTTTAATTTTATATGATTTTCTTTGAAACAAGCTTATTTCTGGATGTTTATATTTAATGTTTTTGGCTGAGTGATTCGTCTAACCAAGGCACTAACAGGGTTATCACATGCACTTGCTCATTATTCGTTACAACCATGGCAACAAGCATTTAACTGTCTCCCTAGCTTCCAATGTGTGTACACAAACGCACAAAACACACACACTACATATCCCTCTATCTGTCCAGTGAAACTTGTCATTGCTGCTACGGTTATAACCTGGATTCCTTTTTTGTTGGTTTTGATATACAGGTATCTGGTGACCCACCTGATGGGGGCAGACCTCAACAACATTGTCAAGTGTCAGAAACTGACGGATGACCACGTTCAGTTTCTCATATATCAGATTCTCAGGGGGCTCAAGGTGATTTTGTGTGGTATTTTGTGTTTCCTTATGTGCAGTGATTTGTACCATAGGCATGCAATTTAAATTGTCTGTTTTTTCTTTCAGTATATCCATTCAGCAGACATCATCCACAGAGTAAGTGGCATCATATATTCATCAGTATTTAAAGATGCAATGAATATGAAAACAGTGTTAGTATTGACACTACCTGGTTTATTCTCTCTCTCAATACCTGGCTTATTCCCTCCCTCCACAGGATCTAAAACCTAGTAACCTGGCTGTGAATGAGGACTGTGAGCTCAAGGTAGTAACTGAAGTATTGCATACTACTGCCTAGTTCACATACTGTAGATCATCAGTGTTAGCCATAGCATTGTCAGTTAACATTCAACCAGCCTGCAACCCACCCGCCCTTTTTTTAAAGAATGTTTTATGCCCCTAAACCCACGTGCACCTGTTGGAGCTTTGGTTTCTTGGCAGCGCAGACAAAGTAATTGAAATTATGTGTTGGATGGTCAGTCTACATTCAAGCAGTCACCTCTATTCCCTACAGATCCTGGATTTTGGTTTGGCGCGACATACGGATGATGAGATGACCGGTTATGTGGCGACCAGGTGGTACCGTGCCCCCGAGATCATGCTCAACTGGATGCACTACAACATGACAGGTATTAACATACTTTATGAAACAGGTTCTAAGACAGTGCCTTGCAAAAGTATTCAGATCCCTGACCAATTCGCCAGTCTTATTACTATATTACCCATGGTACGTTGACAATTCATTGTTATTTAATTTAAAACACTGACATTGGTGATATAGGTTTTATGTTGGTAAATATCTGTTTTAAACTTTAAAAACTAAAATATGTTGCTTGCATAAGTATATTACCACTGTGTTGTGGAAGCTCCCAAATTTAGTTAAGAAATGTCCCTAATGAGGGCACAATTTCCTTACCTTTGGCCTCCATCTGTGAACCACTACATGTGGTTTTTTTAATAGATAATTACCCCAGAGTTGAATGATCATTGGTCAGGCTTTGAACCTGAAGGCAAATCAAGGACACATTTATACAAATACAAAATAATATCAGTGTCTCAATATCCCAGTGAGCACAGATCATCTCACAAACCAAACACTGCTAAGAAAAGACTATCCCTCAAAACTTAAATAACAAAAAGGAGAATTGTTTGAAGTGAACAATCACTTTGAAGGAACTACAGTGTTTAGGGGCTAGGAGGGGAGTAATGGTGCACCAGTCAACCATATCAAGAGCTGTACATAAAACAAACTTGTATAAGGGGTGGCAAGAAAGAAACCGCTCCATCTGAAAGTATGTCTGGTGTTTGCCAGAATATATTAGTGACCCAATTTGCAATGTGTAATAAGGTTATATGATCAGATGACGCTAAGATAGATCTTTGTTGCCAAAAGTCCAAGTGCAATGTCTGGTGCAAATGTAACACTATACAAGCCTCAAGATAAATCATCCCTGAAGTGATGTATGGTGGTAGCAGCATCATGCTGTGGGGATGCTTGTCCACACTTGGGACTAGTCTTGTTAAAATTCATGGATAAATGGATGAAGAAAAATACATTGAAAGAATACATTGACTTCAAGAGTACATTACTAAGTCTGCTAAAAAACTTTAACTTGTGAGGAAATACTCTTTAGCAGGACAATAATCCCAAGCACAATGCCAGAGCAACATTGCAAAATAACTCTGTGCATAGCTGGTGCATACTTACGCTAAACAACTTGGAGGTTGAATACTTATGCAAGCAACATGTATCAGTTTTATTTTCTTAGATATATTTCCCAACATTATTGATATCAACTTGCAATAATAGATTTTGAGATTGTGTTTAAGAGTAAATAACACACCAACATTCTTTTTTTATTTAACATTTGTAATTCAGTAACATTAGAGAATAGGTAAGGGACTCTGAATACTTTTGCAAGGCACTCTATTTGCAAGCTGATTTGCTTAAATAGGGTTCCAAGCTGTTGAACATTCCTTAATCTTTAAACTGAAATACCCTAATCACTCACTGAGGTAGAGCATGACTTCAAGGTATCAATAAGCCACCAACAAGAACAAAACAAAAAATATGGCAAACAATGTATCTTCCCTCAAAACTATAACCATTATTAACCTCCATGAAGGTTATCATATAATTCAAAGACATTGAACAGTCCCTCACACTAGAGCTCCAAATTAGGGTCAATATTGCGATAAAGACAAGTAATATTCAAATCGCCAGCTTCCTTCCTTTTTATTAGAATGTTAATACAACAGAAACATGCTGGACTTAATTTATTCACTTCACCTACAGAGGGGGCTCTCTAACTCGGATGGCATGCACATGATGACTTAATTATGAACATCATTTTGGTGCCCAAGAAGGGCGCATCTTCAGTGGTATGGAATAGGTGAGGGAATAGGCTCTGTGCACAAGCGTATGGACGAACTTCCGCTTTAGCCAGATGTTGGCATATCATTTTCCGGTTTACTTAAGGCGATCACCCGCGTCGTGTGATGGTAGTTCTATCGATCGACACTCTTAAATAAGGAAGTACAGAGACGAAATTCTCTAAGCACAAGTTAACCATTTTAATATTATTTGCAAATAAGAGAGACGTCAAACGCTTACCAACATAATCGTCCGAGGAGTTTCTGACTCCATACATGCATAATCCGTATTTATTACACTGAAAAGGGGTGTGGTAAGTTGTTGCCCATCTGTCTTGTGTCACAAAGGCTTTACCCAAAGGGCGGGCTGTCCCCCACCTTATCCTTCCTGCCATAGGTGACTTCTTCAATTCTAAGAGTTCTTACAGCATCTGGACAGACAATAGATGCCCCCTAGGCAAATACCAGATCCCCCACATTCCTTTTCTAATTTGAATAAGGGGCTCTCAGTTGGGCCCCATGAGGACTCCCACCCGTAGGAGGGACCATAAGGGGCCGGTGCGGAGAGGATCGGGCGGCAGTCGAAGGCGGGGGCCTAGACAACCCGATCCCTAGACACGGAAACTAGCTCTAGGGACGTGGAACGTCACCTCGCTGGCGGGGAAGGAGCCTGAGATCGTGCGTGAGGTTGAGAGGTTCCGACTAGAGGTAGTCGGGATCACCTCTACGCACGGCTTGGGCTCTGGAACCACACTCCTTGAGAGAGGATGGACTCTTCACCACTCTGGAGTTGCCCATGGTGAGAGGCGGCGGGCTGGTGTGGGTTTGCTTATAACTCCCCAGCTCTGCCGCCATGTGTTGGAGTTTACCCCGGTGAACGAGACGGTCGTTTCCCTGCGCCTACGGGTCGGAGATAGGTCTCTCACTGTTGTTTGTGCCTACGGGCCGAACGGCAGTGCAGAGTACCTGACCTTCTTGGAGTCTCTGGGAGGGGTGCTGGAAAGTGCTCCGACTGGGACTCTATCATTCTACTGGGGGACTTCAACGCTCACGTGGGCAACAACAGTGACACCTGGAGGGGCGTGATTGGGAGGAACGGCCCCCCTGATCTGAACCCGAGTGGTGTTCAGTTATTGGACTTCTGTGCTGAATGAAGCTTAAAATTCCATAGCCTCAAAAAAGCACCAAAACAGGTCTCCTCTTTTATTTTACAATGAAACTGAAAAATAACAACTGGCATAGGAAGTAAACATCTGGTCCTATATGGTATTAATTGCACTTAAACCTGCGTTACGTGGAAGTATATAAAAAAATCGACATTCTCCTGATTAAAATGATGCCCCACTTGTACCTTGAAACTTAAATGAGTCACGTACATTATATTTTTTTTTTTTCCGTACAACAGCATCACTCATCTTGTTGTGAGTTTAGGTGTTTACTAATGCGGATGAGTATTAGTAAGTAAACCGGAAACTGCAATACCGACTTCTCGACAAAAGCGGAATTTCCTCACTACGCTGGTGCACAGAGTCTATTGTCCTACATACACAAATGCATGGATAAAAAGAGTTATAACTTCAAGGTTATTGTCTTCAAACCAAGGGCAAAACAGTCAGTCAGAACTTCAGGGGGACTAGGTAGGCGGGGGTCTGGTGGTTCTCAATTATAATAAAAAATACACTTTTAATGCACTTTCAAATATATTTTTGCTAATTTAACCACAGATAATACAGTGAGATAAACGCCTTTGACACTCCCTGCCAATATCAGTTGATCTATTCATGCCATGATGGTCTTGTGTAGAACAGCACATACTCTAAAATTATTGGACCTTTTGTGAATTACCACAAAAAAAAGGCTATAGAAAATTGCATTGCTGTTAAGGTGCTTGAACCTGCACCAAATATACCAAAATCTAATGTTTAATTGAGAACTTTCATTAAAAAGAAAACAAATGCTGAAATGATTTTCTCAAATACATGCGTTACCAGTATTAGAACACCCATACATTATTTAGAACTAGTGATGCAACAGTATATTGAGCAGATATCTGTATTGGCTGGTTATATGCCATATTAGATGACCCTTCACTGAAACTACGGGGCCTAGCCCAAACTCTGAAACACAGCCCCAGACCACTATCCCTCCTCCACCAAACGTTACAGTAGGAACTATGCATTCCGGTAGGTAGCGTTCTCCTACCGTTCGTCCATCACACTGCCAGATAGTAAAGCATCACTCCAGAGAACAAGTTTCCACTGCTCCTGAGTCCAGGTAATTTCAAGAACTGACTTATGGCAAAGGTGGCATCCTATTTGCAGTGCCACGTTTAAAGTCACTGAGCTCATCAGTACAACCGATTGTATAGCCAATGTTTGTCCATGGAGATTGCTTGGCTATGTGCTGGATTTTATTCACCTGTGAGCAATGGGTGTGACTGAAATACCTATATAGTATATATTTATCAAAGTCCCTTAGTCAGATTGTTCTGAAAAAGAAAGGACAGAAAGAGAGAGAGCGAAGTGAGTCAGAGGAGCGAAAGAAAATGACAGAAAAGTAAGATGAGTGTTGCTCAGGGAGGCAACGAAACAACAGAGATCAAAAAGGAAACATTAGTGGTTACGTGATAGACTGTAACTGTAATTTTGATCCATGTCACAAAAAGCATTACAAAAGTATAATCCAAAATAAATATAAACATATTGGCATTAAATGGAGACAAGAGTTTAGAAGACTGTGCAATAAATAATCAATGAGTGTCTGGTATTACCTATAGAGGCAATGCTTCTAAAATGCCTTTGCACTAGATTTGAGATTTAATCAATTAAAAAAATTATGTATGCGCTGCCAATAAATACAATGGGCACATTTACATAGGCTGAAACACCAGACTCTTCTAGCGAAAAGCGTTCAGATTCCCATTGCAGTAGCCTACAAAACTTTTTGTAGCTAGTTTGCAGTCTGTCCATGCAATCATTTGTTTTTATGTTTTCAAAATGATTTTGCTTTTAGTGTTGATTAAGTACCGTGTCTAAAAAGCCAATACCTGTGATTAGCCCTGTTTGAGATTTGACAAGCGTTCCTCTACTGTAGAGTCTAAACAGGGGCATATCCTAAAAAAAACTTACAAGTTCAGTACAATGAAATGCAGTTAGCATATAACCAGAACTGCAAATAGAAGAGAAAATGTGTAAGTATTTAGTATATTGTATGCACAAGTAGAATTATAGATGTGCAATGAAGGCAAAAGCAAGCGCAAATAGAAGATCCGAACCCCAATTTGCTGTGCGTGTCTGGTACTCTAAAAAGTTGGCTGGGGTTGGCAGGTCTGCTGTACCACCAGTACAACATTTCCTGTTCTGTACACATGGTCTTCATTAATTAATGTTGTACCAGTCCAATATGACTGTCTGTTGAAATAAATCCATGTGTTGTAAGAACTTATTGTTTTAAAATTTTATGAATCTATTTTGATGGGTTTTCTCATAACTTTTTGTATAAGAATATTGAAAGAATATTGAAATTAATATTGATATCACAATATTCATGATCAATATCGCAATATCACATTTTGTCAATATCGTGCAATCCTAGTTCACTATGATGCATCATGTAACCTAGCTGTAAATGCCATTTTGGTTGTTTTGCAAAATGAATCAGTCATGCATTCCACCTGACAACCTTGCCATCACAGTGGTGGTTTGACTGCAACCGTTGTCTGAGATGGTCTATGGACAATGTATGAAACGTTGTTTTGCTGATGATTACACCTAAAACATATGGCATCGATCGGCAGGCTCATCCTGGATAAGATGCCAGAATGATTAAAAAGGTTCTATTGTAAAGTGCATGTTGCCAAAACAGATTGGATGTGTTTTAAAACTCAGAAAAAGAATATCTGCTGAACCAGTCTGTACTTTCTGCAAAAATATCTCATCTGTATATATTTGAAATGCAGCGTTGGTCAGATTTTCCATTGGAATTGGTTTTAGATGTGTCTATAATTTAAGAAATACAGTGGGGAGAAATATTTGATACACTGCTGATTTTGCAGGTTTTCCCACTTACAAAGCATGTAGAAGTCTGTATTTTTATCATAGGTACTCTTCAACTGTGAGTGACGGAATCTAAAACATCTTGAACTTCTTCCATTTTCTAATAATTGCGCCAACAGTTGTTGCCTTCTCACCAAGCTGCTTGCCTTTTGTCCTGTAGCCCATCCCAGCCTTGTGCAGGTCTACAATTTTATCCCTGATGTCCTTACACAGCTCTCTGGTCTTCGCCATTGTGGAGAGTTTGGAGTCTGATTGAGTGTGTGGACAGGTGTCTTTTATACAGGTAACGAGTTCAAACAGGTGTATTTAATACAAGTAATGAGTGGAGAACAGGAGGGCTTCTTAAAGAAATACTAACAGGTCTGTGAAAGCCGGAATTCTTACTGGTTGGTAGGTGATCAAATACTTATGTCATGCAATAAAATGCTAATTATTTAAAAATCATACAATGTGATTTTCTGGATTCTGTCTCTCACAGTTGAAGTGTACCTATAATAAAAATTACAGACCTCTACATGCTTTTTAAGTAGAAAAACCTGCAAATTCGGCAGTGTATCAAATACTTGTTCTCAGCACTGTAACTGTGCTTTATTTGGATAATTACAAATGCACTGATGTGGTCAAATTGCATGATAGAATATAACGTGTTAAGAAGTGTTGCCTGAATTGATAATGGAAAAACTGTCATATCTAATAAAGTTTATTCTCACAATTTAATGAACATATTTTTTTAACATGTATTTTCCACATTAACTAAGCTGCATTTGACAAGCAGTCCCCTCATTCCACCACCCAGCATTCTGCATATGCATGGTCATGGCCGTCTGTAAATATCCAAACATTCAAATGTTTGATCTTAATAAATCTCAAACTTTCCGTGAAAATTGTTGTACACATGATTTACACACAGATTTTTGCTTATGCCTGATTGATCAAAAACCAATGGTTTTTCTTGAGACAATTCTTTATTTTGGTTACAAATGGCTACAAGAAATGTCTGTGGATGTGACAGTGTGGTTGTTGATTTTGTTGTTGTTATAGTTGACATTTGGTCAGTGGGCTGCATCATGGCGGAGCTGCTTACCGGACGGACATTATTCCCTGGAACTGACCGTATCCTTTTACTGTCGTTATGGTCATGGCTTGGTTATGCCAAATTTCATGCAGATCTTCTATTCTCTATACCAGCGTTGGTTGACTAGATATCTAATACTTGATCACATTGTGTCTTAGTTTATTTCTAAAAATACCTGGCAGATTTTTTTGGGTTTCATTCCTGTTGATTCTAGTATAAAAAAATAACAATACAATTTGAATTAAACCAAAACAACAATAATAGAAGTTATCTTTCATCCCAAAGCTTTTCGAGACGAAAAATCATCAATTGGGGTCTAGTTTGTGCCATCTGTTGCTCGACACTGCGCTATACCCTGTCCTACTTACATCCCAAACTCTAGGACTAACTTTCTGGAAACACTGAACAACATTTTACAGCTCTCCCTTTTAGAGTACCTCTTCTCTCCCCCTTTTTTCCATTCGTCCATCCCTCGGTTTTTCCTTTATTTTGGTGTGCTGTAGACATTGATCAGTTGAAGCTTATAATGCACCTCATGGGAACCCCGGAACCCGAGCTCTTGATGAAAATCTCCTCAGAGTCTGTGAGTGTTCTGCCATGTTCTGTTCTGCTTCAGCCCGCCCTCTGCAAACCTACCTGGGTTGTGCCTCAATCTTTCTATGACAACCTTCTAATTTAGCTACTACAACACTCTCTTCCTGCCGTACCCATGTACACTACCATTCAAAAGTTTGGGTCACTTAGAAATGTCCTTATTTTCCATGAAAACATACATGAAATGAGTTTAAATAGCAAATAAAGTCACTGAGTTTAGAAATAATGATTTTGAATTTAAATAATAATTGTGTCCTTCAAACTTTGCTTTCGTCAATGAATCCTCCATTTGCAGCAATTACAGCCTTGCTGACCTTTGGTAAGGTAATCTGAAGAGATATCACCCCATTCTTCCGGAAGCACCTCCCACAAGTAGGATTGGCTCAATGGGCACTTCTTCAGTACCATACGGTCAAGCTGCTCACACCTACAGCTCAATAGGTTAAGGTCCTGTGACTGTGCTGGCCTCTCCATTAATACACAGAATACTGGCTGACTGCTTCTTCCCTAAATAGTACTTGCATCAAGCACTTCTCCAGCATCTTTTCATTTGGTCTGTGTCTCACAAAGGTTCTTATTTGTGATCTAAACACCTCAAACTTAGATTTGTTTGTCATAACACTATTTCCAATCTTGCTATGTCTAGTGTTTGTTCTTTTGCCCATCTTAATCTTTTCTTTTTATCTGAGATTTGGCATTTTCATTGCAACTCTACCTAGAAGGCCAGTACTTCGGAGTCGCCTCTTCACTGTTGACATTGAGACAGCTGCCAGTTGAGGACCTGTGAGGCATCTGTTTCTTGAACTAGACATTAATATATTTGTCCTCTTGCTCAGTTGTGCACCGGGGCCTCCCACTCATCTTTATATTTTGGTTAGAGCCAGTTTGTGCTGTTCTGTGAAGGTAGTAGTACACAGCGTTGTACAAGATCTTACGATCTTACAGTTTTCTGCTGTGCTAACATAATTGATCTGTTAGCCTTTAAAATTATTAACTTGGATTAGCATACCATACCATACCATCTTCTTCCGCTTATCCGGGGCCGGGTCGCGGGGGCAGCAGTCTAAGCAGGGATGCCCAGACTTCCCTCTCCCCAGACACTTCCTCCAGCTCTTCCGGGGGGACACCGAGGCGTTCCCAGGCCAGCCGGGAGACATAGTCCCTCCAGCGTGTCCTAGGTCTTCCCCGGGGTCTCCTCCCGGTGGGACGGGACCGGAACACCTTCCCAGGAAGGCGTTCCGGAGGCATCCGAAAAAGATGCCCAAGCCACCTCAGCTGACCCCTCTCGATGTGGAGGAGCAGAGGCTCTACTCTGAGCTCCTCCCGGGTGACCGAGCTTCTCACCCTATCTCTAAGGGATCGCCCGGCCACCCTGCGGAGAAAGCTCATTTCGGCCGCCTGTATCCGGGATCTTGTCCTTTCGGTCATGACCCAAAGCTCATGACCATAGGTGAGAGTAGGAACGTAGGATTAGCAGACAACATTAAAACAATGAACTGATCGTTGCTGATAATGGGCCTCTGTATGCCAATGTTGATATTTCATAAAAAATCTGAAATTTCACGCTACAATTGTCATTTACAATATTAACAGTGTCTACACTTTATTTCTAATTTGATGTTTTAATGGACAAGAATTGCTTTTCTTTCAAAAACACTGACACTTCTAAGTGACCCCTAAATTTGGAGTGGTAGTGTATGGCCACTCACTGTCACTATAACTCAATACCACAGCTTCATGTTTAACTTCCAACTACCCAGATGCACTGTCTTCACACAAAATACTTTCAATCTCAAAGCAACCAAACCTTTCCATGAAATGCAAAGGGAAATATTTAGTTGTCATCCAAGAGGACTGCCTTGTAATGTGTCCCTCTTTGTCGATCTGTTTATATGACATTTCGCTGCAAGTTGTCTTCAGAAACATGTTGCGTCTCTATTCAAAATTCCCCCTCCCCAGGATGGCCTTTTCTCCCTACCCACAACAAAAACTATTAAAATAGATTTTTGAGGGACACTTTGACCTCTCTGTGACCTTCTAACCTGTGTGACCCCACAACCTATCACCCTTGACACTGAGCTGCTGTAGATATAAACCAGCTGCAGCAGATCATGAGGCTGACAGGGACACCCCCGGCCACTCTCATTAGCAGGATGCCCAGCCACGAGGTGAGACACTTCCATTCCAGGTTCCCCTTGCCACTGCAAGCCGTTCCACAAGCCCCACTCAGAAACTGGGTGTCACCCGGAAACTGGGTGGAGCCAGAGAGCGACACCTGATGGCTACTAATGAGAGACCTTTTCTGACCTTTTCTGTGTTTGATCGGAGAAGACAGGGTATTGTTTAAAACAAAACAAAATTTCTAGTAGTTATTTTTACATTATATCACTAGCCTTCCACATAACGTTTGCCCCTATAGCGTGCCTCACTGGACCCATCATGCTTTTCTCTGCACCTGTCTTTTGGTCTGACAACGTATTTCTGAAATAATCTCACACATTCCTTAAGTGATTTGCATGGCCTAATTCCTAATTACTGTCGTTGGCCTTTTCCTTCTGTTGTGATATGATGTGTTGTGTTTGGTTGTTGTGAGCAGTTTTACTCCTCCAACTTCAAGTTTGAGACTGACAGGATTCCTCAGATGTACTCTATTCCAATCCTAACTGGATGTTCGAGACAATTTATCAAGTCTCAGTGTATGAATGCCATTCTCTGATCAAGTCCCCTGAGATTATAGTATTATTGTTACTGTTATGTAGAAGGACAAACTGATACTTAACAAGTATCATACAGAGGAAAAAAAGTATCCCCTGCTGATTATGTACATTTGCCCACTGACAAAGAAACTATCAGTCTATAGTTTTAATGGTTGGTTTATTTGAACAGTGAGAGACAGAATTACAAAAAATCCAGAAAAACGCATGTCAAAAATGTTATACATTTATTAGAATTTTAATAAGTGAAATAAGTATTTGATCCCCTCTCAATCAGAAAGATTTCTGGCTCCCAGGTGTCTTTTATACAGGTAACGAGCTGAGATTAGGAGCACACAGCTTGTTACCTGTATAAAAGACACCTGTCCCACAAAAGCAATCAATCAATCAGATTACAAACTATCCACCATGGCCAAGACCAAAGAGCTGTCCAAGGATGTCAGGGACAAGATTGTAGACCTACACAAGGCTGGAATGGGCTACAAGACCATCGCCAGGCATCTTGGTGAGAAGGTGACAACAGTTGGTGCGATTATTCACAAATGGAAGAAACACAAAAGAACTGTCAATCTCTTTCAGTCTTGGGCTCCATGCAAGATCTCACCTTGTGGAGTTACAATGATCATGAGAATGGTGAGGAATCAGCCAAGAACTACATGGGAGGATCTCAAGGCAGCTGGGACCATAGGAGGAGGAATGCTGCCTATGACTCCAAGAACACCATCCCCACCGTCAAACATGGAGGTGGAAACATTATTTGGGGGTGTTTTTCTGCTAAGGCGAGAGGACAACTTCACTGCATTAAAGGGATGATGGGCGGGGCCATGTACTGTCAAATCTTGGGTGAGAACCTTCTTCCCTCAGCCAAGGCATTGAAAATGGATTGTAGATTGGTATTCCAGGATGACAATGACCCAAAACACATGGCCAAGACAACAAAGGAGTGGCTCAAGAAGAAGCACATTAAGGTCCTGGAGTGGCCTAGCCAGTCTCCAGACCTTAATCCCATAGAAAATCTGTGGAGGGAGCTGAAGGTTCGAGTTGCTAAACATCAGCCTCAAAACCTTAATGACTTGGAGAAGATCTGCAAAGAGGAGTGGGACAAAATCCCTCCTGAGATGTGTGCAAACCTGGTGGCCAACTACAAGAAACGTCTGAGCTCTGTGATTGTCAACAAGGGTTTTGCCACCAAGTACTAAGTCATGTTTTGCAGAGGGGTCGAATACTTATTTCACTCATTAAAATGCAAATCAATTCATGACATGTGTTTTTCTGGATTTCTTTTTTTGTTAATCTGTCTCTCACTGTTCAAATAAACCTACCATTAAAATTATAGACTGATCACTTCTTTGTCAGTGGGCAAACATACAAAATAAGCAAGGGATCAAATACTTTTTTCCCTCACTGTAAAATATCATCAAATATCATCAAAAAGTTGATTTATTTCAGTAATTCCATTCCAAAAGTGAAACTTGTATATTATATTCATTCATTACACACAGACTGATATATTTCAAATGTTTATTTCTTTTAATTGTGATGATTATAACTGACAACTAATGAAAATCCCAAATTCAGTATCTTAGAAAATTAGAATATTACTTAAGACCAATACAAAAAAATGATTTTTAGAAATGTGGGCCAACTGAAAAGTATAAACATGAAAAGTATGAACATGTACAGCACTCAATACTTAGTTGGGGCTCCTTTTACCTGAATTACTGCAGCAATGCGGCGTGGCATGGAGTCGATCAGTCTGTGGCACTGCTCAGGTGTTATGAGAGCCCAGGTTGCTCTGATAGTGGCCTTCAGCTATTGTTGTTGGGTCTGGCATATCGCGTCTTTCTCTGCACAATACCCCATAGATTTTCTATAGGGTTAAACCAGGTACTGGTAGCTTTGGCACTGTGTGCATTTGCCAAGTCCTGTTGGAAAATGAAATCTGCATCTCCATAAAGTTGATCAACAGCAGGAAGCATGAAGTGCTCTAAAACTTCCTGGTAGACGGCTGCGTTGACCTTGGACCTCAGAAAACACAGTGGACCAACACCAGCAGTTGACATGGCACCCCAAATCATCACCGACTGTGGAAACTTTACACTGGACTTCAAGCAATGTGGATTCTGTGCCCCTCCTCTCTTCCTCCAGATTCTGGGACCTTGAATTCCAAAGGAAATGCAAAATGTACTTTCATCAGAGAACATAACTCTGAAGCAGTCCAGTCCTTTTTGTCTTTTGCCCAGGCGAGACGCTTCTGATGCTGTGTCTTGTTCAAGAGTGGCTTGACACAAAGAATGAGACCGCTGAAATCCATGTCTTGCATACGTCTGTGCGTGGTGGTTCTTGAAGCACTGACTCCAGCTGCAGTCCACTCTTTGTGAATCTTCCCCACATTTTTGAATGGGTTTTGTTTCACAATCCTCTCCAGGGTACGGTTATCCCTATTGCTTGTACACTTTTTTTCTACCACATCTTTTCCTTCCCTTTGCCTCTCTATTAATGTGCTTGGACACAGAGCTCTGTAAACAGCCAGCCTCTTTAGCTATGACCTTTTGTGTCTTGCCCTCCTTGTGCAAGGTGTCAATGGTCATCTTTAGGACAGCTGTCAAGTCAGCAGTCTTCCCCATGATTGTGTAGCCTACAGAACTAGACTGAGAGACCATTTAAAGGCCTTTGCAGGTGTTTTGGGTTAATTAGCTGATTAGAGTGTGGCACCAGGTGTCTTCAATATTGAACCTTTTCATAATATTCTAATTTTCTGAGATACTGAATTTGGGTTTTTCATTAGTTGTCAGGTATAATTATCAAAATTAAAAGAAATAAACACTTGAAATATATCAGTCTGTGTGGAATGAATGTATACATTATACAAGTTTCACTTTTTGAATGGAATTACTGAAATAAATCAACTTTTTGATGATATTCTAATCTTATGACCAGCACCTGTATATACTGCCCGCAGTGCCCATATTATTAAGTTATAGGGTTCACAATATGAAGGAGGAGCTTATGTCACAATTATGAAGGGCCTATCATTTAAATGTAAAAGGGTAAGGGTTTAGTTAGGGGTTATGGTTTTAGGTAGGGACAGTCTCTAACCCTGGTAAATTCAGAATTTAAGTCTGCCATCAACATAAGTGAATTCCGTCACATGATGCATGCCTTATGGACTGATCTGCCTCCTGAACAAGATTCATGGCAAAAAAACGACCTGCTGGTTTTGTGTTCAGCTACATCCAGTGCAGTGTGTGTTGAGCTGTTCTGTGTGTAATCTATTTAACAGGCCAGAAACTACATCAACTCTCTTCCCTCAATGCCCAAAAGGAACTTTGCTGATGTGTTTATTGGCGCCAACCCACTAGGTAATTATTGGGGTATTTTGTTTATTGTAAAACACAAACGCTTACTTGCATAAATACACAGTTTATACTCTCTCTTCCCACTTGCTTCAAGCGGTGGATCTGTTAGAGAAGATGTTGGTTCTGGACACTGATAAGCGGATTACAGCGTCCGCGGCACTGGCACACCCCTACTTCGCCCAGTACCATGACCCAGATGACGAGCCCGAGGCAGAACCATATGACCAGAGCTTCGAGAGCCGTGAGCTGGAGATAGAGGAGTGGAAAAGTAGGTGGACTGGTGGAAGGTGTTCTTGACTGGAAGGAGGATTCAGATAAATAATTTAGGATTAACATACCGTTTGACAGCAGAGGGCAGTCTAGATGTACGGTCGCTAGTTCGAATCCCTCAGCGTCACAGGCTCAACATAGACTACCATGGGCAGCATGGTATTTTCCTTGACACATCTGATTTTTTTTTTCTCTAAACCTCTTTCAGGGTTGACATATGAGGAGGTTTGCAGTTTCGAACCCCCGCCATTCGATGGAGATGAGATGGAATCCTGAGGGGACCAGAGTGATGTAATCTCAGATCCCACCCTCCTATGGAACTGTATTGAGGAAGAGCCATCTACACACTCATCTAGGGCCAGCTATACATTTCCTCTCCTAATCATTTAGGTTAGGATCACACTGTTAGGTGTATGCTGATCCTAGATCAGAACGTTTAGGCAACATCCTCCCAGAGCACGCAAGCCTGTGTCAGGACTATCAACTCTGACTTTTTCACCAACAAACAGGAAACCACAAAATTCAAGTGCCTGCTGTCATTTATTTAGCATTCAAGGTTAGCATTCAAGGGCCATAGGGACCTTACTGTACCCTCTGCCACCCTCCCTTTCACTGTATCATATTTTATCATCTTAGTTTGGGTCTCTTGACAAAACCGGGATAATTGTCAAATTTTTTAATTGTAAAAAAAATTCACTGAAAAGGTGCTCCGATATTAGCCTTTAATAAGGCAAAAAATAAGAAGAAACCACTGCTACATTCAGTTATTTCAGATTTTAGCTTTTTAGTTCATTTTACAAATGAGTTGGAAACCCAACAGTGGCAGTGAACTTGGCTAACAAACATTCTGTCTCTGCAGTCAAACTCTGATTTCAACTATGTTGATTTCATGTGTAAATAAGCCAGCACACTTGTAAATAAATGAACTTGTGCATCAATAGTAACACTGCCAAGAGGTCAGTGTTATAATACAGCACCAAGCCCCATTCACCAAACCCTCATTGCTTTAAAATGTGCCACTAGCAAGGGGGAGAACAGCTTTCAGTGGTTGAGTTTGTATTTGTTCATCCTTCTCTTTCTAGCTTGTTTTATTTATATTTTTTGTATGTTTCCACAATTTTTCACTCTTCATCCCTATTTTTATATTGTTGCCTCGTGGAAAATGTATTTTGTGTTCCTGTGTTTAGTCAAGATGCTTAATAAGATGGTTTACTTAGGCCACCTAGTGGTTAGAGAGTGCGGCCAGTAACATATTACACTATGTTATACAATTCTTGTTCCTGGATAGTTAGTGTTAGTTTTTAATTGCTTATGCCTAAAAAGTATAGATAATGGCTATTATTCCCCATAAACACTGCTTTTGTGACCAAGACAGTGATATTTTGAAATGTGCCTATTTCCAATTAGAAAACAGGTGAAACATGCGCCCTGCTGTTCCAATTACGCTCGCATGTTCTTCTTGAATTTATCAGGAATAGATGAGATTAGATTCAACTTTATTATCATTGAACAATACAAGGACAGTATAACGAAATGCAGTACGCATCTAACCAGAAATGCAAATAGAGGGCAGAAAATGTATTATATATTAAGTATATGTATGTTACAAGTAGAATGTGTCAATGTGCAATGAAGGCAAATGCAGTACAAATGGCAATACTAAATGTGCATCAAAGATATGGACTTTGAGGGCCATCCTACAGCCCATTGTGCTGTAGTTCTTCACCAGTCTCAACCAGCTCCACATAGTTTTCAGCCTTATGATTGCCCAGGAAGTCCTGAACCACTGTGACAAAGCTGTTCCAAGCTGCTTTCTCCTTACTAGTGAGCTTCTTGGGGAATTCATTGCACTCTAGGATCTTCTTTATCTGTGGTCTGACAAGGACACTGGCTTTGACCTTTGCCTCAGACAGCTTAGGGAAGAAGTCTTGAAGATACTTGAAGGCTGTCGACTCCTTATCTAGAGCTCTGACAAATTGTTTTTTAAGGCTCAGTTTCATGTGCCGTGGTGGCCTCACTACCTTCCAGTGGCTCCCAATTGACATTGTTCTTCCCCACAGAACTCTGTCCGCTGTGGCCAGTCCTGCCTGTGGTAATGCGCCTTGGTGTCCTTGCTGTCCCAAAGACAAAGATAGCAGGGAAACTTGGTAAAACTGCCCTGGAGACCCATCAGGAATGCCACCAGTTTTAAGTATCCTATGACCTCCCAGCCTTACTCATCAGACTTCATGGCATCCAGCAAGGTCTTGATGCTGTTGTAATCCTCTTTGAGGTGCACCGAGTGAGCCGGGAAGATGCGTCTTAGCAGATGCTTCCACAGCGTAATTTTTTGCTCTCATCTTGGCCACAGACATAGCAAAATGTGGCTGCCGGATGATTGCAGCCTCTTGATGCCATCTCAGAAAAATGCAGATATCCACTTAGGCAGCTGGAAGGTCCCTGTATTTATACTACTATTTATATTACTGGAAAGTTATAGAAGTTACTCCCAAGTATCCTCAACACTGAATCAATCTAGAATGTTCTGAAAAATAGGTAAATTACAAAACGTCACTGTCCTGGTCACAAAGTCTGACCAAAAATAGCAATTTTCGAAACTTTTGAAACATAAGCAATTAGGAAATAACACTTACTACTCGGGAACAAAAAAAAATTGTTATACAGTGTTATTGGTTTGAATTCCCATGCCAACAATATGAAAAATCTGTCATCATTCCTTTGAGCAAGGTGCTTAACCCTACTAGCTCCTGTGAGCTGCTCTGAATAAGACTTAATGCAAAAATGTTAAATGTATGTGAGAGTCCTTAAGTGAGCGTACCCTCTCTTGTGAGGTCTCGGTTCCTCCATTATATCTGTATGCTCACGCAACATAGGGAACAGTTGGCCAGAGTAAGTAGATCATGAAAAATGTACACTCAAGTTTAAAAGGGAGAAAAAGGTGTTTTCTTTACTTTGGCAGTGTTATTATGAAGGTAAAACAGCCACACAACTTTAGTAGGCGTAAAAAAGATTAGCAAAATTGTAAAAAAAAAAAAAGATTAGCAAACATGTAATTGGTTTTGTAGTTGTATTTTTTTTTTTGCATACTTGTAACTAACATGATATTTGGAATCAGGCAACTCATTAATTACACTTGCCAATGTTGAATACGGACGCACAGAATGTTTCTAGACCTGTGACAAAATACATTTTACAATCTGTGGTGGTACGTTTTACAGCATTTGCAATCGAAGATAACCATGAGGACTTGATTGGCAGGGCATAGCTTTTTCTAACCAATGAACTGAGTCAGTGTTGAGCGTGTCACATTTTCACAATTTTCACCTGAGTAGATTCTGGAACACATCACTCATAGTGATGCAAAGAAGGAATATGGCTAAGCACGGTCAGCTTCTCCTAGTTCAGTTTTTGATAGGATAACCAACCTTTTAGGTGATTTTCCCACCTAGCAAATGAAACTAACTACCGCAGACTGTGATTTGCAAGTTTAAATAATTTTGTCACAGGTCTGGCAGAATTTTTGTGACAAAACTATGTGCATCAGTATTTAACATTGGCAAGTGTAATTAAATTAGTTGCATGTTTCAAAATATCTAGTTACAAGTATGCAAATCTTTTAACAACTACAAAATGTATTACTGTGGTAGAATGTTTGCAAATCTTATTTACAAGTTTGCAAATCTTTTTTACGCATACAAAATGCATTTCACTGTTTTACCTTCATAAGTTATCTAAAAGACCATTTAAAATCTTCCAGCCCCAACCCACAAGGTGCATGATGATATCAGAATGAGGATTCCCTAACATCTATGATTTTTACTAGTACTTTCCAGTTTGGAGAGAAAGTATGTTCTACTAGGTAGCTATGGGCTTAACTTACGTCAGTGGTTCTAGAAATCTATAGAAAGTTCTGATAAATCACTGGATTCCCAGCCCTGGATATTCACAATGTAATACGAATTCTAATATTTTGTTACAACCCGTTTCCAAAAAGGTTGGGATGCTGCATAAAATACAAATAGAAATAGAATGCAATGATGTGCAAATCATGTATCCCTATATTTAAAATAGTAAATATACAATTTAAAATAGTAAATATACAATTTAAAATAGTATACAGACAACATATCAAATGTTGAAACTAAGAAATGTTGTTGCATGCCCGTTTTGAATTTGATGCTAGCAACTCCTGTCAAAAAGGGACAGAGGCATGTTTACCACTGTGTGGTAAAAACCTCTTATTTTAACACTGCAAGCATTTGGGAACTTAGGAGACCAATTGCTGTAGTTTAGAAAGTGACATGTTGTCTCATTTTTGCTTTATATAGGATTGCAGCTAACAGTTTGGGTCTCCTTTGCTATATTTTTCATTTCATAATTTGCCAAATGTTTTCAATAAGGGACAGATCTGGACTGCAGGCAGGCCAATTTAGCACCCAGACTTTTTTTTACAGAGCCATGCTGTTGTGATTCATGCAGAATGTGTTTTGGCATTGTCCTGCTGAAAAAAGCAAGGTCTTCCCTTAAAAAGATGTCTGGATGACAGCATATGTTGCTCCAAAACCTGTATATATTGTTCAGCATTTATGGTGCCTTCACAGAAGTGCAAGTCACCCATACCATGTGCACTAATGCAACCCCATATCATCATGGATGATGGTTTTGCACTGTGTGCAAACACAAGCCAGATGGTCCCCCTTCTCTTTAGCCCAGAGGACGCGGTATCCATGAAAATAATCTCACATTTTGATAAGTCACACCACAGGACAGTTAAACACTTCGCCCCAGTCCATCTAAATTGAGCTCGGGTCCAGAGAACGTGCTTGCGTTTCTGTTGTTTCTGTTGTCTATATATTGTTTCTTCTTTGCATGGTATAGTTTTAACTTGAATTTGTGGATGCAGTGACATACTGTGTTCATAGACAATGGTTTTCAGAAGTGTTCCTGCGTGATTTTCTGTAATTTCCACTAGAGAATTGTTTCTGCTTTTTATCCAGTGCCATCCAATATTGGTTTTCGGCCTTGTCCCTTGCATAAAGAGATTTCTCCAGATTCTCTGAATCTTTTAATGATATTATGTACCGTAGATGATGAGATCCCCAAATTCTTTGCAATTTTAGGTTGTGATACGTTATTCTTGAATTGTGGCACTATTTGCCTGCATAGTCTTTCACAGAGTGGTGAGCTCACTTCTGAAAGGCCCATCCTCTCTGGAATTATCTTTTAATATCCAATCATGTTACTGACCTGTTGCTGATTAACCTAATTATTTTTGTGATATTCCACCAGTTTTAGCTTTTTAGCATTACACAATGTTTCCAGTCTTTTGGTGCCTCTGTTCCAGCTTTTTTGAAATGTGTTGCTGGCATCAAATGAAAAGTGAGCATGTATTTTCCAAGAAACTATAACATTTCTCTTTTTCAACATTTGATATGTGGTCTTGGTATGGTTTAAATAATTTGCACATCTTTGCATTGTGTTTTTCTTCACATTTTACACAGTGTCTAAACTTTTTTGGAAATGGGGTTGTACATTTCTGTACTTCTATTGCTGTGCCTATTGTATTCAATGTGTGGGGTGCTAGCATCCCTCTTGTATTTAAAATGTCGTTTCACACAGCTGTCAGAAACAGTGGCTTCGTCGTAGTCTGTACATTCATGCAAAATGGCGCCCTATACTCTATATAGAGTATGTCTTCTGACCTGGTCCAATGTAATACACTATGGTCAGAAGGGTTACATTATAGTATTGTAGTGCACTATGTATACAATATGGTGCTTTTAGGACAACATTATTCCCAATCAACCTGTTATTTACACAGCAATACAATCAGTAATGAATATATATAAACCTAGATCTAATATATAAGTACCTTTTTAATTTAAAAATGTTTTCCGACCATATTCAGTGTTGTTGTCAAAGTCCCTCAATGTATTTAAAATGGACATCACCTCATCCATACGTCCCACACAGCCACTCTATGTCCAAATATCAGCTGTGTTCATTAAGTAAACAAACCCAAAGAAAACGTTCTGAGAAAGAAATGGGCTTGCATTAGTTTTGGGTCTTGAAAAGTTTTCTAATGATTGTTAGCTACTGAACATAGTAACCTGTAGGACGTGTGGGGTATTAGTGTGAGGTAGTGAGTGCCCACTAGAGGACAGCATCACTAAGATATAGGCCTATAGCCTTCAAAGGCTATGCTAACAAGGGATGTTGGGAGATAAGTCAGTTATACCATGCCATTTTCAGATCTTTATATTGGAACCACAAACAAATATTTGATACTGCTTTGTGATATACAGTAGCTTCTTGTGTGTCTGTGTGTCTTTTTTTCTATATTGATGTCAAGATGCTGAATGGTAATCCAGAGGTCTCTCATTACTGTATCCTCTAATGATAACCAAAATGATATAATAGGCTAATTAGGAACATTAGCATAATTTATGCTCTACAATTCACATATTTATAATATCATCAATCAGCCAGCTCTCTGTCAAAGCAGTTAGCCTGGGAATTAGATTGCCCTTTTTAATGCAATTTGTCAGGCAATGAGCAATAATATTGACCTTATGTTATTTTCATTATTTAGATGCTTTCATCGCACAGATGGACTGGTTTTACTTTGTGTACTTCACCACATTCAAAACCATGAGAGCAGGTATTGTGAACAGCAAACAGCACTGTTAGAAATTAAAGGCTATTATTTTTCAGAACTGCTTTGTGCTCTGTCATTCTTCCTATCCAGTATCCTATTATTTCCCCTAGAATTCGATAAGGTTGCAATAACTTATTAATGTGTATCGAAGTTAAGAATATACTGTAATCTCACAACAGTTAGCTTGAAATATTACTGAACATTTGGAACTTTGTCGTGGAGGGCAGTAAACTGTGTTGCAAAGATGAGGCTTATTGGTTTGTAGGCATGTGGGGCAGACTGTCAGTGGAGGAAGTGATACTTTTAGCACGTCTCTTTCATGTATCAATATTTTTACCAATGCAATAAAAATTTTAAGATTACTTCACAATAAGTTACTTCAAACATGGGCTGTTCTGGTTACTCCCTCTAATGGCATAAAAACCTGAAAATAATAATAATTATGAACTGGGTGGTTCTAATCATGAATGCTGATTGGCATATAGCCATGGTATATGAAAGCACTAAGGCATGATACGGTGTGGTATATGGCCAATATACCATAGCTAAAAGTTGTTATAAAACATGACCCGTTACAGAGCCTCATTCCAAATATCAGCATTCAGGATTCAAACAAAGTTATTAAGGCGCCATATACTATGGGTATGACATTACATTGTTTTTTACTGTTCTAATTGAGTTGGTAACCATTTCATAATTGCAGTAAGGGGTCTTGCTGGCCAAAGTTAATAAATAGGGATGTGTGATACCAGAAATGTTGGGTTCGATCCGATACCAAGTAATACAGGACCAGAATCACCAGTACCTGTACTTTTTATTATTGAAAAGTGGCTTGTGTATTTTCAGGTAGGGGAGAGCTTCTTGTAATATCCAGCGTTCTTGGGTAATCACCTAGGTTAAATAAAAAATGCATTATGTCTATAGCTATTATTAAGACAGACTACATTCCATATTTCAGGTTTGAGGTATATTGTTTTAAATTCCATTAAAATAAGTCATTTAGATAAGTTTAAATGGGCTGAATATTCTATTTGAATGTCTGAATATAGTCTATATTTCACACAATGCTCCTCTTCATGCATGAAATATATGTAGGCCTTTGGGTTGGATTAGCGGTTGGCGCCGGTAGTCAGTGTGCGCGCTCCGGCGCACTTTGCGTGTACGACAGGTATGTTCGTTGTTCGAGGTCACCGTCAGAAGCAACAGCAGTGGAGCCGGAGAAGCACTTGCGGAACGTTGTTTATATAGAATGACAGTTCTCTCGGATGTTTTAGAATACGAGGAAAACTGAAACTGGTATCGATCCTTCATATCCATTGAGTTGCAAGGGATGGGCGGAGTAAAACACCAGCAACAATTGCAAATACACAGTACCCCTTGATTTATTTGCATATAATTACTCTATCCACTCTCCTGAACATTTCCTACAATACGTTCACTGCGGCATATAGAACAGTTTTTTTTTATATAGAGCAATATATATTTCATATCTATTGAGTTACATTTTGATTTGATTTCTTGATTTCTTTGCATATAATCAATCTATAGAGTCTCCTGAACATTTCCTACAATACATTCACTGCGGCGTATAGAATCGTTTTTTTTATAGCCCAATATATATTTCATATGCATTGAGTTACATTGTGGCCAATAGGATCTAGGATGGGTGGAGTAAAATGCCAGCAACAATTGCAAATACACAGTGCCCCTTGATTTCTTTGCATATAATTATTCTATCCACTCTCCTGAACATTTCCTACAATACATTTTTACCATAGACACTAAGCAAAGTGTCAAAATCGATACATTTAATATTATTAAAATCGCGTTTTACCGCGGACTTGTATTTTGCAGGCAAAATCCGAAAACCAGAAGTCTTATTGTTGCTACGGAATTTCTAATGTTGCCAGCATGACGCTATTGATCCAGGTCATCCTCACGGTTTGTGCGCATAACACCACATTCACACAAACGGCATGCCGTAATTGAAAGCGGAAGCATGGCATAAAGCGTGGTTAAGGAGCGTGGACAAGGAGTCTTGGACTAAAAGTTGCCCACGATTTGTTAATGCTTTATTTAATAGTAGCTTTTGCTATCAACCAAAACGAAACACTAACTAAAAAAGAATGGCATGCACCAGGGCTGGACTGGAACCGAAAAACAGCCCAAGACTTTAAAACACAGACTGGCCTGTGACCTGTGTACAGTTGCTTAACACAAATAGGCTATATAATAATAATAATAATAAAGTATAATGCAGTGCTATCAATGACTGTTAACAAAATTCAGGCTGTCTTGGGTACCTAGAACCAGCAAATGGGCAGGTAGGATGTCCATGCCATTGGTTTGCAGGTACCTGGAAGAGGGATGTTGTCAACAGAAATATTCTCAGGAAAACCTGGACAGTGAGAATGGTCTCGTACTTGAGGAAACAATCTGTAAACCCTTTTGCTTTAACTCGCTCAGTGGGCTTAACCTCTGTGTCATATCCAATCTTCTTAAAATTAGGTCTACAAACAATGCATTCCCAAATGACCCAAACACTTTTTGCAGGGCCACATCTTTGGCCCACCAGCATGTTTCACATATTGGTGACAGGCATCTGTGGCAAGGGTCATCAATCCCTCCTTCCCAAATGTTCATCCACTTGTATCTGTCTTGAACTAATACTGCCACATCATTTCATGCAGAAAAGAGGGTAGCAGATGGAATGACAATGGCAGTAGTGTCAATTAAAACTAGATTCAAAATGTGTGCATGGCACCAGACATGACCTTGTGTCGTTGAGTGTGCTGAAAGAAGAGTGAAGAATCCCTTGTACTTTCCCTGCATTTTAGTAGCTCCGTCATATCAGTCGTATTGCCAACACTTTTTTTAAATATTCAAGTTGTTGTCCGGGACCTGTTTAAGCAGACCTGTTGCCTCCACTGAGCTGCAACTGTCCCGGCGCCGGGACACCAAACGTTTATGCCACAAAGTGTGCAAAGTGTTGTAATTATTTGTATTTTTTTATAGGCATATTATATATGTGCAGAAAGCTTAGAGCAACATTTTGAGTTCTGTGACGTCGCCCGGTATGACACAGCCAGGGCCCTACCCTGGAGCCAGGCCCGGGGTTGGGGCTCGTACGCAAGCGCCCGGATGGCCGGGCCTTTCCCCATGGGGCCCGGCCGGGCTCAGCCCGAAGGAGGGACATGGGGCTGCCTTCCCGTGGGCTCACCACCCACAGGAGGGACCATAAGGGGCCGGTGCGGAGAAGATCGGGTGGCAGTCGAAGGCAGGGGCCTAGACAACCCGATCCCTGGACACGGAAACTAGCTCTAGGGACGTGGAGCGTCACCTCGCTGGCGGGGAAGGAGCCTGAGATAGTGCGTGAGGTTGAGAGGTTTCGACTAGAGGTAGTCGGGATCACCACTACGCATGGCTTGGGCTCTGGAACCACACTCCTTGAGCGAGGACTCTTCACCACTCTGGAGTTGCCCATGGTGAGAGGCGGCGGGCTGGTGTGGGTTTGCTTATAGCTCCCCAGCTCTGCCGCCATGTGTTGGAGTTTACCCCGGTGAACGAGAGGGTCGTTTCCCTGCGCCTACGGGTCGGGGATCGGTCTCTCACTGTTGTTTGTGCCTACGGGCCGAACGGCAGTGCAGAGTACCCAACCTTCTTGGAGTCTCTGGGAGGGGTGCTGGAAAGTGCTCAGACTGGGGACTCTATCGTTCTACTGGAGGACTTCAACGCCCACGTGGGCAACGACAGTGACACCTGGAGGGGCGTGATTGATCTGAGCGGTGTTCAATTATTGGACTTCTGTGCTAGTCACAGTTTGGCCATAACGAACACCATGTTCAAGCATAAGGATGTCCATCAGTGCACGTGGCACCAGGACACCTTAGGCCGCAGGTCGATGATCGACTTTGTTGTCGTTTCATCTGACCTGCGGCCGTATGTCTTGGACACTCGGGTGAAGAGAGGGGCAGAGCTGTCAACTGATCACCACCTGGTGGTGAGTTGGATCCGATGGCGGGGGAGGAAGCTGGACAGACTCGGCAGGCCCAAGCGTACTGTAAGGGTCTGCTGGGAATGTCTGGCCGAGTCTCCTGTCAGAGAGATTTTTAACTCCCACCTCCGGCAGAGCTTCGACTGGATCCCGAGGGAGGCTGGAGATATTGTTCTCCACCGCCATTGTCGAAGCGGCCGCTCGGAGCTGTGGCCGTAAGGTCACTGGTGCGTGTCGAGGCGGCAATCCCCGAACCCGGTGGTGGACACCGGAAGTAAGGGATGCCGTCAAGCTGAAGAAGGAGTCCTATCAGGCCTGGTTGCCATCCGGCGCCTCAGGAGAGGGAAACAGTGCCCTACCAATGCTGTTTACAGTAGAGGTGGGCAGCTGTTGACCTCAACTGGGGATGGTGTCGGGCGGTGGAAGGAGTACTTTGAGGATCTCCTCAATCCCGCCGTCAAGGCTTCCATTGAGGAAGCAGAGGATGAGGGCTCAGAGGTGGAGTCGTCCATCACCCGGGCAGAAGTCACAGAGGTGGTCAAGAAACTCCTCGGTGGCAAGGCACTGGGGGTGGATGAGATCCGCCCTGAGTACCTCAAGTCTCTGGATGTTGTGGGGCTGTCTTGGCTGACACGCCTGTGCAACATTGTGTGGCAGTCGGGGACAGTGCCTCTGGGCAGACCGGGGTGGTGGTCCCTCTTTTTAAGAAGGGGGACCGGACGGTGTGTTCCAACTATAGGGGGATCACACTTCTCAGCCTCCCCTGGAAAGTCTATGCCAGGGTTCTGGAGAGGAGAATACGGCCGATAGTAGAACCTCGGATACAGGAGGAACAGTGTGGTTTTCGTCCAGGCCGTGGAACACTGGACCAGCTCTATACCCTCTACAGGGTGATGGAGGGTTCATGGGAGTTTGCCCAACCAGTCCACATGTGTTTTGTGGATTTGGAGAAGGCATTCGACTGTGTCCCTCGCGTCATCCTGTGGAGGGTGCTTTGGGAATATGGGGTCCTGGGTCTTTTGCTAAGGGCTGTCAGGTCCCTGTACGACCGAAGCAGGAGCTTGGTCCGCATTGCCGGCAGTAAGTCAGACTTGTTCCCTGTGCATGTTGGACTCCGGCAGGGCTGCCCTTTGTCACCGGTTCTGTTCGTAATTTCTATGGACAGAATTTCTAGGCGCAGCCAGGGGCCGGAGGGTGTCAGGTTTGGGGACCACACGATTTCGTCTCTGCTCTTTGTTGATGATGTTGTCGTGTTGGGCCCTTCAAGCCAGGACCTTCAGCATGCACTTGGACGGTTTGCAGCCGAGTGTGAAGCGGTGGAGATGAAAATCAGTTCCTCCAAATCCGAGGACATGGTCCTCAGTCGGAAAAGGGTGGCTTGCCCACTTCAGGTTGGTGGAGAGTGCCTGCCTCAAGTGGAGGAGTTTAAGTATCTAGGGGTCCTGTTCACGAGTGAGGGAAGGATGGAACGGGAGATTGACAGACGGATTGGTGCAGCTTCTGCAGTAATGCAGTCGATGTATCGGTCTGTCGTGGTGAAGAAAGAGCTGAGCCGCAAGGCGAAGCTCTCGATTTACCGTTCAATCTACGTTCCTACTTTCACCTATGGTCATGAGCTTTGGGTCATGACCGAAAGGACAAGATTCCGGATACAGGCGGCCGAAATGAGCTTTCTCCGCAGGGTGGCTGGGCGATCCCTTAGAGATCGCGACCCGGCCCCGGATAAGCGGAAGATGATGGATGGATGGATGGATATATGTGCAGAAAGCTTAGAATCTCGTTAATCTAACTGCAGTACACATTTTAAAGTAGCTATTACGGTGACAAACTCCTATGCAAGTGTTTGAGTATAATCAACATTCACAAAAATGGCACCAGGGTAGCTAGTTTGGTGTCTGATGGTAAATTGTGTTCTTACAATGTGCCGTCTTCTTCTGATTTCTTATCTTGATGGTCCCAGAGATATAACCAAGTGTCGTTTTGTTTGATAAATTCTGTTTTTATAATCCAAAACGATTCATGTTCTCCTCAGCGTTGTACAACAAAATCCAACTCGGAGCAAAACTATTCATGATATTCAAACCTTCCTAGGTTTTAACACCGAAATAATTGGTATTCCTGAAAAGAACAGAGTATCTAGCATTTAACCAGACATAGTTTTTCCTTCTGCGTTGCCTATATGCTTCGCACCACGTAAGCAAAGACATGCAGTCTGGCACCGGTTACGCGCGAGCGCATGTCTTTGGTAGCATGTAACTCCCTCAAATGACGACCAATGGATTTGAAACTCGCTAGGTTTGGAGCACACAAGCCACACTTCACGGCAAATTTCGAACGATCACCGTCAGACGCACACACAGGACACACCAACAGTGCGCACCACCCCCAAAAAACTTCAACCAACTTGACTATTGTGCAAGACGCAAAGCTGTCGCTGCTCACGAAACTATACTCGGCATTTAAAGTTTAAATGGCTACTCCTAAGTGGAAAAGCAACATAGGAGACCTATTTGGACCAGATTTTTGGAAGAAACTTGGTGAGTACTTGGTGAGTACAATAAGATAGATAACCCAAGACATAGTTTCTGAGCATTTTCTGCCAATTGGGTCACGTCATCATAGTAGATTTCACTTCATAATGTCCTTATATGTAACCAATTGTCTGTGATTTGGCTATGACATTTTGTGGCTGTTTCTTATGGCCTATTCATCCCCATATTTTCCCCTGAATAACCAATAGTGATTCAGGAGGTCCCTCTGGCTCTTGACCCCCACTGTGACGCCATCATCTGACTGGCCATTTCAGAGATTTCCCAGAAGTCTCCCCCTTCTTTCTCCTATTCCCTTCTACTCTTTTCCTTTCTACTCCTGCCAACTGTTTGCTTACTTTCTATGTGTGTAAGGAGGCATAGATACCAGATATGATCTAACATCATATGTGGTGATCTAACATATGATACAAACACCACATATGATGGTAGATCAAATATGATGCAAAAACCACATATGTTAGATCACCACATGATGCAAACACCACACATGTTAGATCATTGGACCCGCCTCCTTGTGGCGCCTCCTGTTAGTACCATTATGAAGGATAGCAAATTTTCCATCATGTGTAACATTCCTGGGAATGTGTAACCCTTATTTTAATCCCTTTTTCACTGTTGTATGTTCTGTGTATGTATGAACTTGAAAATTAATAATGTGTCCAAAGTGTCCAATATGGCACAAAGTTGCCAATTTGGCACAAAGTGGCCAATATGTAAAGGACACTTTGGCCTTGCTTTACAAATGACTAAGTAGATCATTGAATTTTATATCAAATGGCCATGAAACTTTACCCAGATACTGCTGACATCTAGTAGATCAAGTGGAAAGTTCCTCCAGGTTACTAATCCATGTTTGGCCTTCCCCACTGCAACACAAACATGATGAGGAATTTTGTTTTTTACAAAAAATGCATGTTTCTGGTTTGTTTTTTCTTCTGCCAAATCTATTGTGTTATACTTTCCTGCATTAATTTATAACTCCTGCAAACTACAGAGTGTCTCCTTTCAAATGGTACCAATATTTTCTTTCTACTATATTCAGGTCATGAGCTACAAGCATTTAGATTTGGGTACATCATTTTAGGCGGAAATTGAGTTTTTTTGCCCTCTCCCTGACAGGTTAATGAACAATTCCCCAGATGAATCCTGACAGTCCACCACAGCAAGCAGTCTCTCATGGACAACATCTGAAACGTAGCGAACAATAACAGTACACTGGTCTTTGGATGTGATGTCTTGAGTAGTGTCTATCTGGACTGAAAACATCCCAGCTTCCCTGACCTCTTTTGCCACTCTTGGAGAGAAAGGTAACTAGTGTAAGCCCTGCTGTAGGCAGCTTCAGATTTGCCTCTGTAATTCAGGCCGTGCTTTCCAATCACCTTAACGACATTAACCACCCTCTCCAAGACCTATCGCCTTTTTCTCACTTGTTGCCGATGCTCACACATCTGTTGATTGCAGAGTAGAGATTTTATGTCTGCCTTGCTGGCTTGGAGAAAGTACACATCCACACAATCTGGGTGAGGTTCTTTCATGCTCCTTTATCCTTTGGGGCGACCAGGTTTTCATGCCATGCTTAATGAATGCATGCTCATTTCCATGCTTTGAAAATGCAAGGCAGACTGTACAATATAGGGAGTGTGCGTTTTTGCAATATGTAAGCCATTTTCTGTAAGCCATTTTCTCTCTGAAATAATCATATCTATCTTGTTCCTTGACCCTGCCTCCGCTTTCTCCATTACTTTCTCATTTCCTTAATCTGTTTCTGCATCTGCTTTTTGATGTTGCAAAAGAACAATAATCAGTTAATTATAATCAATAATGAAAATCAATTCAACAAACTAATTTCCATTTAATAACCCTGGTAAAAGTCTATTGTGTACAGTTGCATTGCTGCACCTGTCAAAGTCTCTCCACTGGACCCTGTAACCACAGCAGCCTCCATCTCTTGCCCAGTGTCACCTGTGGCTGCTTTAATACACAGAACAGAACAAATGAGTCATTTGCATTTGATCCACATAGCACATTTATTATTTAAAGACAAAAAACATTTACCTCCGGTTATAGGAGTGGAGCGGAGCCCGCTAGAGGGGCTTTAGCTCCTAGTGGTATACCCTGGCCACGTCAGCGGCCGTACTGAAAATTCATTATGCAAGATGTGACAGCCAATCAGGGCACGCCTTCCCCATATAGGAGCTGTGAGCCCAGAAAACACCCTCCCGAGTTTATTCAGCATAACTCGTGGGACGGCAGGGCAACAGGTCTAGGGGGCTCCGCTCCACTCATATAACCCGAGTTACATTCTCTGTAACTAACGCTGTTGGGTTCAATTCACCAAACTTCTATATAGTCTAATTTGTCTAATGAGAAAGAACCACACCAAGAGTCAGAAAGAGAGGGACAACAACGAGATGATAGATGCTATAACTGTGGAAAAAGGGGACATTACGCAAGGGATTGCACAGAACCGCTGAGACCACGAAGACAAAACCGGAATAAGGGTCGGGATGGACGGGAAGAGAGGCGATCCCCGCATGAACAGGGACGCGAAACCCCGTACAACCCTGACTACCAGGACTGACGCCAGGATGTAGAGGAAAACAGGGGAGATGCCTCGCAACATCAAGAGGGACCACTAGAAATTTTAGATTTAACCCAAATAGGTATGGCACATAGTGATGATAAACCCTATTATACATTAACAATAGGGCCTCAAGAGACCCCTGTTAAATTCCTCTGTGATTCGGGCGCAGACAGGTCTGTACTCAGGGATAAGGTCCCAGGAATAACACCAGGAAATAAATTGATCACAGTTATAGCCGCAGGTGGCCAACATTCAGTACTACGATACTCAAAGGAAACCACATTCGTGGATGAGGACGGAGAAAGACATGAAGGGATATTTGTACTGAGCCCCCAGTGTCCAGTAAACCTCCTGGGGCGAGACCTGATGACAAAGATGAAAATATGCCTCATTGTGACCGAACAGGGGATGGTACCAAGAAAGGAGGGACGGCTGGATGACATTCTCCTATTGGAGGGATCAGGAACGCCCACGAAATTTTATACACTGGACCTGGTAGAACAGGGACCTGGGTCAGTCACCACCGCCCTGAAAGAACGGACCAAAGACAACCCAGGGGAAGAACAGAACGAATGGCCCTTACATGTCACCATTAGTTTTGGGGACCAGTATGATGACCAAGAACATTTCAAACAACGATTTCTCCGATCTCCACCACAAAAGGTTCAACTGAGATATATATACTCAACCCAAAAGGGAGCAACATGGGCGTCAGCTAACTTGAGTAGGGAAATGGACGCACTGAGGAGAATGCCATTTGGAAATGGGCCCCATGTGTCACTCAAGACATACAATCTCACCTGGAAAGATGTCGGACTTGTGGCGGGAAGAGCTGAACAAATTCCGGAAACCTGCTGGAAATTCATGGGGCCCAGGCAACAAATAACCGACACCCCAGGGGGTTGGATAAAACGGATTGTTCTGAATTGGACTACGACAGCTACCACAACAAGCCACATAATGGAATGACAAAGTCCTTGTATCTTATATTCAGCTGAAGATTTTCCTGGGGTCCCTACCACGCTGTGGGCCAAGTCTAAAACTGATGTGGGACTAATGACAACGGCCAAACCAGTAGAAATAACACCCAAATCATCTTACAGACCTAGGATACGACAATACCCCCTGAAGCCAGATGCAATTGCAGGAATCGCACCAGTAATCTCGGACATGGCAAAAGCTACTGTACTGGTGGAAGACCCAACATGTGAATGCAATACACCCATTTTCCCAGTAAAAAAGGCAGATTCAGGAGCATGGAGGCTGGTGCAAGACCTGAGAGGTGTGAATGCAGCAGTAAAATCAAGAGCCCCGTGCGTCCTCTGACCCACATACATTGTTAAACAGTTTGAAACCCCACCAAAAGTTTTTCACCGTGGTGGATTTGAGTAACGCTTTCTTCTCCATTCCATTGCATCCTGATGCCAGACATTGGTTTGGTTTCACCTTTAATGGGAAGAAATACACCTACACCCGACTTCCCCAAGGCTACTGTGAAAGCCCTACTATCTTCAGCCAAGAAATTGAAGCATGTTTGAGCTTACATGATACCAAACCAACCTCCCAGATCCTAGTTTATGTCGATGATATACTACTAGCCAGTCCATCAGAACAGGAGAACAAGGAAGAAGCCATCAAGCTATTAAAACATTTAGCCAACACGGGAAATAAAGCCTCACTGAAAAAAGTGCAGTTTTGTCAAGAGGAAGTGGTATTTTTAGGACATCAAATCTCACACAAAGGGAAACAACTCACAAATGCCCGGAAAGTGGCTGTGCAGAATTGCCCAAAGCCAAACACCAAGAAACACATGATGGCCTTTTTGGGACTGACCAATTACTGCCGCTCATGGATTCCAAACTATGCGAAGATCACCCAACCATTACTGGAACTCATCTACACCACAGAAATGGCAATGAAAGATAACATCATCTGGAATCCAGAAGGCACCGAAGCTTTCGAAATATTGAAGAACCAGATAGCATCGGCAGGAGTACTGGCCATACCGGACTATGCAAAATTGTTCATCCAAACAGTGGACTATAAAGGCAAGTTCATGACTTCGGTCCTGCTCCAATCGTTCGGCACAAAACTAAGACCTGTAGCTTTCTACTCCAAAAGACTGGATCCAGTGGCGGCAGCCTTACCACCCTGTGTAGGCGCAGTTTGTGCTGCGGCCTTGGCAATCCAAGCCTCAGCCGAAGTGGTGTTATTCCACCCACTTACTCTCCGAGTCCCTCATGCCGTCGATATGCTAATAACGTGCACCAAGATGTCATTCATGTCACCGGCTCGACACTTGGCAGTATCAGCTATACTGTTGTCACAACCACATCTGACTATTGAGCGATGCACTACTTTGAACCCGGCCACCCTTTTACCGACAGCTGAAGATGGAGACCCACATGAGTGCATGGAACGAACTGAGAAGTGCTGCAAGCCGAGACCAGATTTGAAAGATGTAGCCCTGCCTGGAGCAGACCAGGTTTTTGTGGATGGGTCTGCGTCCAAATCAGCAACGGGAAAGAACCAAGTGGGATATGCAGTAGTTACACTAGAAAAGACGCTAAAGGCTGAACGACTACCATCAAATCTCTCGGCACAGGCAGCAGAGATAATTGCATTAACGGAAGCATGCATCTTATATGCAGGAAAAGAGGTATCCATCTACACTGACAGCCAGTATGCCCATTCAACCATACACGTCTACGCTGCACAGTGGGCAAGAAGAGGCATGACCACCTCCACTGGCAGACCCGTGGAACATGCGGAGTTACTCATAAAGGTGTTAGTAACTATACAGCTTCCAAGAGCATTGGCCGTGGTAAAATGTAAGGCACACACGAAGGGGACAGATGATGTAAGCAAGGGGAATGCATTGGCCGACGCTGCAGCGAAATTGGCAGCCCTGACACACCCGATCATGATCAGCATGGTGGGACAACACACCACTGGAGAACATTGGATGGTAGGACGGCAGATAGGGAGGGGTGATTCAGGTGTGGTCTACATGACTGAACCCATACAAGACCGGATACAGGAACCAGAGTATGATGAGACCCACGTCATCAAGATTGAACCAAAGGAGGCGGGAACACTGTTCACCTCTATGTCGGCCCTGACACTGAACACTCAAATCAACCCCCTCATACCAATTGAGGTATTGAATGATGGGAATACAGCAGCAGAAAACAAACATACAAACAACCAGCATAATCCCTAACGGGGCCACACATTTTAACAATACCATAGCCCATGACCCTGACGTGAACCAGTCCAACCAACCCTCAGGAGGGTGGTAGTCAGCATTCATTGCCGCTTGCAGGTTGGTCATTGTGGCTAGAGCTTCAGCAAGGGTGGAATTACTTTCTGCCGGTATGTAAGTGCAGCACGTCTCCCCTATCATGGCACAGACCCCACCCTCCTTGGCCATTAACATGTCCAGGACCATTCGATTCTGGAGGGTGGTTAGTCGAAGTGCCACTAGTTCCTTCTGCACACCTTTCAGTCCCATGACTGTTGCATTGATGAAAGCTTGAAGGCGATAATCCACAGTTTCCAACCTGAGTGCATTCTTTGCTGTGCCTGCCCATGGAAAAAGGGCTAGAATTATTTTAGCTCCCGTCGTGTGGTGTTTGAATTCCGGTGGTACATCTGATCCCCATATCGAATCATGAGGGATGAAAGTCAGGCTCCGGCGTTTCCTAGTATGTTTCTTAGGAATGTCTGGTTCTTGGTAGAGGATGTAGGTATGGTCTGATACTGTTACTGGGGCGCACATTCCAGATCCGTTCCTCGGCACGGCGGCATGCACTTTCCATCCGCACATCCACCATACTTGATCCAACATCTGGGTTTCTACGTCTGTTTGGGCTTGGGTTATGGTCGCACACTCTTGTTCTGGAATCCCTCCCATGCCGAGATTCGGGCCGGTGAAATTCACACACTGGGCATGGCAATGAGAGTGGTTGTTACAGATCACAAGGTTTCTAGTATTCATGGTTGCATGGAGGCTGACAACTTGTTCTGGCATAGCTATTAATGGGTATTTTGTGGTGGTGTTGTCTGACCGCAGCACTGCTTTTATTACCAATTTAGCCTCGGCATCCACCATAGGGGTAGCAAATACTCTGGGTTGTGCTACTGACTGTGGAATGTACGAGCACACATAGCACCGGTCCTTATGGGTCTGTCGGGCTACCCAGGTGGCGTACCTGTACCACACATTTGAGGAAAAAGGATGCTCGGGGTCGGTTTCTTGGTCTAGCCAGTTTCCGAATAGGTCTTTTCCCTCATTCTTAATTGACTCAGTTCCCCCGGAAGTTTTCTCAACCTTCATCTGTTGTTTTATCTCGGGTTTCAGATATGGATCGCTGGACCGTACCATGGCCTCTATTTTGGTGGTGGTTATACATACCGTAATGGGGAACCATGGGTCCTTCCCTGAGACGTCCGGTCTAAGGTAAAGGTCTATGCAGCCTACGGTCACTGGCACTATCTGCATGTTCAAAACATTGTCCTGGATGGTGTGACCCAATAATACCTTCATCACCTGCTTTGTTTCTTTAGCCACTTCCCAAGCCACTGTTTGGTTTTTGTGGTTGGGGTAGGCCGTATGCATATGGACGTGTTCCCAATCGTTTGCCCAATACCCAGTGGTGTCACAATTTAGAGAATACCACTCATACCCCACGTAATACGACCCCAGTTGTGATGCTCCCCAATTCTTCAAACTCAACAATGGTACAGTAAAGGTGGTTGGCCCATTTCCTTGCGGCGCACAGTATACTGGCACAATGGCATTCCCTGGCGCTGGGCATTCTCCGTCCACCCATCCGAGGGGCATGTTTGCAGGGGTATACCATGGCTTTCCCCAGGTTCCTGATGTCCCGATCACCAAGAGGAAGGTGGCGGCGTATAATGATGTCATCATTCCTCTTGATTCCCTGTGGTTTTTCCCTGTGGCTGGTGAGTGAGTGTCTGTTGGTTTCTTCGGCGGACAAGGGTTTTGATACCGTCCGTCTTCCCACTTACTCAAGGGCAGCGTCTGGTGTCAACTTCTTGCACTGGGACTGATGTATCCAGGTGCTTCATTCTGCGATTTTTACCGCAGTTGGGGTGGTGATGAGTACTCGGAACGGTCCTTCCCACTTGGGTGTCGCCCAGGACTTCCTTTTGATGACCTTTATCAGGATTTCGTCACCCGGTTTCAGGAGAGCCTGGGACGTCCCCTCTAATTTTAACTTTAATTCAATAAAAGGTTCTTATCTTGTTTATAGTGAATCCTATCGAATCCACCATTTACTGTCTCTCCACGAAAATCCCAGATCTCAGCGTTTAGGTTGGTTGGAAATCCCCGATTCCCCACCAGGTCCCAGACCTAGACAACGTATCCCTGACACGTTTTTAATCTAACCCACGACTGTCGTTTAGGTTGGCTAGAAATCCCTGATTTCCCCACCAGGTCCCAGACCTAGACAACGTATCCCTGACACATTTTTAATCTAACCCACGACCGTAGAGAGCGTTTAGGTTGGTTGGAAATCCCTGATTTCCCCACCAGGTCCCAGACCTAGACAACGTATCCCTGACACGCTTTTTATCTAACCCACGAATACAGTTTCTTAGTGGTTTCCACACGACTCACTACTTTTTTCTAAAAGATAACGAAAACTTTTACCGTTTTTCTGTCTCCCGGTGAGGTCCTGGTTCGACGGGATCCTTCACTGTCCCACGGGACGGCCGCGGATCAACACCTAGGTGGTCCCCCTCCGTGAAGGTCGGCGGGGCTGCCGGCAGGTTTAATGACCTGTTGTTCCTCCGTCGCCCCGACGGGCAGGTATCGGATCCCGGGTTTCGGCACCAATTAATGTTGGGTTCAATTCACCAAACTTCTATATAGTCTAATTTGTCTAATGAGAAAGAACCACACCAAGAGTCAGAAAGACGTTTTAGAAGTCACTTCTGCAGAAGGGAGAGAGCCGTTGATCCCCACTGAGCCAGGAACGAGCCTGCCTGTAGGATTCAACTCAGCCACTCACCCTTCTCCATGGGTGGACTCGTTTTTATTTAGAAGCACAGCGTTCAGTAGTCATAACACACATGTCCTTTTCCTCTTGGTTATCTCTAGTTGTTATTGCATACTGGAACAACTTGTTATTGCTCAAAGGTTGTACTGTCTCTGAGCGTTATAGGTAGGAAGCATGTTGTTTCATATCAGACAGTAATGAAAACCACATAACTGTTTCAATTGGAACATGTTATTCTAGGCTTATACTGAACGTAATTTAGATAGATTGGTGAAAGCTTTCACAATGATTGAGACAGATCCTATATGAAACATTAACTTCTTACAAACGCTATATGTCATGGAGCTCCGCCCCCTAGAGGGAGTTTAGCTCCTAGTGGTTCACGGCGGAGCGGGCCAAGGATGTACTCCCTGCCGGACCCAACCAGCATGACTCGCAGGGTTCAGTTAAGAAACCGTCCCATAAAACCCCAAGACGGAACATCCCAGATAACTGACGAGGTCAGAGAAGGAATGATCAAATGCGTTAATGATGAAAATCCACCCCTAGGGCAGACCTATGAACACATAGGCCACCCTAGGAAAAGAAAAGGATGTTGAGCTCAAGTGAAAGGGAAACGTATACGTTCCACATAAAACACAACAATAACTTACGCACCACACATCACGAGATGAGGGGCATGAGAATACAGACACACAAAAAACACAAAATGTCAGAAACCCCAGGGAGGAGGCAAACCTGAGCTAAGCGTGTTGGGGGGGTAGCAACAATACTCCTGAGCTAAGCAGACTACTGGATTTCACATCAAAGCAGAAATAGAATCAAAGCAAAGCACGAGATTCCATAGAACAGTTCAGAGGATCTCGGGAGAACCGAACGGACAAAGATGCGGGAGAAACGTCCAGTAAATAGAAACAGACAAACGCCAAAAGCAACGACTACAACGCCGCAGCGCAGATGTCATCTACTCTGATCCCGTGAAAGAGGGCAAGAGGGCAGAGGAGGCTTCAACACCACACGTGGAGTGTGCACGGAGACCCTCCGGAACGACAGAACCAGACCAGTAGGTCAAAGTGATGCAGTGAAAAAGCTAGCGGGAGAGACGCGGCTTAACAGATAAACAGCTAGGGAGTCAGTCTGATAGAACTGGTGAGCTCCACGTACAGAGTCAGAGCGCATATCAGGCACAGACAGTGGAGCCTCTCACCCTCATCACACATGTGCAGAGGAGGGAAGAAGGCCTGTAAATCGATAACTCTAGATTGAAAAGAGCTGGTGATAACCTTAGGTACGAAGGACGGGTTAGGTCTCAGCGTAGCGCAGCCTAAGTCCTTCCTGATAGCCAGACAACTGTCATGGTAATTCAATCGATCGACACTCTTAAAGGAGTAAGAAACAGAGACAAAATTCTCCAGGCACCATTTTAATATCATTTGCAAATAAGAGAGACGCGTCAACCGCTTACAAACATAATCGTCCGAGGAGTCTCTAACTCCATGCAGGTCATTCAACAGTATATATAACATAGAAAAAGGGGTGTGTTAAGTTGTTAGCCATCTGTCTTGTGTCACTTAGGTTTTACCCAAAGGGCGGGCTGTCCCCCCACTTTATCCTTCCTGCCATAATGTTTACTGTTGTGTTTACCTAAAAATCCCCCCAAGGACCACATTCCTGAGGATCAAAAGACTGACACCCTTCTTTGTCTAGGCAGGAGGACATGGCCCAAATACCTAATAATCCTCTGATATTATACAGACATGTGTCACAATCAAAGTAAAGATCTACATACCAGCCAATGGAAAGACAGACATTTCCCAAATGCATTTCTCAAAAAGCTCCATAACCAGAGGTGGGGGACTCGAGTCACATGACTTGACTCGAGTCACAATTTTCATGACTTCCCAGATAACAAAAATCATGCGGCCCAGATCTGGCCCAGATCCTTCATAAGTTCTGGGCCAGATCTGTAAAACGGACCTGGGCCGGTGTCCTTTAGCACAACGGGCCAATGCCGGTGCGGATCCGGTTTTCACATCTGGGCCGGCACTGGCCCAGCTCCAGAACGGATGAGAATTATTTTATAGTGATTTGGGCCAAAGGTGGGCCAGATACTGGATCCGAGTCTCCAAGATACTCTGGGCCACATCTGGACTGGCACTGGGCCAGCTCCATTTATTAGTTCTGGCCCGGATTCACACCACCTCTGGCCTCATAATACCACAAAACAAACCATATACAAAAATACAGATTTTTTTCAGTTAAAGGGATAGTTTAATTTATTTTAGATGTTGTGCATGATTCAGCTTGTGCTATGGGTCCTAGTAATAGATATCAGTGAAGGAATACCATTTCTGTCTGAGAAGCCAAAGGGTTACTGGGATAGTTTCAACCACAGAACTTATGGCAGGCTACAATTATAGGATGGAAGTCTGCTACTAACAGTTACTTTCATTCTCAATTAATCTGTTGATTTTTGTTTCTATTAACTGACTGGTCTATATAATGTATAACAAATATTATGACTTGTATTTACCACGGTACACTAAAGCTGATGATACACGGAGCAACTTTTAGAGCAATCGTACTGGGCAACGTTGCCGTCAATGGTAATGAGTAAATATTACTACCGTAATCCCCTTCCCCCACCATCTTAAGACTTCTTGTTTTGATAGAACAGATTTTAAATTTTATTTAAAATGTCTGAGATAAAAAGACAGGACAGAAACACATTTTACAGCTCATTTCTCTCTTTAACAACTGTAGGAATAAGAAACGTCTTGTAGGAACAACTACAGGACAACTGTAGGAATAAGAAACTTCTTGTAGGAACAACTACAGGACAACTGTAGGAATAAGAAACTTCTTTACTACCACATACCTATGACACAGGTGTTTTTTTTGTTTGTTATTTTTTAAATTAAAGCAGAAAAAAAAGCTAAAGCCAGCAGAGAAACGAGATTCTACGGCCTAAACACACAAGATGTAACGTTTTAATTAGCGATAAGTTTGTCTTAATAGATAATACCTGCCAGCCATTTAGATTTTAACCATTTTCCATGACCATGGTATAAATAACAAAGGTTTTATAGCCAAAATACAATATCCAACTCTAGTCATATGAAACCCAGAAAAAACTGCAAAATGTTCATACGCGTTCTTTGGTGGCTTTACAGGAAACATTGATGAGGCAAGTGAAGTGGGAATGCCACAACTCTCACATAACACCCAACAAATCATCAGTGGTGGAAGAGTGGGGGATGGCCGATGCGTTCATTTCTGCAAAGTATAAAAGAATGTTCAGTTAAAAAAGATCAGTGATGCGGTTTTTAAATGCTACATTGCTTGTCAGCACCCAGTCACATATGTGCTCTGATTAATTTGGCATTCACTTAACAAGGGCTCGAACAATTCAATTTAGTATTGAATTGAATACTAAATTCATCCATGCAAAGCTTCGTTTAATCCATATAACTATATAGAACACTGTTTTGCATGGACATTTATTACTGTCGCACATCGCGCTTATGCTGTGAACACAACGTAATTATGATGGCGCTGTTTGCAAAGTGGAGGAAGAGAGAGAATAGGGAGGGGCGAAGAAGAAAGTGTCTAAAGTATGGGATTATTTCAAGCTAAAAGAAAACAACAACTCAGTAATGTTGCAGTCCGTCCACCGTAAAACAAAATTGATGTCGCCTCGGCAACATCCCGACGGCACCTGCCACAGCCCCGCCAGCAAGCAAGTCTCTTACCACGGTTAATGAATGGCCTCTCTGGCCATGGCACGTTCTTTGCGGCCACCTCCACGGTCAGAGGCCAGGTTGAACCAGCGGATGGCGTGCTGGTTAATCTCGTTGTCCGATGCGCTGCTAGCAGCTTGGTTCTTCCATACAGCCTCTGTTAAGAGAGAAAGTCAATTGGTTGATGAGCCGTCATTAACAGAAATTCTGAAAATGACCTCTAAGTCAAGCCAATAACCCACTGTTTTGAGAAATGCTTTAGATGTTGCCCATGATTACCATTGTTGGTGTGGCAGTAGACCTAATTTTCTGTAGCCTTTCATTTAGTAACTCAAAACAAATGAATAACTAATCACATCTAGATTGTATTGGATCATCCTTAAATCTCAGTGCATCTTATCATTCTAAATTTATCTGTGTGGATTCTGTATCAGGTCATGGATAGGCATTGGCGGGTACCGGTTTCAAGGTTTCCCACGGTATGAAAAAGTAAAGGTTACAAAACCACAATTTTTACCGTTGCTATGTCATTAATCTGCCAAAGATGTAAAGTACAGGAATCCCGCAGCGTAGAGAGTAACACGGCCCTCCCCCTCTGTTTGGTGCAGTAGTCAGTGGCCTGTGTAGGATGGCCGAAGGAGAGGAACCCCTCAACATTTCCCCAGTATCTCCAGGCAGAGGACATTTAGGGGAATCACGTTTTCTGACAGCTCTTTCAGAGGTGTGTCAAGCAGGCTACAGACTCTTTTTAATGTCGTTCAGAAATTTTCAAACTAAAAGCTCTCAATTCAACTCCAAGTAAAGCATTACGTGATTATGTGAGTAACCGGTGCTGTCATGACTGCAATCTATTTCAGCACCGCTATCAAAGTATTTTTTTATTTTTATTTTTTTGCTTTAAAGTTGCATCCCTTATATCTAAAAATCCATCCATCCATCGTCAACCACTTATCCTGCGTACAGGGTCGCGGGGGGCTGGAGCCAATCCCAGTTTACGTTGGGCGAAAGGCGGGGTACACCCTGGACAGGTTGCCAGTCCATCGCAGGGCCACACATAGACGAACAACCACTCACACTCACATCTAAGGACAATTTAGGGACACCAATTAACCTAGCCTGCATGCCTATGGACGTATATATCTATATCTATATATTTAATTGTTCTCATCTACTAGTCACCTCCACATATACTACAATACGTATACTAAAATACTTACTGATCAACAGAGTTTGTGTCAGCATTTCTTTAAAACCTCTTTTCCCGTTTACTCCTTTCCAATTAATCTGTTTGGCCACTGTGTTTGAGAAAATCCTTAAGTATATTCCAAGTTCTGTCCTCCTACAGCACCTAGAGCCGAAATCTGACAATACAGAAAAGCATTTCAGATCAACAGAGACAATTGCGCAAATTGCATGTCGGTTTACTAAATCATGAAACAAACAGTACAGTAAACAACAGTTTAGCTTTGAAAAAATGGGTTACAACATTAAACTCTATCAATACAAACAAAATTCTCTCTTTTTTCTTGTTTTAAAATCGACGCAGATGCAGTTCTGCATGTAACGTTAGTATGTGTACAATCAGGAGTAGGCTGAGCATCTATCAGTCAATTTTGACCGGGTTTTAACTTCTTACGTTCGTTTTGAACAGCACCAATTGACAGCACCTCACAACTAACGTACAACATCATTGTAAGTTAACCAACGTTAAACAGCATTAATGTTTTATGCTAGCTACACACAAAGTTGTTTATTAATGCTAGCTAGCTTATCAGTTCATTCAGTTAATTTAGCTAACCCAGCTAAAAAGCGTCCGTTAACCATATGCCTCTTAAATTAACGTTAGCCATCGTAAGAAGTTAAAACCCGGTCAAAACATTCCGAAATGATGTTAACAAGCATTACAAACAAGCACACTAAACTGTTTGATAATTGTTTGGCATCGTTCAACTTACCGTTATAAACTCTTTCCACAAAGCTTGCAGTCCGAATTGATCCAAAGAAAGACCAACAGTTCGCGCGCTCGTTCCGACGAGTCCGGGCCAGAACTATTATGATTCCGCCGACTGATGCCTACTCTTGATTACACAGACTACATGCGGGCCGTATCTGGAACGGGGCAGTAAAACGGGCGTGACTGTTACACGGATCTGCCGGTTTGGAGGCGGATCCGGCCCAGAGTCAGCTGCTATCTGGGTTGTGACTTGCTTGATTAAAGTATGAAAATGACTTGACTTGACTTTGACTTGAGAACAAGTTACTTGAGACTTGACTTGAAGTGGAAGACTCGACAATGACTTGAACATATAATAAACAAACAGCAATAAAATTATTTTATATGTTGTGACATCAGCACATCAGCGTATGTGCCTTTAACGCTGCACAATTCAAACCGCGCCAAACATGGCAGACAGTAACGTTAGTTGAGCTCCACAAATAGTATCGTTTGGATACAAGGACTTTGAACTGGACCGTGTTAAAAAGATTGGCCAGATGCAAAATATGCAACAACGTCAAATTTCATTCGTTATTTTAAGAACCACAAGGAAAGGTAAGAAAGTAATCTCTTTATATTCAGTTTCACTAAGATCTATAACGATTAAGTTACTAATGTAATGAATTTATCTTTTGTTTGTCATAATTTGGCCTTGGTTGCATATTAGGTTTTTTTTTCTTGTTAGAAATGTGACCATTATCATTACTGAATACGTCTGGTAAATAGATGTAAGGGAATTTGACTATAACAGCCTGAATTTTAATGTTGATGGCATGTATATTATTACACGTAGGCTATAATGTCTGTATTAAATGTGGGCATTTTCAAGTGTTTGTGGACTGCGTATGGAAACTAAAAAGCATTGTGCTTACACCATAACAGTTAACTTTACTGCATGAAAGGCTAACATGGAGGCGCCGATGTGATTACTAGCACCTAAACATTTCGAAGAAGTTTTTACAGCGTAATTATATATTAGGCAGTTTTTCAGTCACAATAATTAGTTAATAAGGTTGTTATTATTAGCCCTTATTACATGGATTGGCTGAATTCCAGTACAGAATGCGTTTTATTTATTGATAACAGACCGTTGCCATGAAAAACAGCGCGTTTCTATGGACGCAGCAGGATTCTAACCAGAGACGGACTATTTTCTTTAGAGGAAGCAATACAATCGTTTTTAAATCAATAAATTCCTTTTGAAATCAATATTTTGTGTCAAATTATAGATTTATTTGGTAGGTAGCCATGTAATAAGCGGGTATAGCGAGGCGGTTGTTATAGCGAATACAACCCCTTCAGGCTGATTCAAGATCCTTCCGCTTCGTCCTCCCAAAAAATTGTACCGCGGAGGAGAAAAATATTTGATTTTGAAATCGAGCTACGCACCGAGCGCACGTCAGAAACAGAGGACAGTGTGTGTGTTCATCTCTTTAGTACTGTGACTTGACTTGACTTGAAACTTATAAGGACTCGACTTGACTTGCTTAGGGTGAACCCTTGACTTGACTTGACTTGCTTGATTTATCTGAACTGTGACTCGAGACTTGATGGTTAAGACTTGAGACTTGCTTGGACTTGACCATGTGTGACTTGTCCCCATCTCTGTCCATAACACAACCTTTGCGCACAAGAGCGCACAGATATCGCTCACTTGCTTAGCAGAGCACAAAGCGAGAAGCAAGGCAGTCTTAAGCGAGAGCAACTTAAGAGAACACTGTTTGTAAGGGCTGGAATGGGGGTTCACAAAGGGTGCCCCACACCTTAGCATGGTCCCACAGTGGAGCGCCCAGCCTGGCCACCGGGCGCAGATGGTGCATACCCAAAAGAAAACGTTGGAGTAGAGGGAGGCTGAAAACAGTGTTTCCAGCAAAACCCTCATGGCACGCAGAGATGGCCGACGCATATCCACGGATAGTCGAGGGGGACCTATCCATATCAAAGAGATACTGCAGAAATGACAGAATCTCCTCGACAGGGCAACATGAAGGGTCAGAAGATCTCTGTGCACACCACGACACAAACATATTCCACCAAGTGGAATATATTTTGGACGTAGATGCTTCCCTAGCACCCTGGATGGTGCGGACCACCGCAGTGGACAGACCTCTATTCAAAAGCCTGTCCCGTTCAGGAGCCAGACCATGAGAGTTCCTGACAGCGATGGAGGGTGTAGAATCGAGCCCTCCGCTTGGGACAGTGCGTTCTGCCAGCAACTGGATCATCTCCGGATACCAGATGGCCGCAGGAGGATCAGGTGCCACCAAAATTATCCGAAGCCCCTCCGCTTTGATCCGTGCCAGCAGAGGAGCTATACACCTCTGCGGGGGAGGGGAGAAAGGTCTACAAGTAGGTCTACAAACCAGAAATACTTCCTATGTCTGCGAACGATCGGGATATGGAAGTAAGCATCCTTGAGGTCTATGTTCGAACAGAAATCTCCCGGTAGGAAGGCTTCCAACAGGCGAGTAGTGGTGAGCATACGGAACGTTTGTTTGGCTATGTGTGCGTTCAGATTGCACAGATCCAAGATCGGTCTCACCCTTCCCCTCTTCTTGGGAACCAGGAAGTAACATGAGTAGAAGCTGTCCTGCCAGAGATCTTCCAGGACCTCGGAGATAGCACCTTTGCTCAACAGTTCTGTGATCTCCGACAGGAGAGCGGACACTGTCGGCCGATGACATCATCTCCACTATCCCAGAGAAGGGAGGGGAAACTGAGGTGAGCAAAACTGAATTAGATAACCCAGTCTGATCGTTCGATCGAGCCACTCCCAGTAACGGAAGAGCATGCAGTTGAGGGGCGTTGGTCAGGAAATGTTCAAATTCCCTCTCTGCCCTTACCGCCGCCGAGCTTGATCGGAGAGGAAGAGACATGGCCCAAGGAGGGCTGAGAAAAAAAGAGGAGCCGGGCAGAAAACTAAGGTCCACGGAATGAGTGTGAAGTGCGCTAACCATTAGGCCGTGCTGTACAACAGACACAGTGCTCTCACTCTTAGGAATCTGAGGGAGAGAGGAACCCGGCATTTGCATGTACGGACTTGCGCCGGCAGAGATCGGAGGCTCAGTGGGAACAGCAGGGCTTGACATTGGCACCCACCCACCCGCCAAATGCGGGTAGAATTTGGCTGTGGTGTGTAACGCAGTCCCACTTACTAGCCACTTTGGTGAGTGGCATTCTACAGTGGGGAGAACAAGTATTTGATACACTGCCGATTTTGCATGTTTTCCTACTTACAAAGCATGTAGAAGTCTGTAGTTTTTTTAAAATCCAGAAAATCACATTGTATGATTTTTAAATAATTAATTTGCATTTTATTGCATGACATAAGTATTTGATCATCATTTCAGATGTTAGGTTATTGCATGATCTTTTCAAAGTTTTGTTAACTTCATATTACTGCATTTGGTTTCACTAAGGCAAGCTTAACACTCTACAGCAACACCTGTCAATAGAAACTGTGGAAAAAGCATTTTTGAAAAAATACTATTTTCAGTGGGTTGGATTGGAGAGACAAACAATCATATTAGTCAACCCATGTTCTACAGGTAGGCCTATATAATAGACATTCATTTAGTGATAAATAGCTGCTGGTTTAGAAGGTTCTTTCTTCCCAAATGTTTTTTCAAGGAACCCCTTGGTTCCCCTGATAAAGACCCCATTTTGGATACCCCTGCCTTTAACACCATTATGGATGTTTCTAATGTTTTTCTTTACCTGCAGGTTCACCTGCACTGCTGCCTCTTAATAAAACCTAACCAAAATGACCTGGCCTACCTGTGTATGATTAACCAATCAAGTCTAAATCAACTGTTTGTATTAGGAATTGAAGGTTGTTTTGTCAACTTAACCAGGAGAGGGCAGGAGTGTTATACTGAAATAGACTAGCAACTTTCATTCTCCCTTTCTCTTGTTTGCATTGCCAAAGCAAGTGGAAAATTATAATAATATCAAAAAGCTATAATAAATAACAAAATTTAAAACAAAATAATATCGACAACTGTATAATTTTAAGATTACAATACATGTATACAAGTGAGAATGCTAAGAATAAATAGAGACATGGGTGATGTTAAGAATGTTTCTTATGCTCCACTGGTTGTCCTTCCTCATGGCAACCAGTCACAAATGATGTCACTGTTATTACACATTGGAGTATTTTGCATAACAAAATAATGTGTGAGTTTCACAGTGTTTGATTGTGGGTCTGTATAATCTCTCTTTCTCTCTTCCTTTCCCTTATGTCTTCCTTATCTCCTTATCTCCTTTTCTTTTGCAATTTATTTTTCTCTTCCTCACTTTCTGCTCCTCATCTCCCCCACTCCTTTCTCCATTCTGATCAACTCTCATCCTCTACCCAATCCCCCCTTTCTTTCTCTCGCTCTCTCTTAGTATTGCAGTAACAAACAAAAAACTGCTATAACTTCACCAAGTGGGGTCCCTCAGAAAGCTAATCTGTAGCTTTATGATTTTATTACACAATCCTTATTTTACCTCGTAACTGACAGAGAACTCAACTGAGCCAAATGGAGGCTGTGTGTGATTGCTGTGAGAACATTAGACACCGACTGTTGAGTCAGGAATGAGCTGGAACTCTGATTGCTTTGTCTTGAAAGGCAACAGAGTGGGTGGTGCTAGTAAACATTATAAAATGGCCTCCTGTGAATATGAATGTGGTGACTGTTGGAACAGAAGCTCAAGCTTAAAAGATTTTACACATCTCCTGCAGAGGTCAAACAAAATCCCCATGTCAGAAATGGAATGGCTTACTGTGCAATTTGCTGGCGCATTTTGCTTAGGGACTGATCGTTTTTTATAACAAACCTTTCTGCAATATGCATGCCAAGGTAGCCTATACCAGGCCTGGCTCCAGGATGAAATGACTGAGGGGGCATTTTTATAAATGAGGGGGCATATCTAATTCAAAGGAGACGCTACAGTGTGTCCGTCCACGAGTGGCAGAGTAGATAACCTTAGGGGTGAGTGTGGGGTGAGGAGGCGTGAAGTATGTTGAGGCTGTGGGTAAGTTGACCAAGCCCCTGTAGCTAGACAACTGAACACAATCTTTGCCATTTGACCATATATTCAGGAAGGTCTCATGACTTCCAACTGGCAGTGATGAAGAAAGGTAAATGGGAAAAGTGGTATACCCAAAAAAGGTTTGATTGTCAAAGAAAATTCTTTACATGTCAGGTATAATGACTGTTAAATCAAAGCAAATGTATCCAGGTCTACTTACAGTGGGGCAAAAAAGTATTTAGTCAGCCACCAATTGTGCAAGTTCTCCCACTTAAAAAGATGAGAGAGGCCTGTAATTTTCATCACAGGTACACTTCGACTATGAGAGACAAAATGAAAAATTATCCAGAAAATCACATTGTAGGATTTTTAAATAATTTATTATACTTTGTTGTGAATCCTTTGCAGGCAATGACTCCTTGTAGGCTGGAACGCATGGACATCACCAAACGTTGGGTTTCCTCCTTTGCGATGCCAGGCCATTACTGCAGCTGTCTTCAGTTGTTTGTTCATGGGTTTTCTGCCTTAAGTTGTTTTGGGTCATTGTACATCTGTAAAGTGAATTGCTGTCTAATCAACTTCTCTGAATTTGGCTAAAACACTTCAGAATACATCTGGCTGCTTCTGTCTTCTGTCATATCATCAATAAACACTAGTGACCCAGTGTCATTGGAAGCCATGCATGCCCATATGATCACACTGCTTTCACCATGTTTTACAGATGATGTGGTATGCTTCGGATCATGAGCTGTTTCAAGCCTTCTCCATACTTTTTTCTCATTATTCTGGTACAGGTTGATCTTAGTTTCATCTGTCCAGGGAATGCTGTTTCAAAACTGGGCTGGCTTTTTTAGATGTTTTTTGGCAAAGCCAAATCTGACCTTTCTATTCTTGAGGCTTATGAATGGTTTGCGCCATGTGGTGAACCCTTTGTATTTAATCTTGTGAAGACTTCTTTTTATGGTGGAAATGGATAATGATATGCCTACCTCCTGGAGCGCGTTTTTCACTTGGCTGGATGTTGTAAAGAGATTTAGTTAGCAATAGTGAGCGAGCTTGTTCAACATTACAATACCAATCACATGGCAGTTGCTTCAATGCATTTAGGGGTGTGGTCTTGGTCAAGACAATCTCCTGAACTCCAAACTGAATGTCAGAATGGGAAAGAAAGGTGATCTAAGCAATTTTGAGCGTGGCATGGTTGTTGGTGCCAGACGGGACGGTCTGAGTATTTCACAATCTGCTCAGTTACTGGGATTTTCACGCACAACCATTTCTAGGGTTGACATAGAATGGTGTGAAAAGGGAAAAACATCCAGTATGCGGCAGTCCTGTGGGCGAAAATGCCTTGTTGATGCTAGAGGTCAGAGGAGAATGGGCCGACTGATTCAAGCTGATAGAAGAGCAACTTTGACTGAAATAACCACTCGTTACAACCGAGGTATGCAGCAAAGCATTTGTGAAGCCACAACACGCACAACCTTGAGGCGGATGGGCTACAACAGCAGAAGACCCCACCAGGTACCACTCATCTCCACTACAAATAGGAAGAAGAGGCTACAATTTTCCCGAGCTCACCAAAATTGGACAGTTGAAGACTGGAAGAATGTTGCCTGGTCTGATGAGTCTTGATTTCTGTTGAGACATTCAGATGGTAGAGTCAGAATTTGGTGTAAACAGAATGAGAACACGGATCCATCATGCCTTGTTACCACTGTGCAGGCTGGTGGTGGTGGTGTAATGGTGTGGGCAGTGGTGTAGTCTACGTGATACGCAGGTATACGCCGTATACCCACTAGGAAAAGTCAAGGATTTCCGTATACCCACTTACAAAAGCGCGATGATACGTAACAACATCGTTGTGACAGAACGTTCTCATTTTCATTCATAAATTCACCCCGTCTGTGTTGTGAAGCACTGACACTTGGACCTTTGAGGCTTCCGTGGCGGTGCCCTGGTTACCTATGGTTACCTTATATACCGTATATATGTCAATGAACGTTACTAAGCAACAACAAGTTGTTTCTCGCAACTAGCTAGCTAGGTAGAGCAGAGCCAATGAAACGTAAACAGACCCAAAAAACACTATTTCAGTGTTTTAAAAAGTCCGTCCCTGAAGCTACTGCCGCGTCGGGTGACACAGCTGCCGCAGATCATGACGACCGGATTACCGTTACAGAAAACCAGCCCGACAATCCAACCGCAACGTTACTGTTACCTGGTAAGTGACAGTATCATAGATATATTGTTCTATATCTATGGACAGTATCTTATATGATGTTGTGTGCGTGTGTGTGTGTTTTAAAAGCATTGAAAAAGTCTTAAATTTGATAATCTCAGGCCTTAAAAGCCTTGAATTTGGTATATAAAGTCTTGGATTTTGTTACAAATGTCTTATATTGTTTGCCTTCCCTAGGATTAAGTTCATACCGTAACTAAATGAACTGTTACTTATGTAGGCTAATTAAAAACCGACCGGAGCGAGGACCGAGTCACAAAGTAAACACGCCTCTCTGACCGGTACCGGGAGGGGGGGTTAGCTAGGTTAAACTGATCGGCGGATGTGCGGAATGTGTCGGGTGTGTCGGAGCCTGGCTGGCCACTCGGCGCCTTCAGACAAAGCTCAAGGTAACAGGCAAATGGCTTAGCCAAACACCGAGCGGCATACCTAGCCAAACACCGAGCGGCTCCATTAATCTGCTCTTATAACAAACCGAGCATCTGTGATCCTGCAGGACTTCACTGTGAGCGGACTGTTTAGAGACCAAGTTACCGGCAGGTAACGTTAAAGGTTCGCTGCTACTGTAGCGGAGCTGCAGGTAAACCCCCAGGGCTCTCAAGTGTCACACATTGAGCGTGACAGTCAACGTAAAAAGCAAACGGGGCTCTGTGTCTGTCAGACGGTCTGAGATTTACCCTATCAGCAGAGCAATCACGTAATGCACAGCAGACTATGGTGCAGGTAGATTATTTTTATAGTTTTTTTTAGGTACTTTATTTCTCTCAAAATATCACGACTCCTCCAAATCTCAGAGAACACGGATATATTTTGAATGTGCACAAAGTTTTGAACATGAGCAGAAATCTTGCTCAAAACACATCTGAAATATTACAGTCCAGGGGTGTATTAATTCATTAAAATGAATGAATTTATCATTGAGGTGAATAATTGTCATATGCACATTAAAGGAGGTTACTTCCTCAAAAAAGGTGTCACTCTTGTCCTTAAAACTTAAGAGCCCTGAGTAAACGCTGACCTGAGCTATATGTTTTCAGTGTTAAACACAGCTGCAGGTATTCATGCACAACTGTTGTTGGTGATTTACAGAGGTGGAAGATCGTGTATTGCAGTAAAAGTAGAAAAAACAGTGTTGTAGAGTTACAAATTACTTGTCAGTTACAAGTCCTGCATTCAACATTGTCCTTAAGTTATAGTACAAAAGTATTGTCAAAATATACTGTAGGCTACTTAAAGTACCAAAAGTAAAAGTGCTCATTATCAGTTTAATATATCTTATTTTATTGGATTATATTATAATCCAATAAATTGTATTAAATGACTGATACTTTAAATATAACTGTTATATTAACTCGCCTTAAACTTGAGACATTAGTTAATGAGTGGCCGTGTGTGATGTCCTGTGGTGTTCAGGTTCAGTTGCATTTTTCAAAAAGTTAAATATGTCTCATCTGTTCTCAACTTTAAGTGTTTTTCCAGGGCTTTCAATAAACGCCGTCAATACTGAAGCAGTTGTCCGTGTATACTAGTTTGTATATGGAAACGTCACAGTGCTTAGTGTATGGGGTGTTGCTCTGGGACAGGCGAGTATGAGGCTGGGAGGGGAAATCACAGTATACTCACTACAAAAATATAGACTACACCACTGGGTGTGGGGGATGTTTTCTTGGCACACTTTAGGCCCCTTAGTGCCAATTGGGCATCGTTTAAATGCCACGGCCTACCTGAGCCTTGTTTCTGACCATGTCCATCCCTTTATGACCATCATGTACCCATCCTCTGATCGCTACTTCCAGCAGGATAATGCACCATGTCACAAAGCTCGAATCATTTCAAATTGGTTTCTTGAACATGACAATGAGTTCACTGTACTGAAATGGCCCCCACAGTCACCAGATCTCAACCCAATAGAGCATCTTTGGGATATGGTGGAACGGGAGCTTCGTGCCCTGGATGTGCATCCCACAAATCTCCATCAACTGCAAGATGCTATCCTATCAATATGGGCCAACATTTCTAAAGAATGCTTTCAGCACCTTGTTGAATGATGTTTTTGTCACACAGGTCTTTTACTTTTTTTGCCTTTCCTTTTTCGACTATGTATGGTCAAATATTCTAATTTCTCAAATAGTGGAATAAAGGAGAGTATGAAAGAGTTTGTGTTGTGTCATTAAGAAATATGCAGAACTTTACTGAATACAGATAATTACCACTTCATGATGTTATAGTAATGCCTTATTAGGGGTTCTCCGGTAGGAGAAAGCCTATTTCTATTGTTAGTATTATTATTGGCGCCTAAAATGCTTAATTACTCAAAAAGGCCATGGTTAAAAAAAGCTATAAACTTGCATACTGTTAAAATAGTCCATGTGTAACAACCATACAGACCCCCTCCCTGATTCCTCCACCAGGGGCGCTATAGTACAGGATTACATTTCAAAAGTATGCCATTTCCACCCCGTTTGTTCTGCAGGTTTTTTTTTTTTTTTTTACCTGTCTCATTTCTGATGATAAACAAAAAAGCCTCAAGAACACAAAGACTGCCATGATGTATTTTTCTGTACAATGAAAATGTGTCCAAAATCACAAAAATCTTCTCATGAACCGTAAATCCAGTTGACTTGTCCTTTGGCATACAGGTGTCTTATACATGCCTCCCTAAAATCCTTTCAGAAATAAGAGATAGCTTGCAAAATGGCAGACAAAATGGGTGACTACTTTACAAGATATGCATGCACAATGTGCATGTGTGCAATTCTTTAATGGAACAATAACTTGTGCGCTTCATATTCAATGTGCATCCAGATACCACCCCCATATATGACCATGTATATTTATTGGTTGATATCTCAAAATGCAGCAAAATGGCAGCTCACAGAATTCTGTTCATTTTCAACACAAATGCCTTTAAAAAAATGTCCCTTTGATCTGTACATCGGATTTACTCACCAGTATATTTCCAGAATCTAGGCCATACTTCTGAACAGGGCTGAAACTAGTTGCTATGTCAAAAATCGACTGAACTATGACTTCACAAATGACTTAACCCTTTATGCTAACTGTAATGACCACTAGTGTTAATTAACTATCAGGCTGTATCATTTGAACTGGTTGTGCTACAGACTCAAAACCAACTTTGTTTCACCAGTTTAGGATATCCCTACCTCAAATTAGGAAACGTTTATCGATTATACGTATGCTAATCAGTGTAATTAGCATTAATTAACTACTAGGCTCTGTCTTTTGGACTGTTCGAGCTACAAACACAAAACCAACTTTGTTTTACACGTTTAGGCTATCCCCAGTTTATATGATAAGTTTATTGATTTGATACTAACAGTGACACCAATGTATGTGAATACAACATGTACAATTGTGCTATTTGTGTATTTTTTGTTCACTTCAGCATTCTCTCTAGACAGAATTTACTGTCTGTAATATCATGCAAAGTACAGAATTAATACGGGGAATTCTTAAACACATTATATTTATCGATTCATCAATATCTTTTTATAATATTGTTTTCAATTCCTGTCACCAGTGTGCATTGGGTATTCAGTAATGAAATTTTATTTGATGCTTTTGAATTAACTTTGAAGGCAACATTTTATTTATATGCTAAACAATAATTTTGAGTATAATGTTACATTTTGTGTGAAAAGTAATCGGTCACAATAGTGTTCGAGAAAATGGAGAGACCATTCAGAACATGTGTGGTAGCAGTTGTGAGAAACTGTAATGCTCAATGTGCTATCTCTGCTGCTTGTTTTAAACCATCTGCAGCTTCACTGGGTTGTGCAACTACAGGTAAATATAATAACATTAAATATATTAAAATGTATGTACTCACTACTGTAAGTTGCCCTGGATAACTGTCAGAACTGTAAATTTAAACAATTTGTGAATCTGTAGATTTCAACAAGCTGCACAAATTATGACATCTCTAGATATCAATGTGTTATAAAAATTGTTCACACGTATTTAGAATGTAATAAATATATGTGTGACTGAAGAAAGATAACTAACTAGTTGAGTAGTTGTTATGCGTTTCATTTACTGCCACAACAATCCAGTGGCCTACGAGTTGGGTGTTTCATCAGTGCATCACCTTTTCCACTTGAACAAGTCCTTCAGCCTTTGAGAGTGATGGAATTTGCCTTTCTAATAAATGAATGGAAATGAATCCAATTGACAGGGCCAGATTAGATTCTAGACGGGAAACCACAAGAGATCCAATCTGATGCACTCCTAGAAAAGATCACATATGTCCATGAACACACATGCAAGCACACACACATTTATAGAAGAGAGAATAAGAGGAAACGGAAAATAGGTGAGAGAATGAGAGAGTGATATGAACAGAGAAACAGAAAAACACAAACGTCCTTGACTGAAAGGAAGGTGGTAGCTGGACATGTTGTTCTGGAACATGTTTACCTGCCCGGAAAAGGAGTCCTATCCAGCACTTCAACGGATGTTGTTCTGGCTTCATTCAGGACTTTATTTCCTTAGTTCTAAATTCACTTTAGTGCTTTTAAAGAACAGCTCCATCCCCTTTGATCATCTTTCTCTTCTTTCTCTCTCCTTAACCTTTGTGTGTCTCTCTTATTCTCTCACTCCCCTTCTCCATCTCTCTCACACTTTGTTAATCTCATCTATTTTTCCGTTAGAGTCAACACTCCTGTATCCATTAGCTCTGGCCCTCTGAGTGGGAAGATGGTTTTCAGAAGTGTATGTGGTGTTATCTGTGAGTGCTGGTGTAGTCATGTGTACGGGGTTCAAGGGTTGTTCCTAAGCATCCCCGGAAATCTCCCAAATCATGTGCTACAAAGGCAACCAGCCAAATCACCGGAAGTTAGGACTTTATTTTCTCTGCAGACGGTAGGAGAGATGGGTATAGAGACAAAACGAGACAGATTGAAAAAATGACAGCCAATTTCATTGTGCATTCATAGCTTTGTACATTTGGCCAGGTGTTGTTCATAAATTATACATGGGGATATAAAAGCGTGTGTATGTGTGTTTGTATTTGTGTAAAGGAGCATGCATGGGTGTGAATCTTGCATTTGCATCCTCCAGTGGCTTGTCACCTTGATTCAGACATCATTCCAGAGGAGACTGTCCCCTGTCACCTATCATAAACCACATGCATAATGACAAAGTAGTTCCTGTCAACATGGTCTCAATAGAATAACAGCAAGACAGTGACATCCATTTTAGTTACAGATAGCATATATTAATTTGATCACCCTTTTAAATTTTTTTATTTGTGGTTCATCAGAGGTTCATAGAAGGCTTTAAAGGTTTGTAATTTCCACTTATAAAGTTTAGAATAGATTTTCTGTAACGAAAACAAACCAACCCCTTCAAAACACATAAGCTATGTAATGTACTGTATGTTGAAATCAAGTACAAAACACTCTTGTTGAAACTCACTCTATATTGACCAAACCCCAGACCTCTCACCTAAAATGTAACATTATATAAAATGAATCATTATCTGATGTACAAAGGAAACTTTGCCCTTTCGCTTGAATGAATGTGAAAATAATTGATGCAAAACACAGATGAGCTTATCAGTTGCCCTTTTAATTCATGCCAAAATCTTGATTATTAGTTTTTTAGCTGTTAAATTGTTTAGGCTTTTACAATTATTTGTTGAGAGTTTTATAAATGCGATTATTTGAGTTTGGCTATTGAATAGCCATGTTTTCTAGTTGTGCTTTACAAATAGTGTTGTGTGTACAGTTTCACAAAAATTGTGAATGGATCAGAGACTTGAATAGTGCTTATTGTTTGGGTTAAATGGTCTTTCTGGAATTTAGCAAAATGGTAATGTGCATGTTGTTCATTGAAATAGTTTTAATGTGTTAGCAATTTTGAAATACTGTAAATATGCATTCTTTGATTTCTGGCCACTGGTTGTAAAAGTGGCACTGTTGAGCCAAAACGGGTCCCCAAAAATGTATGTAAGCCATGTATCGTATGTGCAGATAGGTGTTATCAAAACCACTCTCTTTCAAAATTGGAATTTCTAAGGTACGGCTGTGATTTTACTTACAGACTATGCACATATAAACACCAAACTACAACTCCAGCTCAAAATGCAATGTTATTTGTATAAGTCCCAGACTGCGTCTTAAAGAAACTGTTGTACAGTACAATGTATCAACAGAATAGAGCCTCAACAGGTTGTATCCATGTTTAGTCTGATAGCAGCACCGTAGGCCATTAAAAGCATGTTCTTTTTGCATGTGGTTGCTGGGTCATTCCTATCTGCTCCTTGGTGTGGGGAGCTACTAAACAATACACAGGGACAAAAATAGTACCACATTTCTCAGGAAGTTTCACGTAGAGGTCAAGAATCAGAGGTCCAAATAACTGCTAATTGTAATCGGACACGATATAGCTTGACCTTTGGTAGGCTCAACTGGTCTGATACATCAAGGTTAAGGTTCATCAAGTTGCCCAGGCTGCTGTTGTCTTGCCAGACCCTGACCCTTGAACATAATGTGCAATCTACTGAGTATGGTATGTGCTAATGTCGTTGTGGGGCTGGCTCCTGTCAACCCACACTAGGTAAGCTGGATATGTAGTTTGGCAGATATAGAGGGGTTAATGTGGAGTTTGATACAACTTTGAAGGTTTCACGATTTTCTGTGTATGTGTTAGAGTTCTGAGAAACATGAGAACAGCACAGTGCTGGAAAAGTCCATGAACGTCAATCATTGGACAGTAGTCTCAGTCAAACCTTTGTTCATATACAGTCACGTCCAAAATGATTGGCACTATTGATGAAGTTTAGATTTAATAGACTATTTAAAATTAAAAAATCACAGGAAATGAGCTACACTGCAATTCCCAACATCTGGAATAGATTGTACTTGAATAACTTGAGAATCAACCAAAATTACACGTTTCTAAAATTTTACAGAATAATTATGCAGTGTGTGAGTACTAGGGCAAAAACTAAAACGTGCACCCATTTGGGTCCTGAGGACCAGGATTGGGAAACACTGCTTTATATCTAAGTAGAATACTGTGTCAGCATTATGGGTCCTGTAACACTACCATTCAAACGTTTGGGGTCACTTAGAAATGTCCTTGTTTTCCATAACAATATACATGAAATGAGTTTGACTAGTAAATAATAGCAAAATTAAATATAATCAACAACAAGGTTAGAAATAAGGATTTTTAATAGAAATAATGATTGTGTCATTCAAAAAAAAAAAGGATACTTTGCTTTCGTTAAAGTATCCTCTATTTGCAACACTTACAGCCTTGCAGACCTTTGGCATTCTAGTTGTCAACTTGTTGAGGTAATCTGAAGAGATTTCACCCCATGCTTTCTGAAGCACCTTCCACAATTCGGATTAGCTTGATGGGCAATTCTTGCTTACCATCCGGTCAAGCTGCTCCCACCACAGCTCAATGGGGTTGAGATCTTGTGACTCTGCTGGCCACACCATTACACATGCTGACAAAATAGCAGCTGACAGTTCTTCCATAGTTTGGAGCTGTGCTTTGGGTCATTGTCCTGTTGTAGAAGGGAATGGAATGGTGTTGCAAAATGAAGTGATAGCCTTCCTTCTTCAAGATCCGTTTTACTCTGTACAAGTCTCCCACAGTACAACTATCAAAGCATCCCCAGGCCATTGCATTACCTCCAACACTTGGCAGATGTTGTCAAACACTCTTCTAGCATCTTTTCATTTGGTCTGCATTCTTTATGATCCAAACACCTCAAACTTAAATTTGTTTGTCCATAACACTTTTTTCCAATCTTCCTATGTCCAGTGTCTGTGTTCTTTTGCCCATCTTAACCTTTTCTTTTTTTGGGCCAATTTGAGATACAGCTTTTTCTTCGCAACTCTGCAAGAAGGCCAGCATCACAGAGTTGCCTCTTCACTATAGTTTTGCATGTAATACTTGCAAAGAAGCTGCCAGTTGAGGACCTGTGAGCATCTGTTTCTCCAACTAAAGACTCTAAAGAAGGCTAGTTTTATTGCTTCTATAATCAGCAACAGATTTCAGCGGTGCATATATAATTGCAAAGAGTGTTTCTATAGATTCAATTAACCTTTTAAACTTGGATAAGTCATTGGAACACAGGACTGATGGTTGCTGATAATGGGCCTTGATATGCCAATGTAGATATTCCTTAAAAATCAATTTCCAGCTACAATAATCATTTATAACATTAACAGTGTCTACACTCTATTTCTGATCAATTTGATGTTGTTTTAATGGATAAATAATTTGCTTTTCTTTAGAAACAATAACATTTCCTCTAAAGTAACTTCCAACTGCAGCCCTTGTCTTTGTGTGTGGGTGCAAGACCCTCCACTGTGCAGGTTTACCACTATATCAGTGGTTTTGAATTGAGTTCTTTGTTGTACCCATTGCAATTCATCTGATTTTTATTCCCCAGTGAGGCAGATATATATGTATGTATGTACAACCCCATTTCCAAAAATGTTGGGATGCTGTGTAAAATGCAAATAAAAACAGAATGCATTGATACACAAATCATTTCATCCATATAATATTGAAAATAGTACAAAGAAAACCCATCAAATGTTAAACCAGATAACTTATTTTTTTTTAGGAAAAATATATGCCCATTTTGAATTTGATGCCAGCAACACGTTTCAAAAAATTTGGAACAGAGACATGTTTATTATTGTGTTGCATCTCCTTGTCACATCCTGGCACAGCAGGCTTTCCCCCTCTCCCTCACTTCATCACGGACACATGGTTTCCCTAATCACGGACCCTATTTAAGTTCCTGGGCCCTCATTTATCAATGTTGTGTAGAAAATCTTCTAAATTAACTTGTACGAAGAAAATGTTTAATGTTCGCAAGTACAAAAAGTTGGTATTTATCAATTGCTTGTTCGCTTAATTTACGCACACCTGTAAGTGATGCAGAAATATAACATTTGATCACCGAAGTGGATGCAAAATAAGCTATACTTTTTGGAGCCCTCAGAAATGTCTTGACAAATAAGAGAAAAAATATAGCTTGGGAGCAGGTTAGAGCAGTGGTAATTCTGTCTCATCTGAGTGCAGTTAACAGTTAATGCAATTAAAAAGACCTGGTTTGATTTTAATATAAAAATAAAATAAAAATGATGATCCACAAAGTCCAGAATACCAGACACACCAACTGATGGCAAGTCAAGCTATGTTTTTACAACCATAACCTTACATTACATTTTCTTTTTAATTTACTTAAATATTCATTCATTCATTCTATCATCTTCTTCCGCTTATCCGGGGCCAGGTCGCGGGGGCAGCAGTCTAAGCAGAGATGCCCAGACTTCCCTCTCCCTAGACACTTCCTCTAGCTCTTCCGGGGGGACACCGAGGTGTTCCCAGGCCAGCCGGGAGACATAGTCCCTCCAGCGTGTCCTAGGTCTTCCCCGGGGTCTCCTCCTGGTGGGACGGGCCAGGAACACCTTCCCGGGAAGGCATTCAGGAGGCATCCGGAACAGATGCCCAAGCCACCTCAGCTGTCCCCTCTCGATGTGGAGGAGCAGCGGCTCTACTCTGAGCTCCTCCCGGGTGACCAAGCTTCTCACCTTATCTCTAAGGGATCGCCCAGCCACCCTGCGGAGAAAGCTCATTTTGGCCGCCTGAATCTGGGATCTTGTCCTTTTGGTCATGACCCAAAGCTCATGACCATAGGCGAGAGTAGGAACGTAGATTGACTGGTAAACCGAGAGCTTCGCCTTGCAGCTCAGCTCTTTCTTCACCACGACAGACCGATACATCGACTGCATTACTGCAGAAGCTGCACCGATCCGTCTGTCAATCTCTTGTTCCATCCTTCCCTCACTCGTGAACAAGACCCCTAGATACTTAAACTCCTCCACTTGAGGCAAGAACTCTCCACCATCCTGAAGTGGGCAAGCCACCCTTTTCCGACTGAGGATCATGGCCTCGGATTTGGAGGTACTGATTTTCATCCTGACCGCTTCACACTCGGCTGCAAACCATCCCAGTGCATGCTGAAGAATGCCTTCTCCAAATCCACAAAACACATGTGGATTGGTTGGGCAAACTCCCATGAACCCTCCATCATCCTGTAGAGGGTATAGAGCTGGTCCAGTGTTCCACGGCCCGCATGAAAACCACACTGTTCCTCCTGAATCTGAGGTTCTACTATCGGCCGTATTCTCCTCTCCAGTACCCTGGCATAGACTTTCCCGGGGAGGCGGAGAAGTGTGATCCCCCTGTAGTTGGAAGACACCCTCTGGTCCCCCTTCTTAAAAAGAGTAACCACCACCCCGGTCTGACATCCCAGAGGCACTGTCCCCGACCGCCACGCTATGCTGCAGAGGCGTGTCAACCAAGACAGCCCCACAACATCCAGAGACTTGAGGTACTCAGGGCGGATCTCATCCACCCCTGGTGCCTTGCCACCGAGGAGTTTCTTGACTACCTCAGTGACTTCAGCCTGGGTGATGGACGAGTCCACCTCTGAACCCTCAGCCTCTGCTTCCTCAATGGAATACGTGATGGCGGGATTGAGGAGATCCTTGAAGTACTCCTTCCACCACCCAACGACATCCCCAGTTGAGGTCAACAGCTGCCCACCTCCACTGTAAACAGCGTTGGTAGGGCACTGTTTCCCTCTCCTGAGGCGCCAGACGGTTTGCCAGAATCTCTTCGAGGCCAGCCGATAGTTCTTCTCCATGGCCTCACCGAACTCCTCCCAGGCCCGAGTTTTTGCCTCCACAACCACCCGGGCTGCAGTTCGCTTGGCCTGCCGATACCCGTCAGCTGCCTCAGAAGTCCCACAAGCCAACCAGGCCTGATAGGACTCCTTCTTCAGCTTGACGGCATCCCTTACTTCCGGTGTCCACCAACTGGTTCGGGGATTGCCGCCTTGGCAGGCACTGGAGACCTTACGGCCACAGCTCCGAGCGGCCGCTTCGACAATGGAGGTGGAGAACATGGTCCATTCGGACTCAATATCTCCAGCCTCCCTCGGGATCCAGTCGAAGCTCTGCCGGAGGTGGGAGTTAAAGATCTCTCTGACAGGAGACTCGGCCAGACGTTCCCAGCAGACCCTTACAGTATGCTTGGGTCTGCCGAGTCTGTCCAGCTTCCTCCCCCGCCATCGGATCCAACTCACCACCAGGTGGTGATCAGTTGACAGCTCCGCCCCTCTCTTTACCCGAGTGTCCAAGACATACGGCCGCAGGTCAGATGAAACGACAACAAAGTCGATCATCGACCTACGGCCTAGGGTGCCCTGGTGCCACGTGCACTGATGGACACCCTTATGCTTGAACATGGTGTTCGTTATGGACAAACTGTGACTAGCACAGAAGTCCAATAACTAAACTCCGCTCGGGTTCAGATCAGGGGGGCCGTTCCTCCCAATCACGGCCCTCCAGGTGTCACTGTTGTTGCCCACGTGGGCGTTGAAGTCCCCAGTAGAACGATGGAGTCGCCTTCGACTGCCGCCCGATCCTCTACGCATTGACCCCTTATGGTCCCTCCTGCAGGTGGTGAGCCCACGGGAAGGCGAACCCACGTCGCTCCTTCGGGCTGAGCCAGGCTGGACCCCGTGGGGAATGCGAGCACCACCTCGTATGCGAGCACCACCAGGTGCTCGCATACGAGCCCCAACACTGGGCCTGGCTCCAGGGTGGGGCCCCGGCTGCACCATACAGGGCGACGTCACGGTCCTCAAAATGTTTATCATCATTAAAGGGTTTTTGAACCCTTAATTATTCAATTGGGCTTAAATGGTTTATGAATGTTTATGAATTTGATAGCACCCTGAGAAAACTTTTTCATTTTGTTTATGTCCTATTTCAGTTATCCAGCACTTGGTCTTGTTCCGGTCTGTTTTATTTTAATTTATTAAATGGCCTCCGTTCTCTCTGTGCTTGTGTCCTGCCTCCATGTTCCAGCATCTCCTCTTTTAACAACACTGTCAGTATTTGGGAAGTGTGGAGACGAATTGCTGTAGGTTTGAAGTTGAAATGTTTTTCCATTCTTGCTTGATTTAGGATTTTAGCTGCTCAACAGTTATTCTCCTTCATCATATTTTTCATTTCATGATGCCCCAAATGTTTTCAATGGGTGACAGGTCTGGACTGCAGGCAGGCCAGTTTAGCACCAGACTCTTTAACTGTGGAGCCATGCTATTGTAATACGTGCAGAATGTTGTTTGGCATTGTCTTTGTGAAATAAGCAAGGCCTTCCCTGAAAATGACTTTGTCTGGATGGCAGTATATGTAGCTCTAAAACCTGTTTATATTGTTCAGCATTTACAGCACCATCACAGATGTGCAAGTCACCCATGCCATGTGCTCTAATGCACCCCCATACAATGACGGATGTTGGTATTTGAACTGTCTTCTGATAACAAACCAGATTGTCCCTTTCCTTTTCAGCCTGGAGGACGCAGCGGCCATGATTCCAGAAAATAAGTTGTGATTTGTCAGACCACAGGACAGTTTTCTACCTCAACTCAGTCCATCTTAAATGAACTTGGTCCAAAAGAATGCAACAGCGTTTCTGGATGTTGTTTATTTCCGGTTTCTTCTTTGCATGGTAGTTTTATCTTGCATTTGTGGATTCAGTAACAAACTGTGTTCATAGACAATGGTTTTCAGAAGTGTTCCTGATCTCATGCAGTGATTTACACCAAAGAAACATGTCTGTTTTAATGCAGTGCCACCCATAGGCGCCGATACCGTGGGTGCTCCGGGGCTCGAGCACCCACGGAAAATAGCGAGCACCCACGGAAAATAGCGAGCACCCACGAAAATACCGAGCACGAGCACCCACGTGTGCCAGACCGCCAGTAGGCTACATTCAATTAAAATTAAACTTGCCGTTGGTGATATGTAAAGCGTCTGTCACACTGTGATTGGTTATGTCGATATTAGTGACAGCGACATAACCAGTCGCCTGCTCCGGGTGCTCCCTATCCACCAATCACAGCGTTTCTCAGATGAAAAAATGCCACTATCAAAAACTCGTAGCAGAAATTAGGGAGAAACTCCCAGAAACTATGTGTCATTTTTTTTTATCGATATTTAGATAATAGCGCAAAACATTAATTTCCCACGAACTGATCGCGGTTAGGCCTACGTGTCAGATAAACTTTTCATCTCCAATCCTGTATTTGTGATAAGTGGTAAATTTTGAAAGATCTACTTTGCGGCTTTATTAATAAGTAAATGAATAGGTGTGCGTAGTGCGTTTATATATGTATATATAGGTGTGTGTGTATATATATATATATATATATATATATATATAAATGGCGTGCACCCATGAGCACCCACGGAGGAAAACATAAATCGGCGCCTATGGTGCCACCTGAGGGCCCGAAGATCATGTCCATCCAATATTGGTTTTCAGCCATGTCCCTTGCGTGCAGAGATTTCTTCAGATTCTCTAAATCTTTGAATAATATTTAGTAACATAGATTGAATCCCCAAAATATTTCAGCCTTATTGCATTTGGTTGAATTGGGGATTTTTTAAATAAACATGTAAGTATTTGGTTGTGGCCAAACACCTATTAGAAAAGCTAAATGTTTCCATTCTACCACATTCTAACCACATTTTAACCTAAAAAACAAAGGCCAAAACCACAAAAGGCATAGTTATGGTTCAGTGTGTGCAGCTTTCCAGGTAAGGGGCTGATTTGTGTTTCATACAGAATGCTAAAATAGCAGTTATTTAACTTTTCGCCTTGATCAAGAGCTCACTTGTAGTATATTTTAGAACTACTGGATCAGACAAGCAACTTTCTATTTCAGTTTACTTGAGCTACAAATTGATTCTGCCAGTTATTGTGGCAATTTGAGGGGATACATTTAAGGGCCATGATTTAAGGGCCATGTTCTAATGGACCTACTTCAAAAAATACTTATTTAATTTGAAATCAAGGTCTGTCCATATTTTACAATAAAATATAGTATCTTTATCAATAATGCACTGCTTTTTAAACAAAAAATGGTTTATTTGTACAAATTTGAACACGTTCTAAAATTGCGATTAATCGCGATTAATATAAACTACATATTTTTGGTGTGATTAATCACAATTAATTATTTTAATCATTTGACAGCACTTATACTGGGGGGAGAACAAGTATTTGATACACTGCCGATTTTGCAGGTTTTCCTACTTACAAAGCATGTACAAGTCTATAATTTTTATCATAGGTACTCTTCAACTGTGAGTGACGGAATCTAAAAATAAAATCCAGAAAATCACATTGTATGATTTTTAAGTAATTAATTAGCATTTTATTGCATTACATAAGTATTTGATACATCAGAAAAGCAGAACTTAATATTTGGTACAGAAAACTTTGTTTGCAATTACAGAGATCATACGTTTCCTGTAGTTTTTGATCAGGCTTGCACACACTGCAGCAGAGATTTTGGCCCACTCCTCCATACAGACCTTCTCCAGATCCTTCAGGTTTCGGGGCTGTCGCTGGGCAATACGTACTTTCAGCTCCCTCCAAAGATTTTCTATTGGGTTCAGGTCTGGAGACTGGCTAGGCCACTCCAGGACCTTGAGATGCTTCTTACGGAGCCACTCCTTAGTTGCCCTGGCTGTGTGTTTCGGGTCGTTCCCCCAGACCGAGGGAGATTGACCATTATCTTGAACTTCTTCCATTTTCTAATAATTGCGCCAACAGTGGTTGCCTTCTCACCTAGCTGCTTGCCTATTGTCCTGTAGCCCATCCCAGCCTTATGCAGCTCTACAATTTTATCCCTGATGTCCTTACACAGCTATCTGGTCTTGGCCATTGTGGAGAGGTTGGAGTCTGTTTGATTGAGTGTGTGAACAGGTGTCTTTTATACAGGTAACGAGTTCAAACAAGTGCAGTAAATACAGGTAATGAGTGGAGAACAGGAGGGCTTCTTAAAGAAAAACTAACAGGTCTGTGAGAGCCGGAATTCTTACTGGTTGGTAGGTGATCAAATACTTATGTCATGCAATAAAATGAAAATTAATTATTTAAAAATCATACAATGTGATTTTCTGGATTTTTGTTTTAGATTCCGTCTCTCACAGTTGAAGTGTACCTATGATAGTATCATATGAAGCCATTTATTATCACATAGTGGTTTGGCTAAATCATAATGATAACAGATATCACCCTAATGGCCCTGATAAAAAGTTTACATACCTTGAATGTTTGGCCTTGATACAGACACACAAGGTGACACACACAGGTGAAAATGGCAATTAAAGGTGAATATAAATAGTAAATTAGTTTGTTAGCTCTCACATGGATGTATTGAGCAAATTAGACACTGAGCCATGGGGAGCAGAAAAGAACTGTCAAAAGACCTGTGTAACAAGGTTATTGAACTTTATAAAGATGGAAAAGGGTATTAAAAGCCTGGCAAATGCCAATCAGTACTGTTCAATCACTTATACATGTGGAAAATATATGTGGAAAATTCTGGGATCTCTTGATACCAAGCCAAGAAACCAAGAAAAGAAAAGGAAAGACCAAGAAAGATTTCAGCCATAACTGTCAGAAGAATTGTTCGGGATAAAAAGCAAACCCCACAGGTAATCTGAGGAGAAATACAGACTGCTCTGGAAAAAGACGGTGTGTTTGTTCGAGGAGCACAATACGACGATACTTGAAAAAAATTGCTGCATGGTCGAGTTTGCGCCAATGCCACAAAAAAGCCTGGTTACAATATGCCCGACAACACCTTGACACGCCTCACAGCTTCAGGCACACTGTAATTTGTGGTGACGAGACCAAAATACAGCTTTAAGGTCACAACCATAAGCACTATGTTTGGAAAGGGGTCAATAAGGCCTACAGTGAACAGAATACCATCCCCACTGTGAAGCATGGTGGTGGCTCACTGATGTTTTGAGGGTATGTAAGCTCTAAAGGCATGGGGAATCTTGTGAAAATGTATGGCAAGATGAATGCAGCATATTATCAGAAAATACTGGCAGACAATTTGCATTCTTCTCCATGAAAGCTACGCATGGGACGCTCTTGGACTTTCCAGCATGACAATGACCCTAAGCACAAGGCCAGGTTGACCCTCCAGTGGTTACAGCAGAAAAAGGTAAAGGTTCTGGAGTGGCCGTCAGTGGCATCGTTTGGCCTGGGCGTCCGGGGCTATAGCTCCGGATCTTTTATGAATAACCCTCAAATTGACCCAAAAAAATTATAATACAAAAAGGTCAGGTAGACCCTTATCTATTCATCTATAATTCAGATTGCGCATTATGACAATGTAGACGTGTAGGCCGCTAGCGTGTACATCGATATTTTCCGGCATGTACATTCAAAACCCTGTACTTTCTGTCCTGGGTGGGGCGTGGGGGTGGGCTAAGCCCTGAATGTGTTGTGATCCTAGTGACGCCTCTGGTGGTCACCTTAGTCTCCTGACCTTAATATCAATGAGCCACTCTGGGGAGATCTCAAATGTGCGTTTCATGCAAGACGACCAAAGACTTTGCATGACCTGGAGGAATTTTGCCAAGACGAATGGGCAGCTATATTACCTGCAGGAATTCAAGTCATCGTAGACAACTATTACAAAAGACTGTATGCTGTCATTGATGTTAAAGGGGGCAATACACAGTATTAAGAACAAGGGCCTGTTGAACAGGGGTGAGTTCATTTTTTTCTTTGTTGCCATGTTTTGTTTTATAATTGTGCCATTCTGTTATGACCTACAGTTGAATGTGAATCCCATAACAAATAAAATGTGTTTTTCCTGCTCACTCACGCTTTCTTCACAAATGAAAACATTAGTGAGCCAATTCCCCAAGGGTTTGCAAACTTTTGAGCACAACTGTATAACAGTATAACTGTATAACAGCCGTTTTGGAGTGTTTCTGTGGGAATTTGTGTCCATTCAGTCAGGTACTGATGTTGGCTGAGAAGCCCTGGCTCACAATCAATGTTCCAATTCATCCCAAAGGTATTCAGTGGGGTCAGGGCTTTGTGCAGGCCACTGGAGTTCCTCTTGACCAACCTTGTCGAATGATGCCTTTATGGATCCTTCTTTGTACACAGGGGCACAGTCATGCTGGAACCGGAAAAGGCCTTCCCCAAACTGTTGCCACAAAGTTGGAAGCACCCAATTGTCTAAAATGTCTTTGTGTCCTGTAACATTAAGATGAACCTTCACTGGAACTCAGGGGCCTAGTCCCGACCTTTGAAACACAGCCCCAGACCATTATCCTTTCTCCACCAATTTTTAGTAGGCACTATGCATTCCAGTAGGTAGCGTTTTTTTGGCAAAACCATTTCGTGAAGCTCTCAACACTCAGTTCTTGTGCTGATGTTGCTTCCAGAGGCAGTTTGGATCTCTGTGGAGAGTGATGCAACTCATGATGTGCTTCAGCACTCAGCGGCCCCGCTCAGTGAGTTTGTGTGGTCTACCACTTCATAGATGGGCTGTTCTTGCTCCTAGGCGCTCAAACTTATAGCACTTATAGTTGACCGAAACAGATCCAGTAGGGCAGAAATTTCACAAACTGACTTATGGCAAAGTTGGCATTTTATGACAGTGCCACGTTTAAAGTCACTAAGCTCTTCAGTACCCCATTGTACTGCCATTGTTTGTCAATGGAGATTTCTTGGCTATGTGCTGGATTTTATGCACCAGTGAGCAATGGGTGTGACTAAAACACCTGAAGTCAATAATTAGTAGGAGTGGCCACATACATTTGGCCCTATAATGTATATATATTTTTTAGGTGTTTAAATCCTTGTTGAGGCAAACAGAGAGTGCACAGTGGTCCTGTGCAGGGTGTTACAGTTGGCTCAGGGTAAGGTTGACCAGGGTAGGGGATGTTGGATGTCTTTTCATGTCAATTTCTTAAATGCATTTTTCAAATTAATGGGAGTCTCTTTAAATGACTCTTTTGGAGATCAGAACTCTGCAACAACTTTTTAAAAAGTAGTCATTTGTTTTTTTTTAATTCATTTTCATTTAAGGCAATCCAATACAAAGCATTTCACAATCCACCTCATGACAACGATCATGTACAATAAAAAAAAAAATGCTTTCAATAAAAGAGGCAAACCATGCAAATTAGAAACCTGGAGCGATAAACAACAAAGATGAAAAGAGGGGATTAAAAAAAATTAACAAAAATAATATACATCATAATTAAATATTGACTATATGCAACATGCTGATCGGCTACAGTTTTCCCAATGCTTGATCAATCAAGAGATCTCACGGTAACAACAGAAATGGCCAGGCACGAGAGAGAGGGAAGAGAAAACAAATAATCCACTGAACTTGCTGCCATATTTGGCACTAACATGCACATCATCCGGATGAAATGGTGTCTATGTTACAGATGGTTGGCACAGAATATAAAACACTGTCTGTGTTACACCAGCTTGGTTGATGAATGTAAAGAACAGAATCTGAAAACAGCTCAGGGGTTGACTGAGAAGAGATGCTTTCTTTTTTAGATATATAGCCATAAAAATACAACTACTAGAACAAACATCCCCATTCAAGTACATGTGCAATTCTATTTCTATTATAGGGATGTAGTCAGCAGAATAAATGGCTTTGTATCATACGCATTCCCAAAAAAATAAAGTTATTATCTCAAAACATATCAATACGCTTATCATCTCCAAAAATACTAAATAAACATACTGTCAGAGTAACCAGTACACCTCTTAAGGAATAATGGGTTTTCCTTGAACTTGATCAGAGAAATATGTATTCTTGTAAACTACTGTTATTAGTAAACACACATACACACATATCTGATATTCTAGGTCCACATCACTCAACACTGAGAAAACCAATCAATTTACTGTACATATATCAGGAATGGGGTCAATTTCAATGGAAGGCAGTCAATTGAGGAAGTAAACTGATATTACTATTCAATAATGGACAAAATAGTATTTGGTTTCAATTACTTTCTCAACAAAGCGAAAAAGTTACAATTTATTGCAACTGTTTTAAAATGTTAATTGTCTATTATCTATATAACTTCCTGAATTGACTGCATTAAATTTGAATTGACCTTAAACCTGACAGATATATACCATTTTTATTTGCCCCTGAAATATTATACACAACAACGTACAAAATCTGACTAGCCAGATTTAGCCATTTTCCAAATATTTTTGTCCCTACAAAACAAACATTACTCTTACAGACTTGGGAGAAGGGAGTTTTGGAGGCATTGCAAACTGCTGGTAACTTTCCAACATTTTCCAAAGTGTGATTTCTGGAAAACCTGAACATTTCTGTAAACTAACCTAGAATATTGCAATCACAGTTGAATGCTGTCTACAGTGTGTTAAAGCCTGTGGAGTATTTAACTTGCTGAGGAGATCTGTCTTTCAGCTGTGCTGTTGGCATCCAGGAGTGTAGTCTCCTCAGCTTAATTCAATTTCAGCCTGACTTCATTTGATTATGACACCATAATGGCTTCTTTTCAGGGAGCAGGAAGGCTGTTAGGCGGACTGAAGCAACGTAGTGAAATACTTTGGGAAAGTTATTGATGTCTGTTTATCATGAAAAAGATTCAATAGAGTGAAATTTGATTCAAGTGGATACAATTACTTTCTATATCAAGTTTAACATCAATAAACAACATTCAGTATTGGGAATTAGAGAAATGGAAAGAAATTGAAATTGAAAAGCAATAAAAAAATAACAGTAGTTGAAAGAATAGTGGCTTTTTGTGCTTTCAAATTGTGTGATATCTAGGTGTCTAGAATTTATTTAACTCATACCAGAAATGTGGTAGACTATCAGAACCCTTAATAAATAAACAATACTTAAGTATTTGTTTTATAGATAGGTTATAGTGCGACACAAAGCTGATGTGCATAGTTACAATCCTGTGGTTGTTGTTACATAAGTTAAAGAGCTATAAGAATCTCTCCCTTGTGCTTTTACATGTCCTTAAACTATAATTGTTTGTAATAGAGAAATCACATCTGGAAGGTCATACCTGTATATAAATTACATATCCTTATATATCCATGCCATTTTGATACATTATAAATACAGGCATATGGAGAATTGAATCCTATATGAACATGCGTTGAAATGGAAAGCAAGAAAAATAGAGCCAAGAACATATAGGAGTCTAAAAACAAGGAAAAGCAATGGAAGCAATAAAACAAGACAGACACCATATGAGGCTAATAGAATAGTTTTTTACCGTGAATGATAAAGCTACAAATCAACAGGAGGATGCCCATGACCAAACCAATGAAAAACCATGGAAAGGAATTCAAAAACATCCCCTTATTAATACACACAATGGCAAACCAGGTCAAAGTTCAAAGATCCACTTGTTCTGTTATAGTCAGACAACTAGATCGCGGACAGGCACAAGTTTCAACCACAATATTACCACATGACCCCTTTCACCCACCTGCTCGAAAAACAACACCATATAAAAACAGTCACTGGCCCATGTATGTTGATAAAAAGACAAGTCCTTAAATGGTACAGCAACTGTACTGAAGTCACCCCACAATGTTCTCTGCTCATCAGAGAAACAGACATAATAGATAGAAGCGCATTGGACAGAAACGCTGTTGTCTTATATCCCGAGAAAGGGAGAGTCCTCACACAAACACCCGTTGCTTCAACAACTTCCTATTACATCACATCCTGTCCCAATCAGGAAGTTGAGAGTTCCAGGGTAAGGGGGCTGCAAATCTTTGATGCTGTCTCCCATTGGATTCTGAGATCAAATGTATGTGTGTGTGTAAGTGGTGGTGAGTTCAGATCTGTGTGTGGTGTGTGTGTCCAGGGGGAGTGTATGGGGGAGGTGAAGGGTTTGGTTTGATGCCTCTGCTCTTCATGTAGGAGATGAACTGATCGGGGATCTCAGCAAGGACGTCCTTGGCTAGCCGGGCCATACTCAACACATGGTTCCCGGTCCGGTCCATGTAGTCTCGGAATGGGACAAACTGATAGGAAGAGAGCACTGTAAGAGCTAACAAGCATGCTATTAAGACCCCAAGGGTAACACCTTATGATCAGTGTAACTGAAAAACATGTGTTTATAGACTTTATAAATGTCAATTAATAATGATGAGGCTGATGACAAGTAAGGCCTGTCTTGTTTGCTCTTCTACCCGACTGTTTTTTTTTCTTCTCTGTATTCCTTATTGACATTTCTTATTAAAGGCAATTACAAAGACATTTTAAATCTATAAAGTGTTTGACCTTTCATTCATCCATATTTAACCCCCTTTGTACAATGCCTTTCTTTGGATAGAGACCTCTCGGGTAAAACTGATATTTCTATTGCTAAAAGCAAGCTCTGTTTGTTCATAGTTGTGTTCATGGCCTGTTTCTTTCTAAAGTGTGAGTGCGTGAGTGCGTGAGTGTGTGACTATTGTCTGATTATGCGTGCGTGTGTGTAAGAGAGTCACCTGAACAATGTCTCTCTCTGCAAGCTTCCCTCTAGAGGAAATTCGGATGTCATCACCATCCAACTCCACCATGGCTGAAGGGTAAAGATACACATGCAAGCACACACGCATACACACACCAAACACGGTTGCACACACATTTGTTTTAAAGCGGAATTTATTTTCTCTTCCCTCATTTTCACTCTTTCTGTCTTGGTAGGTGATCCCCAGAAGGATGTTCTTTTTTTATATAGAAACTTGGAGAAGAATGAAACAGTAGATTATGGCTCTTGCTATGGATGACTACAATGCATTTTGTGTGTAAGCATGTTCTAAAACAATCCTTTTTTTATCTGTGCAATAACATTTGGATGTTACGGTATCTAACTGAATGTGAACTTTGCATAAATTATATGTATTTGTAATTTTATGTTGTCTACCACTAGCTGCGCTAGTATTTAGTAAATAAATGTTTAAAATAAGATAACGGAACTACACCATTGAACCAATACGTGTTGAGACTATTCACTTCACGATTAAAACCCCTTTAAAAACCAGTGATGAACGTGAACTGTGATTTGGGCATTTTCATGGGTGTTCCTGGTATTTGTTTACTCAATTGTGGTATATTTTGCTGCTAGTAAACCTCCATTTTTTTCTTTATATGCGGATATGATACTGTACCTCAAGCATGAATCACATTAAGGTTGAGATGTCCTGTGTCAGTCAGTTCTAATCTATTCAGCTATTATAGGAATTATAATAATTATATGCTTTTAGAACTCTACGTGGAACTCATAATAACCCTGGAATCAGCTATTTGGCCTGATTACTTTAAACTGTATTACATAAAAAAAACTCTCAACACTAAAATCCTCTACGCTCCACCACTATTTCCCTCTCTGTCTATTTCTTTCTCAGTCTACCTGTTCAATTATGTCCATACACTTATGTCCATACACTTATGTCCATACACTTATGTCCATACACTTATGTCCATACACTTATGTCCATACACAATTACTATTTGGTAATTGTTTGGAATTATAATAATCTGGTTTGGGTTACTAATCTGAGCCTAAAAACCAGGCTTAGTGCCCTTCTCAAAAACACTTCTTGACCTTTGAGTTCTTTGTAATGGTAGGAGTGGGCATCACGTAAGTAGCTCTTTTGCAAACATTGTGGTGTTTTTGACCTTATTCTGTTGTGCATAACTTGTTAGAAGTTTGTCAATATACTCTGAGAATGCTCTTACAGAATAAAGCATGCAGGGTTTCAGTTAGTCCTGTTTGTTGAATTCCTGCTTTGCAAGCAGACCCCACTTTACTGCCATATAATAAAATTGCTTCTATTATAGATTCAAATATTTTTATGCAGATACAAATCAGTATTTCTCTTTTGTTAGATGTTAACTGGCATAAAACACACAGCTTTGTCTTTCAATTTATTCACGAAGTACCTTTTCAAAATTGTACCAAATATATTTAGGTGTGTTTGTTTTATATGGGTTGTAAGCTTAGCAACTGTACAGATCCAACATTCCATAGAGCTGTAATTGTTGCTTCTGATTTCTATTGTTAGTTTCATGAAAGTTCATCCTGGGGGGATATGAGGGGAGCGGAATGCTGATGCTAGTTGTTATGTGTTTGTCTCATTCTGTGCTAATGGTGTCTGGTCCACAGAACAGAATATTTCCCTGCATTGAACCTGATGGGTGGAGGGGGTGGATATATGCAGAAAAACGATTCCCGTACCATGTATACGCTCCTCTCAGTACTTCACCTCCCTTCACCAAAACATTAGAAACATACAGCACACAGGATTACTTTCTTGTCAAACTCCATTTTAGAATTTCCACCAAATTAGTTTTGACTAGTAGTATTGAGGGTGTTGGCTTGATTTTAACCAAATGTGCATTCCGAGTCCCTCCCCTGGGTGATTGCTCTCAATATGCTCACTGCGTTAACCATCTCCATGTTGCTTGTGGACGACCAGTGGTCCTATCTTCACATCTCCTGCGAAACAGTGATGTTTGAATATTCTATTCCCCTACTAAAATCTGTGTTCCTATCCCTTTGTAGAATCAAATCTCCACTGCTGAATCAAATTAGTTTCTAACTGTCTTGCAGGCCATTTGTCTGACTAACTGCAAGGAAACAAAGCAGCTTGCCACAGGAAAATGCTTGGCTGCTGTGTGTGAATGGAATGAACGAAACCAGTTAAATCATTGACTCACATTCAATCAACTAGCTTTCAGGGCAGGTTAATGGTGATGATTACAATGTGGATGTGGACATAGTGCCGAGCCTTTTTCATTAGTTGTCCGATTGTATTAATTGGGCACTCTGCCAATAAATAATACTTTAGCAAGCAAGTGTTCAAGTTTAAACATAAATTACTACGTGAAAGTTTTAACATTGACTTTAAACCGGTATTATTAAAGTTTAGAATGTCCAGAATGTGTGAGTTTTGATCAGGAATACTGGGTAGTAACAAGCACTTTGATATAAAAAAATAAACAAATTAGTGGTCATCTAGCTCAGTTCGTAGAGCATGGAACATGACGCTAAGATAATGGGTTTGATTTCCTATGACAACCTGTAAGTACATGAATGCACATGGAACTGTAAGTGGTTTTAGATAAAAGCTTTTTAGATAAAAGTAAAATTTTATGTATTATCACTAATCCTGATGTAAGATTTTTTTTAAATAATGAAGTATACATTACATTACAAGTAACAGCTTAATTCAACCTTGTTTTTCATTGCAGTGTAGATTCAAAATGTATTGGTTGTTTTGTATGGATTCAGTATATTGTAAACAAATACATAAAGTGAATTAAAGTTAACAGTGCTTATTAGCTTATTAATATTATATTGTCAGCTTCATGTTGTGAAAAGATCTAGCTACTTACCATCAAACTCAGCTTGTCCCACTCCAACAATTATTATCGACATGGGCAATTTAGCCCCCTGAAGAGAAGAATAGGAAAATAGAAAAAAGTTATGCATGCCCTCTGAACATCTCTGAACAATCCCAGTTGTTTTCTTTGTAATTATTCAGAATGATAATTTATATACTTATTTGTTTTCTTTTACGTTAATTATTATGTACACAATTAATTTCTCAAGAGAGTACATTTCCCCATACCTATTACATATACAGTGGGGAGAACAAGTATTTGATACACTGCCGATTTTGCAGGTTTTCCTTCTTACAAAGCATGTAGAAGTCTGTAGTTTTTATCATAGGTACACTTCAACTGTGAGAGACGGAATCTAAAACAAAAATCCAGAAAATCACATTGTATGATTTGTAAATAATTAATTTGCATTTTATTGCATGACATAAGTATTTGATCACCTACCAACCAGTAAGAATTCCAGCTCTCACAGACCTGTTAGTTTTTCTTTAAGAAGCTCTCCTGTTCTCCACTCATTATCTGTATTAACTGCATCTGTTTGAACTCGTTACCTGTATAAAACACCTGTCTACACACTCAATCAAACAGACTCCAACCTCTCCACAATGGCCAAGACAAGAGAGCTTTATTAGGACATCAGGGATAAAATTGTAGACCTGCACAAGGCTGGGATGGACTACAGGACAATAGGCAAGCAGCTTGGTGAGAAGGCAACAACTGTTGGCACAATTATTAGAAAATGGAAGAAGCTCAAGATGACGGTCAATCTCCCTCGGTCTGGGGCTCCATGCAAGATCTCACCTTGTGGGGCATCAATGATCATGAGGAAGGTGAGTGATCAGCCCAGAACTACACGGCAGGACCTGGTAAATGACCTGAAGAGAGCTGGGACCACAGTCTAAAAAAAAAACATTGGTAACACACCACGCCGTCATGGATTAAAATCCTGCAGCACACGCAACGTCCCCCTGCTCAAGCCAGTGCATGTCCAGGCCCGTCTGAAGTTTGCCAATGACCATCTGGATGATCCAGAGGAGGAATGGGAGAAGGTCATGTGGTCTGATGAGACAAAAATAGAGCTTTTTGGTCTAAACTCCACTCGCCGTATTTGAAGAAGAAGGATGAGTACAACCCCAAGAACACCATCCCAACCGTGAAGCATGGAGGTGGATACATCATTCTTTGGGGATGCTTTTCTGCAAAGGGGACAGGACGACTGCACCGTATTGAGGGGAGGATGGATGGGGCCATGTATCGTGAGATCTTAGCCAACAACCTCCTTCCCTCATTAAGAGCATTGAAGATGGGTCGTGGCTGGGTCTTCCAGTATGACAACGACCCGAAACACACAGCCAGGGCAACTAAGGAGTGGCTCCATAAGAACCATCTCAAGGTCCTGGAGTGGCCTAGCCAGTCTCCAGACGTAAACCCAATAGAAAATCTTTGGAGGGAGCTGAAAGTACGTATTGCCCAGTGACAGCCCCGAAACCAGAAGGATCTGGAGAAGGTCTGTATAGAGGAGTGGGTCAAAATCCCTGCTGCAGTGTGTGCAAACCTGGTCAAAACTAAAGGAAACGTATGATCTCTGTAATTGCAAACAAAGTTTTCTGTACCAAATATTAAGTTCTGCTTTTCTGATGTATCAAATACTTATGTCATGCAATAAAATGCAAACTAATTACTTAAACATCATACAATGTGATTTTCTGGATTTTTGTTTTAGATTCTGTCACTCACATTTGAAGAGTACCTATGATAAAAATGAAAGACTTCTACATGGTTTGTAAGTGGGAAAACCTGCAAAATCGGCAGTGTATCAAATACTTGTTCTCCACACTGTACATAGGCGCGTGCCAATGCACCACTCAGAGGGGGTTGTATTCATTCAACCACACAGTAAGAGTCTTCATTATTGTTGACGCCCATTTGATTTTCATACATTCCATGACAGCTTTATGGTTACACGCCCGGCAGGTATAGGTTGGCACCACTAATGTTCACCACACCACTAATGTTCTTGAGTGGAGGGCACTTTTAGCCTGCTGAACAACCATTAACTATTTTTAATGGATCTTTATTGCAGAGACAGAGAGAAAGAGTGAGAGAAGAGCATTGCCATTTTATTATCTAAACCCTCTATATGTTTGAAATGCTGTTTTTTCTCTCTCTCCAAATCTCTTAGTCTGACAATTTTTCTCAATTCCAAATATTTCTGTCTCTGACACTTTCCTTCTCTCTCAATTCTAAATCTCGAACACTTTTTCTCTCAATTCCAAATCCCTGACATATTCCTTCCCATTTCCTTCTTTGACTTTCTATCTGTTTTCTCCCTCCCAGACTTTCTCTCAAACTTAAGGCCTCCCACTCCTTCTTTCTCTTTCACCCACAGTGTAAGATGATGTATCAAAGAGATAGAAGATAGTGGATGTTATCAGTGATGGACCTCAGTTCTCTAAACCTGGAGGAATTGTCTCTAGGATCTTGCTAAATTGATCAACAAATTGCTTGAGGCTCCCCATAAATCCTAAACGGGCGGTAAGGCGCTCGTTGCATTTCTTGGTGTGTGCAGGGACGTCTAACGAAGCCCTCCTGATGTTCCCCTAGTCCTTTTAGGCTCAAATCCAATTATCCCTTACATACTCCTGTTGCTGCATTCATCAGAGACGAAGCTTGTTTGCTCAGTAAATTTAAGGCTAGCAATTCTTTGGTGTTAAAATAATTTTAATCTAATGATGAAAACTAAAGCCAATGTCATTACTGATGTTGGTTTTACAAAAAGTGTTTGCAAAATAAAAACATGTTGGGGTGCAATTGTCAGAGAAAGTATAGCATAATCCCCTTTCATTAAACAGTTCAGCAACAAAGACAAGAAACCAAAATAACCACTCCAAAATGTAATGGGAGCATGACTAGATGACACATAGAGGAACCCAGTTGACTAAATGAGGAGGATGCATTACAACTCTTGGTTTTGGGAGGGAAGCTGATAGTGAATCGGAAGTGGAGGGAGAGGGTGGCGGTCCCGACTATCACCACAGCAACCCCGACCACCAATCACCCTCCCAGCCACTCCCAATACACACCCACTGGAAGCACTACTGTTCTTTGTCATTTAGCAGAGGCTTTTATCCAAAATGATTTACAATTAATACATTCATCTTTTAAAAAAGCACACAACACAGCAGAAACAAGGTCTGGATGGAGTAGTTCCTAAAAGCTGAATGGTTATTTCTGCCTATTTTACTGTGTGATTGCCTTAAAACATTTGACATAATATGTTGATAACAGGACAGCTGGTTGCTTTCTTGTAGATAGTTGCATTTTTCTCCAGGATGCTACCAACATAATGTGACAACCAATCTTGTTTGTTACGGGGGCGAGAACTACTTCTGTCTCAGGCTTTTCGCCTCTGTTATTAGCCTGAAACAGATCGATGCGCTCAAATTATCAGTGTGCAACATGGCTTCTATCATGGCCTCTGTCCTCCCACGCTACACACAAACACACACAGTCATCACCGCATCAGTGCATTAAGCATCAACCAAAAATAACTTCTCTTCCATGCACCATTTATGCCATCCCCTCTCATCACGGTGACTGACAGCTGAGATCCACAGCCATAAGGAAAACACTGGTTACCATGGCAACCCCCTGGATGTACTACTTTACAACCCTCAAAATAGCTAAATTAAACATGTTGCTATCCCATGATATTCTAACATATTGTAGTAATTTAATTACAACACAGTTTCAAAAAAGTTTGGAGACTGTGTAAATTGGAAATTAAAACAGAATGCAAAGATACAGAAAGTAGATCATTTAAATACTATATTCAATAGAAAATAGTACCAAGACAACATATAAAATGTTATTGTTCCTTGAAATATATATGCCCACTTTTATATTGATGCCTGCCACACATTTAAAAAAAGCTGGGACAAGGGCAACAAAAAACTGGAAAAGTTGTGTAATAAACAAAAATAACCTGGTGGAACATCTCACAGCTAATTAGGTTAATTGGCAACAGGTCAGTAACATGACTGGGTATAAAAAGAGCATCCCAGTGAGGATGAGTCTTTCAGAAGTAAAGATGGGGAGGGGTGCACCACTCTGTGAACGACTGCGCAGGCAAACAGTGCAACAATTTAAGAATAATGTTTCTCAACATAAAAGTGCAAAGAGTTTTGGGATCTCATAAAAGATTCAGAGAATCCGGAAAAATCTCTGTACACAAGAGACAAGGCCAAAAACCAATACTGGATGGCCATGATCTTCTGGCTTTCAGACGGCACAGCATTAAAAATAGACACAATTCTGTAGTGGACATCACTGTACAGTATGGGCTACAGAACACTTTACAAAACCATTGTCTGTGAACACAAGTATGGCGCTGTATCCAGAAATAAAAGTTAAAACTCTACCATGCAAAGAAGAAACCAGATATAAACCACCATCTCTGGGCCCAAACTCATTTAACATGGAATGAGGCAAAGTGGAAAACTGGTTTGTGGTCTGACGAATCAATATTTGAAATTATTTTTGGGAATCATGGACGCCACATCCTCCGGACTAAAGAGGAGAGGGATCATCCGGCTTCTAATCAGCACACAGTTCAACAGCCAGCATCCGTGATGGTATGGGGTGCATTAAGGCACATGGCACGGGTGACTTGCACATCTGTGAAGGTGCTATTAATGCTGAGGAATTTACAACTCTGGAAAGAATTAAGAGACCACTGCACCTTTTTCTTTCCTTTCCAAAAAAGTCAAAAGGAAGGATTTGAGTGAGGAAGAGAAGGGTTAAAATTAAGAGACCACTGCAAATTGAACGCTTCTGTTCCTCACTCAAAACTTTCCTTTTCAACTTTTTCGGAATGGAAAGAAAAAACTGCAGTGGTCTCCTAATTTTTTCCAAAGCTGTATACATATATATATATATATAGGTTTTGGAGCAACATATGCTGCCATCCAGACAAAGTCATTTTCAGGGAAAGCCTTGTTTATTTCAGCAAAACAATGCCAAATCACATTCTGCACGTATTACAACAGCATGGCACCGTAGTAAGAGTCTGGGTGCTAAACTAGCTTGCCTGCAGTCCAGACCTGTCACCCACTGAAAACATTTTGGTGTGTTAACAAAAAACACAACAAAGGAGACCCTGAACTACCGAGCAGATGAAATCCTATATCAAGCAAGAATGGGAAAACATTTCACTTTTAAAACTACAACAAATGGTCTCCACAGTTCCCAAGCACTTACAGAGTATTGTTAAAAGAAGTGGTAATGCAACACAGTGGTAAACATGCTCCTATCCCCAATTTGTTATTTTACTTTAAAATGGTATTTTTCCAAAAGCATTCACATTTTTATTTTCAACATTTGATATTTTGTCTTTGTACTATCTTCAATTAAATTCAGGGATAAATGTTTTTATTTTCATTTTATGCAACGTCCCAACATTTGGATGCCAGATGGAGAGTTACTGTTGGAAACTAACAGTAATTCTTTGAATATATAAATAAATACAATTAAAAACTATAAAATGTGTATTTAACCTAAGATATCCTATCCTTAGCTTTAGCCTAACTCCAACCTCAATAAGCAGAATTTTGCCTAAACTTAATCTAGTCCTAACACTTAACCCTAAACCTAACTGGTAATACCTGAACATGAAAGTAACCACCATTCTACACACTACAGCCAAATCTAAATTGGGAATTGCATTTGCCCTGATATGTAAAATTGTACTTTCCATGTTTCCTACATTACTATCTTTAAATTTTTTATCTTTCCACACCACAATTATTTTCGTATTTTACCTATTCTCCAACCAGGAACCTAATCTCAAAATAAGTCATTTTTATTGCTATTTTCCCAGGTAAATATGCGTAATTACAGTAATGACCTACAGTAGGAGCAATTAGGCTTTATTCATATACAAATGATTAGGTTATTAGGGTTAGGGCTATGGTTTTGGTTAAAGTTACCATCAAGGATACAAAATAGTATGTGAGTGTGTGTGTTTGCATGTGTCCGTTTGATGGACTGGTCATAGCTCAGATAAATTCAACAGAAAAAGTGTAAAATGGGGCCAGCATAAACACTAGCTGTAATTAATTTTTTTCTTCAAAATTGAACATTAATTTGATTAAGAATAAATTGAGAATCCCGTATTCGCTGTATCTTTCTCTGTCTGCCACGTAATTTCTTCCTGTCTCTTCCTCTCTCTGTATGTGTGGTACTGTTATCCTCTCAGAAATAAGTCAATGAATAAATAAAGGAAACATCGACTGTAGGAAATGTCAATTTAAACACAAGTGTACTGGTTCACTTTACTCATTTTAAAGGAAATTACTGTTTTAAGAAATATGATAGAAACTCCAATCATTGCTACACCAATCTGAGGCTAATTACAGGGGGGAGAACAAGTATTTGATACACTGCTGATTTTGCAGGTTTTCTTACTTACAAAGCATGTAGAAGTCTGTAATTATTATCATAGGTACTCTTCAACTGTGAGAGATGGAATCTAAAACAAAAATCACATTAATAATTAATTTGCATTTTATTGCATGACATAAGTATTTGATCACCTACCAACCAGTAGGAATTCAGGCTTTCACAGACCTGTTAGTTTTTCTTTAAGAAGCCCTCCTGTTCTCCACTCATTACCTGTATTAACTCCACCTGTTTGAACTTGTTACCTGTATAAAAGACACCTGTCCACACACTCTATCAAACAGACTCTAGCCTTTCCACAATGGCCAAGACCAGAGAGCTGTGTAAGTACATCAGGGATAAAATTGTAGACCTGCACAAGGCTGGGGACAATACAGGACAATAGGCAAGCAGCTTGGTGAGAAGGCAACAACTGTTGCAAGATGACGGTCAATCTCCCTCGGTCTGGGGCTCCATGCAAGATCTCACCTCGTGGGGCATCAATGATCATGAGGAAGGTGAGGGATCAGCCCAGAACTACACGGCAGGACCTGGTCAATGACCTGAAGAGAGCTGGGACCACAGTCTCAAAGAAAACCATTCGTAAAACACTACGCCGTCATGGATTAAAATCCTGCAGCACACGCAAGGTCCCCCTGCTCAAGCCAGCGCATGTCCAGGCCCATCTGAAGTTTGCCAATGACCATCTGGATGATCCAGAGGAGATTGGGAGAAGGTCATGGGGTCTGATGAGACAAAAATAGAGGTTTAAACTCCTCTAAACTCCACTCGCCGTGTTTGGAGGAAGAAGAAGGATGAGTACAACCCCAAGAACACCATCCCAACCGTGAAGCATGGAGGTGGAAACATCATTCTTTGGGGATGCTTTTCTGCAAAGGGGACAGGACGACTGCACCGTGTTGAGGGGAGGATGGATGGGGCCATGTATTGCAAGATCTTGGCCAACAACCTCCTTCCCTCAGTAAGAGCATTGAAGATTGGTCGTGGCTGGGTCTTCCAGCATGACAACGACCCGAAACACACAGCCAGGGCAACTAAGGAGTGGCTCCGTAAGAAGCATCTCAAGGTCCTGGAGTACCCAATAGAAAATCTTTGGAGGGAGCTGAAAGTACGTATTGCCCAGCGACAGCCCCAAAACCTGAAGGATCTGGAGAAGGTCTGTATGGAGGAGTGGGCCAAAATCCCTGCTGCAGTGTGTGCCAAGTCAAGAACTACAGGAATTTTTTTTTTAATCAACAGTTGAAGAGTACCTATGATAATAATTACAGACTTCTACATGCTTTGAAAGTGGGAAAACCTGCAAAATCGGCAGTGTATCAAATACTTGTTCTCCCCACTGTATGTGTTTGTAGTAAAGCAAATGAGTGCCCACTTCCTGAGAATGGAGATGTTATTTGGAGCTAAATCGTGTGATTTTAGACTGTAGAGGTACACTAGAGGAAGTGATTTTATAGCAGTTGACTCTGAGACCACCATCTGTAACATGGGAATCCTGGGTCTGTGTGACACACCAAATAACTTCAGACCAAAACTTAAGAAGCTGTTCTTGCAAATAATGTAGTGCAGTGACATTAAGTGACTATCCATGCAAAAAAGGCAAATTCTAGTAGCCTTAGAATTTTCAAAAACCAATCAAGAAATGGCAAGGGCAATGACATAGTTTGTGACAAAACCAGCAAAAAACATAAAGAATTCCTCTATCTGCTCAAACCTTAAGAATGCACAATTTGACAGAAAAAAAACTGTCAACTTAAATAACCAGCTGACACAGATAAATGTCTTAAGGCACAAAACAGTTAAATAACTTAGTATGATTCAAATGACTACAAAACAATCTACAGTCTACAAGTGGTGGCAGGATAGCCATGAGGCACCGCAAGAACCCATAAGGGGGTCTCAATGACATCAGAGAAAACTGAAGTCATGCCACTCTGTTATGGTCAGGTATGTTGTCTTTTAGAGTACAGTGATGAATCTCAGTGTGATAACAAAACATTTGCAGGACAGAAGAAAAGGAGCAGAGTCAAACTGTCTATGCACCGCCAGGACAACGACACTGAAAACATGTTTTAACCCCAGCAGTACTTGACACTAGAGGTATAATGTCAAATCATCATGAACATATCTGAAAGTCCATAAACACCAGGAAAACATTAGACCTCTGTGAAGTTGTCTTTTGTCCACAGCCCACAATGTGATAACTTTAACACCACTATTGATTTTCAAGTGTTTTTTCTCTCTGAGGTTTGAAGCATTTTTAGCACGATATGAATACATCCCATATTTCAAGTGTCATTGGCAACAGTACGAAGAATGTCACTGAGATAACAGATAAACAGTTTCCTTCTGTGGATAATCGACTTTCTGCAAAGCAGTTGTCAGTTGTTAAATACTCATTATGCAAATGTATACAACATACTAATGTTTGTTGTAAACATTAAAATCTATATATTATTTTTGTCTGGATGCTTCAGGAATGAAGAATCATAAGATGTAAGGGAAATGCCAAAAATAGAAGAGTTTTAGAGGTGGGTCTACAGGTCTGCAGCTGAATGCTGTAGAATATCTTTGCTAAAGAAAATATTTCATAGCATTCAAGACAACAGCCTGCCTGCCTTCACTTCAGAACAAATGACCATGATGGGAAGTGATGGAAAGTGATGTTGAATTCTACAACATTCTACAACATCTTTTTTATCATTTAACCACTTTTATTCAGTTGTAAAAAATAATTAAAAGGACATAACTCCTATATTCTCAATGTTAGATACCTGATTTTGATTCAGAAAATATGTAGACAATACAGATTGCCCTGTAAAAATATCTAGATGCCTGAATGTTGGGAAATCAAGAAAAATACAAAACTGAAACATGTTGCTTGTTTAAGTATGCAACCCCATGTGCTTTGGAAGCATCCAGTTCACACACATGAAAGACATTTCCCCATCCAGGACAAAATAACCTGTACATTGGCCTTAAATATTAAAGTTACTGTCAGATTTTCTGGATAAGAACCTGACACTTGAAGGATCATTGGTCTGGCTGTGATTCTGAATGAACATGAAGACAGTTATTGTTATAAAGAAATTGAAATGCATGGATAAGTAAAAGTGTAAATAACAATATCCAAGTGTTTGAATATCCCATTGAGAACATTTGGATCAATGAACAGGTTGTGGAACTTGCATCACAACTCACATAAACTTCCAAGAAAAGGATTTCTGTCAAAACTCAGTGCTTGAACAAGAAGGTGACTTGTGAGAGACGCGACAGAGGTCAATAATCCCTTTAAGGTATTTACAGAGTTCACTGGCTGGGAGTAATAGTGAACAGATCCATCATATCAATTACTCAGCATAAAACTGGTCTATATTGTAGAGGGGAAAGAAAGAAGACCTTACTCAGAAAGTACCTTCTGAAAGCATAAGAGTAATCTTGCTTCAATTTGGGTGGTCAGATTAGACCAAGATATAGATAAAACTCTAAGTTCAATGTGTGGCACAAACCTAACACCGGCAGCATCATTCCGTGGGGATGCTCATCAGCAATGACTCAGGATCTTGTTAAAGAACAGCAAAGTACAGGAAAATAGTCCAGGAGAGCCTTCAGTCCTCTAAAAACAATATGCTTGGCATGAAATTCACCATTCAGCAGGACAATGATCCCAAGTACAAGGCCAAAGCAATATTGTAGTAGCTCAAGAACAAAGAAGTGAATGTCCTACAGTGGCCCACTCAGAGTCTTGATCTCGATCCCACTGAGAATCTGTGGCACTAAATTTAAACCAAACATTTGGCAGACTGAAGTAGTTTCAGATAACATTGACATAACCCATGAGTTGGACTTTCTGCAGATTCATAGTGGTAATCCATACATTTATTTTCTCATGGCTATAATCTGAGAGATTATGGGCATGAGAAATTTAACACAACACATAAATGCTGACAACTGAACAAAGGACAATAGACAAGACGTGATGTCCGTTACCGATCGGCCTCACACATCCTATCCATACATCCTGCCCATACCTCCTGATAGGAGTTGTCCATGTGACTGTCATAGGCTCTATGAATAGACCCATGGACCATAGATTTGAACATACCATACCAGGGCATTTTGTAGGATAAACCTTTCTTATTGGAGGATAATAGACTCTGGGTCTATGTAATGGCTGTGTAATGGTGGGCTATGACCACTGACCACCTCTTATGTGTACTGGTATAAAAGACTGTGTTAACTATGTAATTTTTGGAGAACGTAAGAAATATGGAAGATCAACATCTTAGACTCATGCAAAATGTATTTAATAAAGAAGGTTCTCCCCTGACTTGTGGGTTTAATGATTCTATCAGTTGGACAGAATCCAACAATACTATACCTTTGAAAGGCCTTGACCATTCCCCAGGTATATCTGCTGTTTTCTCAGTAGACGCCTAGACTGAGAATATATGAAGATAGGTCGACATCTTCCTTAACCATGTAACCACCTTACCTTAAGAGTGGCCATGGATAATGAGCACTATGTAGGCCATTAAGTAAAATCACATTTGTTGTTGAGAATAAACACTAGTATTCCCCACCAGGGGATTAGAAGCTTTCACCTAGAAGCTCTCACATTCTTTTTGAATCCATTCTCCCATGAGATGCCCCCAAGCACACCCATGCATCAAAGAATTGGCAGAAGCTTTCTTGTAAACAACAGGCATGGCAGTGGGAGCAACATGACTCCCAATTACGGCAACTTTTTGCCGGAACATGGAAGTGGAACTGTTCAAGTAGAGTGAATGTCTCCGACTGGGTGACTGACTGACTACCTATTGTTGATAGCGTAGTGGCTAGAGATGCAGATTGCCACCCATTGGCCCAGGTAATAAATCATTGGCCTGAGGGAAATGAAAGATTAGCTGAGGATAAGCTCGCTACAGGCATCAGTAGCTACATACAGTACACCAATCAAACCAGCCAAAAGGAAAATTCAGCTGCAATCGGATGACCTGTCCGCGGTGGCAGGAAATTAACCACAAATGCAGTCCTGTTTCCAGGCCTTTGAAATACAGAGCTAGAATCCACTCTTATGGAATCCCTTTTGGGTCTTTGCATTGTAAAATGTATGTGTTAAATTTTTTTCCAAATAGTGCAATTATATCATTCTGATGTCATGACTGTTATAACTATGTGATTGGCTAATTGATCCTATATGTGCACCTGGTGTTCGCCAATTTCTTTATGCCTGATGAAGGTCTTTGACTGTAACGTTGCAGTCTTTAGTCTAAATAATGTTGTAGTCTAAATTATAACACCTGTAAGCATTATCAGTGTGCGAGAGTATTTTAAATGTAATTACAAAAAAAAAAATCTCACACCTGCTCATTTCATTTCAGGTGTGATCTGTTGCTTATTTTTGATAAAAAACACAATTGAATATGTTGAATAAGCCTATCGACCAATCAGCACTTGAACGCTAACTATCATGACTTAATTTTTTATGTCAATTGTATTTTACATGTAGAGATTACACTACATATGCATATGTCTCAGTGATTAATCAGAGCTTATCTAATGATGCCGGGACAATTGTATTGCACACAAAATAACAATACAATTCCTATTCCCTTCCTCAAGAAAGCTAGGACTGCTGGCCAGAAATGTCGTTTTGGTTGTTGGTCATGTTTGGACCCAGTCAGTTCAACTAAGGCACCGACTATACTGTAGATGCTATAGATGTTAACTAGTTAGCTAGGTAACACAACAGTGTTAGCAGGCTAGTTTGTTTCTTATTCTATATTATTGCAGTGATCTTATTTACATAATAAGCTAATAAATTTGGTTCTGCATTATCAAGGTCTTGTAGGATGAATTACATGCCCATGTTGTCTGCATGTTGTCCCCACTGACAAAAACTAGCTGAACGTGATTTGCTTCTCAACCATTTTTCTACTACGGACAATGTTTCTTTTTCCAGCAGGGTTGAAGGGAACTGCCAATGCCTATGCCTAGGTAGAATGGCTCCAGTGAAAATGCATGAGCTGTCATGTCCACCATTTGCTCTCTTAAACCAAGCCAGAACCCATAGTTTGCAAATACAAATATTTAGTAATTTTATTTCAAATTATACAGTGAGGGAAAAAAAATTTGATCCACTAATGATTTTGTACGTTTGCCCAATGACAGAGAAATGATCAGTCTATAATTTTAAAGGTACAGTGGGGAGAACAAGTATTTGATACACTGCCGATTTTGCAGGTTTCCCACTTACAAAGCATGTAAAAGTCTGTAATTTTTATCATAGGTACTCTTCAACTGTGAGTGACGGAATCTAAAACAAAAATCCAGAAAATCACATTGTATGATTTTTAAGTAATTAATTTGCATTTTATTGCATGACATAAGTATTTGATACACCAGAAAAGCAGAACTTAATATTTGGTACAGAACCTTTGTTTGAAATTACAGAGATCATACGTTTCCTGTAGTTCTTGACCAGGTTTGCACACACTGCAGCAGGGATTTTGGCCCACTCCTCCATACAGACCTTCTCCAGATCCTTCAGGTTTCGGGGCTGTCGCTGGGCAATACGTACTTTCAGCTCCCTCCAAAGATTTGCTATTGGGTTCTTGTCTGGAGACTGGCTAGGCCACTCCAGGACCTTGAGATGCTTCTTACGGAGCCACTCCTTAGTTGCCCTGGCTGTGTGTTTCGGGTCGTTGTCATGCTGGAAGACCCAGCTACGACCAATCTTCAATGCTCTTACTGAGATACATGGCCCCATCCATCCTCCCCTCAACACGGTGCAGTCATCCTGTCCCCTTTGCAGAAAAGCATCCCCAAAGAATGATGTTTCCACCTCCATGCTTCATGGTTGGGATGGTGTTCTTGGGGTTGTACTCATCCTTCTTCTTCCTCCAAACAGGCGAGTGGAGTTTAGAAGAGTTTAAACCTCTATTTTTGTCTCATCAGACCCCATGACCTTCTCCCAATCTCCTCTGGATCATCCAGATGGTCATTGGCAAACTTCAGACGGGCCTGGACATGCGCTGGCTTGAGCAGGGGGACCTTGCGTGCGCTGCAGGATTTTAATCCATGACGGCGTAGTGTGTTACTAATGGTTCTGTGTTACCAGCTCTCTTCTGGTCATTGACCAGGTCCTGCCGTGTAGTTCTGGGCTGATCCCTCACCTTCCTCATGATCATTGATGCCCCACAAGGTGAGATCTTTCATGGAGCGCCAGACCGAGGGAGATTGACCGTCATCTTGAACTTCTTCCATTTTCTAATAATTGCGCCAACAGTTGTTGCCTTCTCACCAAGCTGCTTGCCTATTGTCCTGTAGTCTATCCCAGCCTTGTGCAGGTCTACAATTTTATCCCTGATGTCCTAATAAAGCTCTCTTGTCTTGGCCATTGTGGAGAGGTTGGAGTCTGTTTGATTGAGTGTGTAGACAGGTGTTTTATACAGGTAACGAGTTCAAACAGATGCAGTTAATACAGATAATGAGTGGAGAACAGGAGAGCTTCTTAAAGAAAAACTAACAGGTCTGTGAGAGCTGGAATTCTTACTGGTTGGAAGGTATTCAAATACTTATGTCATGCAATAAAATGCAAATTAATTATTTACAAATCATACAATGTGATTTTCTGGATTTCTGTTTTAGATTCCGTCTCTCACAGTTGAAGTGTACCTATTATAAAATTTACAGATCTCTACATGCTTTGTAAGAAGGAAAACCTGCAAAATCGGCAGTGTATCAAATACTTGTTCTCCCCACTGTAGGTTTATTTGAACAGTGAGAGACAGAAGAACAACAAAAAAATTCAAGAAAAATGAATGTTAAAAATGTTATATATAGATTTTTTATTTTAATGAGTGGGTATTTCAGCCCCTCTCAATCAGGAAGATTTCTGGCTCCCAGGTGTCTTTTACATAGGTAACAAGCTGAGATTAGGAGCACACTCTTAAAGGGAGTGCTCCTAATCTCAGCTTCTTACCTGTATAAAAGACACCTGATTCCAACCTCTCCACCATGGCCAAGACCAAAGAGCTGTCCAAGGATGTCAGGGACAAGAATGTTGTGGTCAGATGAGACTCTTTGGCAGCAACTCAACTAGCCATATTTGGAGCAGGAGGAATGCTGCCTATGACCCCAAGAACACCATCCCCACCGGCAAACATGGAGGTGGAAACATGCTTTGGGGGTGTTTTTCTGCTAAGGGGACTTCACCGCATCAAAGGGACGATGGACAGGGCCATGTACCGTCTAATCTTGGGTGAGAACCTCCTTCTCTCAGCCAGGACATTGAAAATGGGTTATGGATGTGTTTTCAAGCATGACAATGACCCAAAACACACAGCCAAGGCAACAAAGGAGTGGCTCAAAAAGAACCCCATTATGGAGGGAGCTGAAGGTTCGAGTTGCCAAACGTCAGCCTCAAAACCTTAATGACTTGAACACACACACACAGACTGTCCTCTGTTTCTGACGTGCGCTCGGTGCGAAGCTCGATTTTAAAATCAAATATTTTTCTCCTCCGCGGTATAATTTTTTGGGGGGACGAAGCGGAAGGGTCTTCAATCAGCCTGAAGGGGTTGTATTCGCTATAACAACCGCCTCGCTATACCTTATCCCGCTTATTACATGGCTACCTACCAAATAAATCTATAATTTCACACAAAATATTGATTTCAAAAGGAATTTATTGATTTAAAACGATTGTATTGCTTCCTCTAAAGAAAATAGTCCGTCTCTGGTTAGAATCCTGCTGCGTCAATTGCAACGCGCTGTTTTTCAAGGCAACGGTCTGTTATCAAGAAATAACACGCATTCTGCACTGGAATTCAGCCAATCCATGTAATAAGGGCTAATAATAACAACCTTATAAACTAATTATTGTGACTGAAAAACTGCCTAATATGTAATTACGTTGTAATTATTCTTGTCTGTATGAGTAAAAAAAAAAAACTCTTCGAAATGTTTAGGTGCTAATCACATCGGCGCCTCCATGTTAGCCTTTCATACAATAAAGTTAATGCTTTTTAGTTTCCACACGCAGTCCACAAACACTTGAAAATGCCCACATTTAATACAGACATTATAGCCTACGAGTAATAATATACATGCCCGCTCATTTTAAGATGCCCATCAACATTAAAATTCAGGCTATGCCACTGTTATAGTCAAATTTCCTTACATCTATTTACCAGACGTATTCAGTAATGATAATGGTCACATTTCTAACAAGAAAAAAATAAATAAACATAATATGCAACCAAGGCCAAATTATGACAAACAAAAGATTAATTAATTACATTAGTAACTTAATCGTAATAGAGTGAAACTGAATATAAAGAGATTACTTTCTTACCTTTCCTTGTGGTTCTTAAAATAACGAATGAAATTTGACGTTGTTGCATATTTTGCATCTGGCAAATCTTTTTTTATTCACACGGTCCAGTTCAAAGTCCTTGTATCCAAACGATACTATTTGTGGAGCTCGACTAACGTTACTGTCTGCCATGTTTTGCGCGGTTTGAATTGTGCAGCGTTAAAGGCACATACGCTGATTAGTGGTGCTGATGTCACAACATGTAAAATAATTTTATTGCTGTTTGTTTATTATAAGTTCAAGTCATTGTCGAGTCTTCCACTTCAAGTCAAGTCTCAAGTAACTTGTTCTCAAGTCAAAGTCAAGTCAAGTCATTTTCATACTTTAATCAAGCAAGTCACAAGTCCTGAAAATTGTGACTCGAGTCAGACTCGAGTCAAGTCATGTGACTCGAGTCCCCCACCTCTGCTTATTTAACTTATTAAAATGCAAATGAATTTATAAAAATTTTTACATGTGTTTTTCTGGATTTTTTTGTTGTTATTCTGTCTCTCACTGTTCAAATAAACCTACCATTAAAATTATAGACTGATTATTTCTTTGTCAGTGGGCAAACGTACAAAATCAGCAGGGGATTAAAAAAAAATCCCTCACTGTATACCTAACGGTTATCTGACCTTCTGCTTATTTGGTACTTAACACAGACTCCTGTTTATAATTTCCTAGGTTAAAACCCCCGGGTTGCTGGCCTTATGTCATTATGTTTTTGCTTTTATAACACACAGCCAACAATTTAACACACGGATTGATGCAATTGTGAACAAAACTGACTGGTAAACACAGGAAGAACCCGTTTATTTGAAATGACAAATATATTGTGAAACGAATTATTTGAATTAAACAACACCACTAGATTTAGTTTGGAGTGTTTTGGAGTAGTTTTCTGCTTACAAAGCAGCCTTGCCTTAGTGTGACGTACAGTTTCCATTCACAAATTCTTAGACGATGAGGTGACAAGGTGAAATCACTTGACATTCTGTTAGTGACAATGGGAGGCTGCTGACATTGTCCCACCTTTGCTGTTTTGACCAATCAGATACTTATTTTAAGCTGGGAAAAGTAGCCTATTGTGTTCAAGGAAAAAGTAGTCTCTGTTAATTAAAAGGAAACTCAGTAAAAGAAAACACAGGGGATTTGAGCAGATTTCTCTGCTATAGCCTCCTAGCAATTCAAGAGAACCGTGATAGCCCCGCAGAAACGGTTCATTAACGAAAATGGGTGCATGCCAATACATATTATGTATTAACTGATCGAGGGTAACTATAGGTCCAAGACTCTGAGCGATCCTTGACCATGCTATATTGTTTCATATATTGTCTCGATAGAACCTGAGTGTACGTTATTGTACAAGCAAAAATATCTGTTCGTCAGACGTGTTGGTTAAGTTATGGACTATACAGTATTGTAGTACCTCCTACATGCAGTCCTATTGGTTTTCCGCTGTGCTCCGATTGGCTTTCCGCGACAAAAAAAATAGAACACTGCTCTATTTTTTGCCGTCTGCCGTTCCGCCTTGGCCAGCGCTGCCGTCCCGCTTCAAGGAGCGGGGTGGGAAGCCTTTTTTTGGATGACTAGCGCTTCCACTTTCAACAACAGCATGCCGCTTATGTGTGAATGAGGAGTAAGAACGCTAATTACAACCGTGGACAGAGCTGAATAACGGATGGTTGGAAAAAAATGACTATGTCCATTCTGAACTAACTTTTTGTACACTTTTTTAGATAAATATGATTTTTAGATGAACTATCGCTTTAGGATTGGTGGGTAAATCGATAGACTCACCATTTGCAATGAGAATCCTACTGGATATTCCAATTGGAAACCATGTCTCCAAAATTACTCAATAAGCGCATACCCATTAGCAATCTCTTGTGAATGTCATCATATGAATGCTAAGAAGTATGTCACACCTACACCCGAATCTGCAAACCATAAAAAACATAACTCGTATCACAAGCCATCAAAAATGTCCTGCCATGTCCTGCAGTGAAGGACAAGAGACAAAAGACCACTTCAGACTCTGACACAGAGAGAGACGTTAGACTTAGAATTGTTCATTTGGATGACTTCACTTAACAACTGACCTTTGAGAAGCACAGTGTGACAGCAATTAAATGTGTGAATCGACTTTCAGCCCTAAGCTTTACAGTCCGAAGTCCTTAGGGTCACTCGTTTCCAGGCAACAACTGCAGACGATAGTTCAAGTGCCTCATGGAAGACGTAGACATTTCATGACACCACCTGACCAACGAAACTGAGGGTAGACTTAAGACTTAGACTTAAGGTTAGACTCATCAAGATCATGTTTAATGCAAAAGGTAAACCTCTAGTGGGTCAATTGCCTCAGTAGCGGAGATCATTGAAGCGTGAAGCTGAACTTTTCAGTGGTCTTTGTCCCTTGGCTACCGCCCTGCAAAGCACAGCAGTACGCGTGTGTACGTAATCGGTGTATGTAATCAGTGTGAACGTGAGAGCCTCTCAATATGTGCATTGTTCAACATAATCTTGTAGAATCTTTTAAATATAGATATTCCCCTGTCAAATTCATGTTGTCTTATTTCTAATAATAGCCCTGCCCTGTTGTAGCTACTCTCAGCAGGGGTTTTATGAGTCAAAGACCATGGAATAGGTCCACTGATAAGTTACTTACTAAGTGTATCGTGGTTCTCAACCCTGACCAGACAGTATATAGCTAAGGACTGGAGCAGACTAGATGACAAAGATTTTTCTTGAAATAGGTGCTGGAAGAAAGATGCCTAAAACAGGAGCACGACATAGGAAAGCAATGAGATCTGTGAACCAGCGTACCAACCGCTTTAATCATCTATATGGGAAACCTGTACCACTAATAATGCCATGTTTTCTAAACATTTTGGGGCATTCTCATGTTTAATATGATAGGGACAGTGGCGAAAGATTTTTGCTGAAAGAGCACTGGGCTGGATCTTAACCCATGGAGGGTTATGTGTCCACATGAGGCAGAGGCTTAGGCCATTTGACCACAATATGCCACTTAAAGCCATGTTTTGAAACCTCCTGGGAGCATATACGAGACTTTATCAACACAAGATGTGATGTCAAACTGAAATGAATGCTAATACTGGGATGTAGCGCCAGGGCCCTGTTGGTACTGAAAGGAGTTGAGTGGGCCATAGTAAAATAATGAATGACACAATTCATTGTTGGATGTAGAAAATAATGTCCAAGTATCTGATCAACGTGTGGCCCCTGATATGACTAGGTCTGCATTAATGTGACATGAGGCTGAGAGAGAGGCACAAAGAGATGGAAAGAGGGAGAAGAAGAAAGGGAGAAACATTGGTAGAGAGAGAGACAGAGCAAGAGATAGAGAATGAGGGGGAGGCAAGAGAGAAATGCATAGAGGTGATGCAAAAGAAAGGAAATGGAGAAAAAAAAGAGGCTGAATGAAATGATGCATTGACAAAGCTTCCCAGTACTGTAGTGTTCTCTAAGTTACTGACAGGTTCCATAGTGTTCTGTTCCGTTAACACAGCTTTGTAATGAATAATGCATGCCATGGACTTCACCTCCCTCCATCCATCCCTTCATCCTTCCAACCAGCTGTGGAAAAGTGGGTCAGTGTTCCTGAAAAGCTTTCCTGAGGACACACACACACATTTCTACTTCACAGTCCTACTTAAGAGAAAACTCATTTGATAACGAATGTTACCCAAAATGTGATTCAGCCACCATTAAAAGAGCTGAAGTGAACAGAGGTGGAGGATGCAGGGCGGTGGTCAGAGAGATGAGCCGATGTCAGTCAGCAAGATAGAGCAGCAGGCAAGATCTTAAAAGGAAGGTGTGGCTGTTCGAACGGTATGACTAACAGTCGCAAATTCCCTTTAAATCCAGTCTGCTGGATGGCTGGCTGAGTCCACGGAGAAAACGTCCTTCTTGCTTTCTCTTCTTTTGCTTCTCTCTCCAAAGAAACACATACAATTATTTCCCCCCCACTCTCTTTCTCACACACCAACACTTTCATTTCATCCTCTGAATGCACAAATGTCACTCTCCCCAGCTCCCTTGCTCTCCAGACTCACATTGACGATGGCCTCTTTTGTCTGAGCCATGTCTGATATGACTCCATCGGTGATGATGAGGAGGACGAAGTACTGGGAGCCGTCTTGAACTGCTGCAGCATACCTAGTTAGGTGCACCCCCATGCACAAAACAGAAAAACAAAACACACGCACAAACAGGTACTGAGCAAAAAGCAACTCGACTTCTGCAAACTAAATTCAATGTGACCAATGATAATAGTTGAATGTCCTTTATCTAACTCCACCGTGCCCCCTTCATCTTCCCTTCTCCTCCTGTTCATTTAGTGTCTGCGGTCGGGGATCGGAAAACATTGACTTGAATCGCTTACGGATATGAAGCAATGCGCTGCGCGATTCACTGATTAACTGTGGGTGTTCATACGGGCCCTCTGGTTAGAGTCCTTTCCTATCCATCAGTCCTGCTGCATTCACATGCTAATGACTACAGCAAACTGTGACAACGTGTGTGTGTGTGCGTTCGTGCGAGTGTGTTGGGGGGGTGTAGGCTCACACCTCACCTCCACCCTTACCACTCCACCCCCACCTGTCCTCCAGACGCTTTTTTGGAAGCTACATAAGTGCTCGGGTGCATCAAGTCTCATTTCAGTCTAATTCCAGTTTAATTAATGTCTAATGCAGGATGAAATTTCCAATGAGACAGGACTTACCATCACACAGGGAAATTATCTCCTAGCACCGTGGCCTACAATAATGACAAATGGTGTGTGTGTGTGTGTGTGTCTATGTGTGAGAGAGAGTATGTGTATGTGCATGGCATTTATCTATGCTTCTCCCACACCCTACTTCTTCTGTAACACGATCAGAGTGCTTGCCCTCCTTGACTCTTTGTGTTATTTTTTACACTGAGTGCTCTGCCGCCAGCCTGGCGAGGCTGTCCTGTTTACTCTCTCTCACTGTACCAGGGCGCTAATGTGTCTCATCATGTGTTTTGTGTTTTCTCATCTGTTAAAGGGCCAAACGTCACAGCTTATGGGGTCAGGACAGCAAAGAAGTGCAGGTATGAAAGACTGAGTAGGCATTTATGGGATTAATGCTATCGAACAACAGGAGGACTGATATCAGGAAATAGAAGATAGAGATTTTAATGTTGTAAGACAATGGGCAAATTGTGAGTATGTGCTTTTTCTATGCTGCAACCAAGATATGACCCCAGGTCGCAAGTGCGCAGCTGCTGAGCCTCACAGTTAAACTAGACCAATGCCATCGGTGCACCGCAATGTCGCCAAATTATGAGTTTAACAACTCAGTGTTCAATGAGACATGCAGCATATGTTTGAGAGGTCCAGTCTATTTCCCTAAATAAAATCCTAAAACCACACCATAGTATTTTAGGAAATTCACCCTGAATTCATCACATTGTAGAGTTTACAGTTTTTTAATATAACATTGAAATGGTAAGATGATACAATTGTTGATACAACTAGACCTAGCCTACTAAGAATCAAATTATTGTACTGACAGTTACTTATTCATTGTTGCATAGACAGTGGATCTCATTGATCCTTGCTCACCAGAATGATGTAATATACCGATAGAATGAATGTTTCTAGTTGACATCTACATGTAGCAGGTTTTCTCTGGGTATGGCAATCTGGGGACTAGTAAGAAACTACAGGTACAGATGGGCTCCAACCATGGATAGTATGTTTTTTAACATACTGAAGGAAATAAATCATATTTTCTTACTAATGTTTCTGAATCCAAATGGACATGTGGTATAGCCTATCAATTGAGGAATATTCTATTTGTCTGTTTTCAGCTTATATTACGTATATATGGGTGACAAATGAAAGGAAAAACCTTAATAAATTAGTGGAGGAACATAAGAAATACAGATGCTTTCATAGAGGTGTACTGCATGATACAATTAAGCAATTAACATCCTATCATGCCCTGTGGTGCGTATAAATATGCTGAGCATGCTCAGCTGACCTTGATATTGGATCAAGATAGCGAGAGGATAGGATCTAAGTGTTAGACAGCGCTCTCCATCACCACCATCAAAACATCAAATAAGGGACTATGTTTTGGAAAAATTGTGTTCCATCAGTAGAGTTCCAGACTCATAGAATCTATACCAACGTGCATTTAAGCTTTTCTGGATGCTCATGGTGGCCCAGCATCTTACTGATACATTTTTCTTTGAAGTTGCCACCCATCTGTGTATGTGTGTGTGTGTGTGTGTGTGTGTGAGTGTCTGTGTTCTCGTTAAAATGCATGCTTCCATTACCTGGCCACGTGGTTTACTACGGGGGCAAAGTTGGTTGGTCCATACAACTGAACAGTCTTGAGACTCTGGTGATAAGCCTCAAGGATGCCCTCAATGCCATTACAGTAGGGGTTCTCCATGTTACCGTTCTGGAAACAATCAAGAGTCAAGTGCATTAATAAGTGAAGATCTTTTTTTCTGAATTATCTATGGGGGTTGATACTGTAGGTACCCTAGATGTTAGACCATCTGAAAAATAACTGAACGTTTTTAAGATCAAATCCCAGACCCGACAAGGTAAATGTCTTTCTGTCCATTTACAAGATAGTTAATGCAAATTTCTGCCAGGATATTGATGAAAATGAGTATGTGTTCTCAGTCAACTCACCTGGGAAAAATCGATATAAATAGGAACATTTTATGAAATATGTAAATACACAACACGTGTGTTTATATTTGTCTTTTTAAACACATACACCGATCAGCCATAACATTATAACCACTGAGAGGTGAAGTGAACAACACTAATAATGTTGTTATCATGGCATCTGTCAGTGGGTGGAATATTTTAGGCAGTAACTGAACATTCTGTCCTCAAGGTTGATGTGTTAGAAGCAGGAAAGGAAAAGTGTAAGGATCTGAGCGACTTTGACTTGAGCCAAATTGTGATGGCTAGACAACTGAGTCAGAGAATGTCCAAAACTGCAGCCCTTGTGGGGTGTTCCTGGTCTGCAGTGATCAGAACCTATCAAGTGGTCCAAGGAAGGAAAAGCGGTGAACCGGCGACAGTGTCATGGGCAACCAAGGCTCATTGATCCACGTGGGGAGTGAAGAATGGCCTGTGTGTTTCGATCCAACAGATGAAGTACTGTAGCTCAAATTGCTGGTACTGACAGAAAGGTGTCAGAACACACAGTGCATTGCAGTTTGTTGTGTATGGGGATACATAGCCGCAGACCAGTCAGGGTGCCCATACTGGTCCACTGCTGAAAAAAAAACTGAACTGGACCACGGAGCAATGGAAGAAGGTGGCCTGGTCTGACGAATCACGTTTTATTTTACATCACGTAGACGGTTGAGTGTGTGTGCGTCGCTTACCTGGAGAACAGATGCCACCAGGATGCACTAAGGGAAGAAGGTAAGCCAGCGGAGGCTGTGGACAGGGGTCAGATTTGAGGAATGTTTTGCTGGAAAACCTTGGGTCCTGCCATTTATGTGGATGTTACTTTGACACGTAACACCTACCTGAGCATTGTTGCAGACCATGTTCACCCTTTTGCTTTGCGCCCTGCCACAAAGCAAAAATGGTTCAGGAATGGTTTGAGGAACATATCATTGAGTTCAAGGTGTTGAATTGGCCTCCAAATTCCCCAGATCTCAATTCAATCGAGCATCTGTGGGATGTGCTGGATACACAGGTCGATCCATGGAGGCCCCACCTCGCAACTAACAGGACTTAAAGGATCTGTTAATAAAATCTTGGTGCCAGATACCAGACACATCACACTCAGAGTTCTAGTAGAGTCCATGCATCGACGGGTCAAGGCTATTTTGGCGGCAAAAGGGAGACCTACACAATATTAGGCAGGTGTTCATAATGTTATGGCTGATCGAATTAAGGGGTTAGTTTGAAATATATTTTTTTGTTGAGTTTAGGGTCATGGCCATGGCATCGGCTATTATTGATAGCAACCCTAAGGAGCATTTAGGGTCAGCAGTAGTTCAACTTGTGGCCCAAAAGCTTAAACCACTAGGCCTCCTGATGCCTTATGGTCAGTCCACTGATGTCCACATTTGACTCACCAGAGGGAATTCGTGAGAGACCCGTCCATCCGGGGGTAGCTTGGCTCCAAAGCCCAGGGCAGGGAACATCTTATCACTGTCATAGTCCTGGATGATTTCCCCGACAGCCTTCAAGGCCATGGCATAGGCATTCATCTGGTATGGGTTCATATAATGCAGAGAGGTGGACTGGGAAGGGTTACCTAGAGAGGGGGTAAAGGCCAGATGAATAACCACTTGGTATGAGAGGGTTCTGGACTGCTCTTTGAATTAGCCTTAAAGGGAAAATGAACTCTATCAACACTAGACCCTAGTTGCGGCAGGAAAGTTTAATCAATGTTATTGGTTGATTGAGGCTGCTGTTTGATCCCACAAATGATGTGTAATATAAATGATTATGGTCTTTGTGTTTCCCCAATCAAACTAGTGGCAGGTAGATATAGCTGTCCTTGTTCAATAAAGTCATTGTACTTGTTTCAACAATGTTCCTACCTGCCACAACATTGCCTGGTTGATGCATTTCCTCTGGCTTTTTGAAGACTATAGTCTAAAAGGAGCCTTACTTCCTTATCAAATTGTATTCCCCCTCTCTAAGTTGGGCTTTTCCCAACAGAGGTGGTAATTGTTTATATAGATTATTGGGTGCTCACTAGATCTTTTGAGATTGAGAAACAATAACTGCATCTGATCATTTTGAAAATGCTATGATTTCTGGACATTTTTTTTTTTTTTTGTGTTCACCATGTGACATCCTTGTTTAATCAGAATCAGGCTTTTTTATCTGACAGAAGAGATTTATTGTTAACAATTCCTTATGTTTGTTTACAGGAAATCATACATGTAGTAGAACCAGAAAAAGAACCAGGCAAGCCTAGTTCAGCCGGCCCGCAAATAAAAGTGAGAAATGTTGTTGCCCTCATTGGATCCAAACCTGGGTCTCCCACGTGAGAAGCTGTGTCTTTTACTCCTATGCCACAGATTTATAAGTGTATGAGTGTCTGTATAGCATCTCGACATTAGATCACACATTTTGTCACGCATTAACATCACACCAAATTTGAATATTTCGCACGACACCATTAAGCATTGTGTTAAACTGACTAACCCTTATTAAGTTTACCTCGACCACAAATACTGTAGCATGTATGAACTATATGGCTTCTGCCACCGGCCGTTTTAACAGATTATGAGCCAGTAACAGGCTTACTAGTATCTACTAACTTACTAATTAGAATAGTCATCAGAATTTGAGCAATTGCTAGTGAGACTGAGTATGAATTTACACTGCCAAAAATATTTAATTTCATGGCACAACACTGTTTTATTTCATTCGTGAATGACATTGATATAATAAATATCAATATAGGTGACGAAAACTGACTTTTTTGTTAAGTGAAAAGACGAGGGAATAGTGAAAACCCCTACTCTTTTACTGCCCAAGGGGTTGTGATGTAGCCTATATTACCCCAAAAAGCATGCACGGATGCGTACTTCAAAAATCCACCAGAAACAGTTGCAATATAACCGCAAACTGTTTTATTTTAGGCTAACTATAATGGAGCTAGTGAAGGTGGTAGCCAGCAAAGTTTTTGTCTATCCTGACGCAAAATGCGGATACGTATTTCGAAAATGCACCAGGAATAGTCGCAATATAACTGTTACGTTTTATTTTAGGCTTACTATAACGTAGCTATTGAAGGTATCTTGAACAAATCCTAATGCATAATTTGTTTTGACCATGATGAGGCTTGAAAGTGGAACCTATTGGTTCATGGTCCGTGTCTCTAACCACTACATTATTTAACAAGGGGCAGTCAGTCAGTCAGTCACTCACTCACTCACTCAACTCACTCAGTAAGAGACATTCGCTCTTCTTGGCCAGCGCCACTTACGCAGTCCAGCAAAAACTAAATTAAAAAGGAGTTTGTGAACCCAAGTTACAATGGTTAGCTAAAAAGAACACTGAATCGCAAATTGCAGTCATGGGAGGGTTGATAGGAAGAAGTCTCTGCTGTCCAAAAAACTGAACTGCTGCTCTTAATTTTGCCAGAGACCACCTGGACAAACAGGAAATGTCATTGGAAGTCCAATCTCTATGTGGAGAATGGACAGAACCTCAAAGACCTCTGGACAGAACCTCAAGGAGCTAAAACTGGGCCAAAAATGGGTCTTCAAATGAGACAAAAACCCAAAACATTCAAGCAAATTTATCAAATAAATAATATTTGTGTTGTTTTGGATTGGCCAAGTCAATCCAATCAAGATTGGTCCTTAATCCAATCAAGATACTGTGGCATGACCGGAAGTGGGCAGTACATGCCAGACAGGATGAGTTCTGTAAAGAGAAGGGGGCAATGATCTCTAAACAATATGACAGACACTGATTAGTGGCTATAGGACATGTTTACTCCAGGTTATTGCTGCTAATGGATACTGAATGAATATTTTTCCCCACATTTTTGTTTATAAATCATTGTTAAATGAACAATGAAAATACAGCTCTTAAGAAACCACTCTTAATTTTTCTTAAATCAGCATCTCTACATGTATGGCAGCCATTCCATTCCAGTGTCAGTTAAATTCCAACACACGCACACCTCATTTTACTTAATGTGGTACAGATTAGGTGATTACCTGAACCAAATCTAATTTAACGATGAAAAGTACAAAAACCACTGCTGTGGTCATCACTGTCCTCTTGCAATAGGACCAGCTGGATGGCATAAATTGTGCAAGTAGTACCTCAAAGGTAATTTGAATAATAAAATAACTATTCAGCATGACAAAATAGTTGAAAAGAAAAGCTTTGAGTGAGGAAAAGTAGGGTTCAATTCTAGCTTTACTGGCAGAGGGATACAGTGAGAGTTAGGTTGCTTCCATCCTGAAAATTTCTAAGACAGCGGTTCATATGAACAAGGTCATGCAACAGGCATTGGGGACAACAAAGCTACAATATGGCAGAGGGCAAAAACAACTGTCCACTGACGGATATGACCATCAATTCATTCAAATGTCACTCAACAACCGTAGGGGCTGGGCTGAAGTCGTGCAAAGCTACAAAAAAGCCCTACATTAATGAGAAGCAAATAAGAGCCAGGCTGAAGTTTACAAAAGACCATTAGGATTGGATTGTAGAGGAATGGAGTAAGGTCATCTTCTCTGACAAGTCACATTTTCAGCTTTCGCCTAACACCTGGTTAGACGGAGACCTGGAGAAGCCTACAAGCCACAGTGTCTCGACCCTCTGTGAAATTTGGTGAAGGATTGGTGATGATCTGGGGATGCTTCAGCAAGGCTGGAATCAGGCAGATTTCTAGTTTGTGGAGGATGCATGTATCAAGCCAAGTACAAGGTTATCCTGGAAAAACACCTGCTTCCTTCTGCTCTGACAATGTTCCCCAACTCTGAGAACTGGTTTTTCCAGCAGGACAATGCTCCATGCCACACAGCCAGGTCAATCAAGGTGTGGATGGAGGACCACCAGATGAACACCCTGTCATGGCCAGCCCAATCTCCAGACCTGAACCCCATTGAAAACCTCAGGAATTTGATCAAGAGGAAGATGGATGGTCACAAGCCATCAAACAAAGCCAGGCTACATGAATTTTTGTGCCACAAGGGACAGACTGGTGGAGAGCATGCCAAGACGCATGAAAGCTGGGTTTTTCCACCAAATATTGATTTCTGATATTTGGTGGAAAGTTCAAGTAACAGACATATCTCAACATCAACTGTTCTTAGGGGACTGTGTCAATCAGGCCTTTATGGTAAAATTGCTTAAAAGAAAGTACTACTGAAAGACAACAATAATAAGAAGAGACTTGGTTGGGTCAAGACAGAAGAAATGTACATGAGACTGATGGAAGTCTGTCCTTTGGTGTGATGAGTCAAAATTTAGATTTTTTGATGCCAATCGCTGTGTCTTTGTGAGAAGCAGAGTGGGTGAACAGAAGATCTCTGCATATGTGGTTCCCACCATAAAACATGCGAGGAAGAGGTGGGATGGTGTGGGGGTGCTTTGCTGGTGACACTGTTGGTGATTTATTTAGAAATTCAAGGCACACTTAACCAGCATGGGTATGACAGTATTCTGCAGCGATACGCTATCCCATCTGGTTCATGCTTAGTGGGACTATCATTTGTTTTTCACCCGGACAATGACCCAAAACACACCTCCAGGCTGAGTAAGCACTGTTTGACCAAAAATGAGAGTGATGGTGCTGCATCAGATGACCTGGGCTATTGGAACACCTACATGTAGAGTAGGAATTGACTCCAGAGATCCCTTGGAAGCAAAGCTGTTGTAGACTATGGATTAGCTTTTATTTTTGGTTAGTAGTAGAAGTTTAAAATGACTCCAAAGCATGCACTGCAAATCCATTACCAATGAAATTATTGTGTACACTGTTTTACAATACAACTGTTGCAACAATCCTCCAATTTTGCCCTGCTTTCTTAAATTGGATTTAATTTATTTTAGGTAGACAGTCATGACCCATTAAAACCATTCAGCATGTGTGGAACCCATCAGAGACCAGAGTTTAATACCCTACTCTACCCTTACTCTCCTTTTCACTTTTTTCCCTTAGTGACCCAAATTTGGGGTATGGCCCATCAGTTGAGAACCACTGTGCCAAGGCATTTTTGACTACAGTATGGCAGGAATTAGGCAGAATGGTGACTTTTTACACTGGGGAAAGGAGGTTGTAGTTGGACATCTTGGCTCTGATCCAGTTTCTGGATTTCAATTTATGGCAGAATGTAAAGTCTCTGGAGATATTTAGGCAGAAACTTTCAGGTGTACAGAGGCAGCAAACATTTTGGTGACAATGTGGTTGTATTAGTCAAATGCATGAAGGAAGAGAGACAGAAAGCAATCCAGACCCGGGGAGACAAGAAGAGCATGGAAGAATTGTCAGGGTTTGAGTGAGTCTTTGTGAGTATATGTCTCAGTCATGATTTATCCTCAGGTTACAGAAGCAAGACAGTGAAAGAGAACCATTTATTCTAGCCTTCTCACACACAGCCTTTAAAATCACTTACCGTTAGATGCTGTGAAATCGATGGCCACAGTGAAATTGATCTGGGTCCTGAAATGAGGATAGAGAAGTTAGAGTGAAAAATCAACAGGAGAAATAAAGTTAGCACCCAACAAGTCAAACTCAGATACCATTTTCAAGCCCAAACCCAATATATTTTTTAACATAACGCATGTAGTCAAAGCTGTTTTAGGGCGTTTTGGGCGTTTAACACACAGGAATTAGTGATAATTGCATTGTGACCACAATCAGATGGAAGTGAACCTGTTAATTATTAACTGACCTGGTCTGTATGTGTGTGTGGCTGCGTGCATCAGAACTGCATCAGAAAAATGTAATCTCTCTTTCAAGGAAGAGGAGAAGTGGCAAGCTGGGTGAAACACCTTCATGTTCCAACAAGATTAAATTGAATTACTGGAGCACTTAAGAGAAACCAAAACCAATTTAATTGTCCTTTATGCCATGCAGCAAAATTATTACAGAAAGCATTTATTAGAGAGGCTCAATAAAGATTCATCCAGAAATAGACTCTAAAGGTAAATGGTGTCATTAACTCTCTCTTGTAGTATAAAAAGGCTACTCTCTCACTCTCAGTTCTAGTTACTATATCTTTTTGCCTCTCCCTATTTTCCACTCTCTCCAATTCCACATTGAGAGTGTGGGTTTTTGTCTATATGTTCCTAACTATTGAAGGTATTTGCACTACACTCTTGCTTGAATTGGCAATTTCTTCTTTTGATTGGGGGAGCCACCGAATCAATATCACTCGCTAACACCTTAACACTCTCTATGGCTAACTAGAATAACTTATTTGAACACGCACATACTTACACACAAGCACAAGTTGTTCACAGGATCAGGAGCTTACACACTTAGAAGGTTTACATTTTCATTTGTGTGCCTCAAAATACAAAAACGAAAGGGCAGGTTTATCCCCATGCCTCAACGTGCAATTTGTCGTTCTGAGTCAGCAGTGCAAGTGCTCGGCAAGACTCCGAATGTATATTTGTAAACAAATAAAATAAAAAAAAATCCCACACACTGCCTAGTCAATACAGATCCAGGCTAATATTCAACGCTATTTAGTCTAGCTATAGTCCTTTATACACAGTCACCCCTGAATCTGTCTTAATTCATTTTCCTATGGCCTATAACTTCCCAGTCATTACATCTCAAAAACCTTTTATCATCTCTGTCAAGAGAATGTGGTATAAACCATTTCCCAGCTAAGAGGGGTCCTGAATAATAACCAGAAATAACAGATAAGAGTCATTTATCCAGGCCCATCTCATTACCCCCCAGACATTTCATCCTAAATGGTAGGGGCCATTAGGTTGACGTGAATGACACAAAGAGAGCAATACAGTTGAACTCTTTTCTGAACCTGAGGGCTTTTAATTCAGTGTTTGGCTAACATTTTTAAAGGGTCATTTTAATGATCTGAGTGATTTTTAAAAGGAGTTTTAATACCCAATTGGAGTATTCTTCCTTTTGAAGGATATTGTTCATTGGATATTGGTTTTCAATAACTCTCATTTTCATTGGACTAATCTCTTTTATTGATAGTCCTTAGACCTAAACAGTTTTTCTTGCTTTATCTCACATTTTACTACCCACAGAACTGAGGCTAGCTAATGCTTAATCTTGTTCAGTGGAAGTGTCATTACTCCTGTTAAAGGCTTCAGGCAGAGGGTGTTAGCTTCTGTCAACCCACAGAAGCTGAAGGGTGTCAGTGAGATCTGTCATACTTGTCAACTCTGTCAAATGTGCCCCATTGGAAAATCCCTGAAATCTCTGAAATATAATCTCTCTGTCTCTGATGGATGTTATTATCACATCATTGTCGTCAATAGCTTAAAGGGATTCTTTATCACCGCACCAAGTCTGTCAGTTCCAATACCTCCCAAGTAGGGCACTGTTAAGCTAAATGTTTGGCCATCTGTTTTGTTTAAAAAGGCTTTTCATATATAGGATGTGCACTTTATGATAGGTGTTGTTCTTAGGATATTTGTAATGTGGGGGTGTTTAACACGTACTGTGTTTTTATGCAAGAATAGGTGATCATACATTTTTGAATGGTAACTGAAGAATTTAAAGTGGAACTGACATAACTATTAATACTTGGCAGATCTGAAGCAAACAAGTAATCACAATAAAACCACGTTTCCAAAATGTTGGGACGCTGCGTAAAATGCAAATAAAAACAGAATGCAATGATGTGCAAATCATTCATCCCTATATTTAATTGATAGTACAACATGTATTCGCATTTGCTGAGTCACACTTGCTATTAGCTGTAAACAAAACGTTTGGTGAGAGAGACGGTTAATTTGCTAATTGTCCTACTGTAACTCTGATTGGCTGTGGTACTCAGGTCTATGTAATGTTCAAAACTTATAGGTCTTTATTTGTTTTTATTCACTACAGTGTCTAATTCACTAATGGGCCAGAACATTATGACCACCTGCCCAATATGCTGTTGGTTCTCGCTTGCCGCCAAAGCAGCGCTGACCCGCCGAGGCATGGATTCTACAAAACCACTGAAGGTGTGCTGTGTTATCTGGCACCAAGACGTTAGCAGCAGATCCTTCAAGTCCTGTAGGTTGTGAGGTGAAGCTGCCGTGGATTGGAATTGTTGGTTCAGTACATCCTACCGATGCTCAATGGGATTAAGATTTGGGGAATTTGGAGGCCAGGGCAACACCTTGAACTCTTCATTATGTTCTGCGAACGATTCACGAGCAATGTGTGCAGTGTGGCAGGGTGCATTACACTCCCTCCACCAGCTTGTTGTCTTCCCACAGTGCACCCTGGTGCCATCACACCCCCAGGTAAACGGTGCATACACACACAGCCGTCCACGTAATGTAAAAGAAAACTGGACTCTTCGTACCAGATGACCTTCCACTGCTCCAAGGTCCAGTTCCGACGCTCACATGCCCATTGTAGGCGCTTTTGACAGTGACCGGGGGGTCATCATGGACACTACAAGAACTGATTGTTCTCATACCATCTAATCTACCCAGACCTTGACATGTGCCCTTGTTAGTAATCAATTAACATTATTTGCTTCACCTGTGAGTGTTCATAATGTTTTGGCGCATTAGTGTTTATGTCCAAAAGTGTCCATTTCCATACTCTACATTGATATAGTATTCTCAGAATTGCCTTACTGTGTGTCATTTCCCAACATTCTATGAAAATATAAAAATCTATCTGATCGTTAATCAAAAATGATACAAAAGGCAAAAGGTTGTTAGTGTGTGTGTATTGACATTTTTTAAATAAGATTTCATGAGATTAAAATGCGGTCAGTTCCACTTCTAACGTAATGCAATTTTAAATTCATGTCAGGGGTAAACATTTGAGACAATGTAATATGTTGTGTCCGAGCATACATCAACAAATGTTTTTTTGTGGTGGTATGAATTGGGGTCTAACGCAATAGTAGGTTGTCATTTCAGAAAAACTAAAATTGATTTTTAATGGTTGCTCAAAAAAACTAAGAAAATAGTTTAAAATACTTCCAAAGTGTACGCATACATCACAAATGCATAAATGTATGTTGAAATCTCTTTCTGAATTGAGGGAGTTTGATATGAATGGACCCCAAGCCTGGTGTGTTCCCTTGTCTCCTGCTCACCCTCCTTTGATGTAATCCAGGAAGGTGCACTCAGATTCCACAGAGAAGGAGAGAAGGGTCACCTGGGAGAGGAAGATACAAACAATGGAAAACGTTAGATCTCAGTAACCATCCACAGCCAGTCCTCTCAGATGACCCACCCACAAACACCAAACAAACACACACACACACACACACACACACACAGCGTATGCTCACTCAGACAGCCATATGTAGCCATGGTATCCAAACCACTCAAAACAACATCCTCCTCCACCACAGCCGTACCAGGCAATGCCCTATCTACTTTCATCGCAGACACATACTGTAGACGACTGATGAGCTCATTACGGCACTATTTAAACAGGGAAGAGAGAGAGAGAGAGAGAGAGAGGGGGGAGGAGAAAGACAGGATTGAATGCATTTTTACAAGAGATGGAGAGACCGAGAGGGAGAGAGAGAGACAGACAGCAGATGGGAACATGGGAGCCGGGCCCTGTAATCAGTCATCATAGCTAGCCGATATCACATTAGCCTCCGCCGCGGCGCACTACGAGATGCTAACTACACTACTCCCACTCTTTGATCTCTCCTGGGGTGTGAGATCCCTTTCATATCCTTTATTCCATCCGTTCTTTTCCTTCCTTCCCCCCTCCATCTGTCAATGCTACGGAAAAGATGTAAACTATACTAGCTAGTTAGTTGGCTCTCAGGACGCACTGACAGAGACAGGGACTATTGTCTAATGCAGAAGACTCACTCGTCCCTCATCTTTCACTTTCCTCCACATTAAATTAACAGGAAGGCAAGATACCTGTTAATGAGGGAAACCTGCATTGACACTCACAGTCTACATTTGGTATCAGTGCCCCTTTCAGCAGCCAGAGACGTGAGGAGAAAACCATTCGAGAAAAATCTTTGTAATTAAAAGAAGTAGAAACTGGAGGAGAGTGAGGAAAGAGGAAGAAACAGGTGGGAGAGATGGAAGGAGATTTCTAACAGTCCCAAACTGCGTAGGCTATGCTCACCGTTCCAGAGTTCACATATTTCTTTTTCTTCATTTTCTTTTTAATATTCACTACCTAAAAAAAGAAAAGAAAAAACAGAATTAGAAAGAAAAAACAACCAATTATGCTTTTTTAAGGAGACAGTTTTGAAGAGTTGTGAGCATGTTTTTGTTGGCTCATGGAGGAACTCATATCACAGGGTGTTTTTTATAGGAAGAAACCTGAATCAATTATGCAAGTAAGGAGACAGCAAAGAGTTTTGTAGTACCATATATCTCATTTAGGGAAAAGGCTGTAACTGTCAAGAGAGAGACATGGGTGATAGGAGAGTAGGAGAAGGAGAGCAGGAGAGTGAAAGACAGGTAGAGAGAGAGGAGAGGGGTGTGACAGGTTTTTATGTTCCATTAGTGATGTGTTGAATAATATGCTCCAGTAAACTGTGAAATGTAAGGTTCTATAACTTTTTTTTTCTAGAAGCACATCCTCTCTCACTATTTTCTTATTTATTTCTACATTTGATGTTTCCTCTCTCTCTTTTTTTCTCTACCACTTTCACTTCCTCACTCTCCCTCTTACATTCCGGTTCCCTTTCTATTTCTGGATTAGGTTTTAAAGACTCTGGACACAGCCCACATGCATTTATTAACTTGTACTCTTAAAATGTACACCCAGCACAGCCAGAAAAAGACTGGTCACCCCTCCGAGCCTGGTCCTAGGTTTCGTTCAAAATGTTGGCCCCTCTTAGGGAGTTTTTCCTAGCCACTGTGCTTCGACACTGTTGTTGTTTGCTCCTTGAGGTTTCAGGCTGGGTGTTTTGTAAAAGCACTTTGTGACAACTGCTGATGTAAAAAGGGCTTTATAAATACATGTGATTGATTAAACAACATAATGAGATGGTGCATAGGACAGAGGGAAAGGCCACACTAAATGACACCATTAAGGCATATCAATGGATGAAAACCCTAACTGGCTTTTAGCCGTGCCTGTTCAAGCTTTCCCGAATTCCCTCAAAAGTGAAAACCTATTCATTGGACACTCAGCTAGAACATTCATTGAAAATTATCCAAAGGATTTCCAAAGTTTTTGATCCCAGATGGGATTAATGGAAGCCTGCATCAGAAGTTGGGACTGAAGGCTTTTGATCATCAGAAAGGGGGAATCTGATCGTCAGAAAGGGCCAAATCCATACTATTGACAGGGCCGGAGGTTGGAAGAAGAACGATGGTGGTCAGGGGTTAGACGTTCAGCGCATGAACAAACAGAGTACAGACACACTTGGCATGCCTAATGGAGTTGTAACAGACAGACTGACTGGTTAGTCACCATGAACGCCAAGTGAAGAATCAAATTAGCTCCCTATGGTATATTATAGAGTGGGGCGAACAAGCATTTGATACACTGCCGATTTTGCAGGTTTTCCTACTTAAAAAGAATGTAGAGGTCTGTCATTTTTATCATAGGTACACTTCAACTGTGAGAGACGGAATCTAAAACAAAAATCCAGAAAAACACATTGTATGATTTTTAAATAATTAATTTGCATTTTATTGTATTTGATCACATAAGTATTTGATCACCTACCAACCATTAAGAAATCCGTCTCTCATTAGTAACACACTACGCCGTCATGGATTAAAATCCTGCAGTGCACGCAAGGTCCCCCTGCTCAAGCCAGCGCATGTCCAGGCCCGTCTGAGGTTTGCCAATGACCATCTGGATGATCCAGAGGAGGAATGGGATGAGTTATTGTGGTCTGATGAGACAAAATTTAGCTTTTTGGTCTAAACTCGACTTGCCGTGTTTGGAGGAAGAAGAAGGATGAGTACAACCCCAAGAACACCATCCCAACCGTGAAGCATGGAGGTGGAAACATCATTCTTTGGGGATGCTTTTCTGCAAAGGGGACAGGACGACTGCACCTTATTGAAGGGGAGGATGGATGGGGCCATGTATTGCGAGATCTTGGTCAACAACCTCCTTCCCTCAGTAAGAGCATTGAAGATGGGTTGTGGCTGGGTCTTCCAGCATGACAACAACCCGAAACACACAGCCAGGGCAACTAAGGAGTAGCTCTGTAAGAAGCATCTCAAGGTCCTGGAGTGGCCTAGCCAGTCTCCAGACCTGAATCCCATAGAAAATCTTTGGAGGGAGCTGAAAGTCTGTATTGCCCAGCAACAGCCCCGAAACCTGAAGGATCTGGAGAAAGTCTGTATGGAGGAGTGGGCCAAAATCCCTGCTGCAGTGTGTGTAAACCTGGTCAAGAAATACAGGAAACGTATGATCTCTGTAATTGCAAGCAAAGGTTTCTGTACCAAATATTAAGTTCTGCTTTTCTGATCAAATACTTATGTCTTATGATAAACATTACAGACTTCTACATGCTTTGTAAGTGTGAAAACCTGCAAAATCAGCAGTGTATCAAATACTTGTTCTCCCCACTGTATGTTTGAACAGGAGTAGATTATAATCTGAGCCAAAATCCCCGAGAATCAGTGTTCCAAGACAAAATGTGTCTTCTTACAGATGTGTAGACATTTAAAAAAAATTGCCACAGTAAGAATTTAAGTCCACATAAAAGCCTCCCTCTCCTGTGTATAAAAAGATAAAACCTGCCTCTCCTTATTAGGGTCACCTACAGACCTGCAGAGTCTGAATGTGACCGACAATGACAGGCCCTAATCTAAAATGGAGCAAAGACAATCTGTTTGACTCGCAGAGACCAGTTGATGTAGAAACGGAAGGACCTTTCTGTCACTTGTGTAGGTAAGGACTAACAATGAGCTCCAGGAACAGAAGCAAGCTGACATCTAAAAGATGGTTGAATCTTAGGGGGGGTGTAGCCTGTGAGCCATGTGTCATCTTTTTCTCTTTTACCACTAACAAACGTTTACACTCATCTTGAACACCATTAGAAGAATTATATTCAATTTGTATATATCAACAATCAAAATATAATCTATAAACCATTCAGGTCCTTCAGTACACATATTGATTACATATTCTAAAACCTCCTCCTACTCTTCATGACCAGATCAATCAAGTTAAAGCGTGTTACATGTTACAGCTGTGTAAAATGCAAAGAAAAACAGAACGCAATGATGTGCAAATCATTTTATCCATATATTAAAATGAAAATAGAACAAAGACAACATATGAAATGTTGAAACTGAGAAATGTTATTGTTTTGGAAAAATGTAAGCCCATTTTGAATTTCAAAAAAGTTGAGATTACTGTTTGGTTAAGGCTAGGGATTGGATGAATCTTAGGTTAAATACGCATTTTATAGTTTTTCATTGTATTTATTTATGTATTCAATGTATTACTCTTGGTTTCCAATGCAGCAAACAATGCCTCTCCATTTGAGAAACTCTGTTTCCAGAAAAGTTGGGACGCTGCATAAAATGCAAATAAAAACAGAATGCAATGATGTGCAAATCATTTATCCCTGTATTTAACTGAAAATAGTAAAAAGACAAAATATCAAATGGTCAAACTGAGAAATGTATTCCTTTTGGAAAAAGTACACAGACCATGATTTTTGGAATTGTTCCTGAGCCCATGATGTCCACTCCAGAATCATGTCTGTTTTTAATGCAGTGCCAACTGAGGGCCTGAAGATCATGGCCTTCTAATATTGGTTTTCAGCCTTGTCCCTTGCATACAGTGATTTCTGTGGATTCTCTGAATCTTTTAATGATGTTATGTATTATCGATTGTGAGATCCCCAAATTATTTTGCAGTCTTTTGTTGCACCTATCCCAACTTTTGTAAAACGTGTTAGAGGCTTCAAATTCAAAGTGGGCATATATTTTTTAAGGATCAAGAAACATTTTCAGTTGTCTTCATGTTGTTTTTTGTACTATTTTCTATTGAATATAGGGTTTGAATGATTTGCACATCTTTGCATTCTGTTTTTATTTCCACTTTACACAGCATCCAAACTTGAAACTGAGAAAATAAGTTAAAGGAAGATAGAAAAAAAGTCAGATGTGCTGAACAAAATGCTCTCCAGGAGCATTGTGGGAAATAACTATAATTATTCTTAGTCCATGGAACTGTCTCACCCTTAAATCCTGTTTCACACTCTCACTAATGACCTTATATGTTTGTGTGTATGCTTGCTTCAGCTTCCTGGATTTTGTCTTTACATTGGTTTAAAAATCCCTAGAAATACAGAAGATTGAACAGAACAAGAATCCCCATTCAAGAGTAGAGATGTGTCTCTTCTATTCATTCTCTTTCTATGTTTTTAATCCTATCCGATAGGCAAAATCTGGGTAGAACACGGTATATATATATATTTTTTAAACAGCCTCAGTAATATACCAATTGCAAAGCAAATGAAATTAAGGGGAAAGTATTCCTCTGGATATTAACAAAGGGCCAAGGGGGAAACACACAACAACTCACATACACACAAACGCATACATACACAGTTGAACAAAGGGAATTATGAATGCATGGAATAAATATCTGGCTGCTGGAGTTAATTTTATGTAATTCAGTGTTGAAATTTCTTTATAATCCTTACTGTACACTGTGTGTGTGCAGAGGGATCAGAGACAGGCATACAGTACAGAAAATAAACATAATATTTAGTTCTAATTTAAAATGAACAATAATTGAACAGGGTGCAAGAGACAAAGACCGAGAAAGAGAAAGTAAGTGGGGGGGGGGGGGTGGGCTTAGTGTGTATGGAATACCAGCAAACCTAGGCAAATTCTGGTTAGACCTCCAAATGTTTACAGAAGACATCTCTTAAGAAATATTTTCAGTGGGGCCTTTATATGAGTGTAGTCTGGTACAGGGGTGTTAAAGTCACTTGATTGACAACCCACCCTCGCTGTCTCTGCCTTGTGGGCTCCCCTCTCTCCAATGGAATTCCCTCTCCCCAATGGAATTCCTTCTCCCCAATGGAATGCCCTCTCCCCAATGGAATGCCCTCTCTCCAAAGGAATGCCCTCTCCCCAATGGAATGCCCTCTCCCCAATGGAATGCCCTCTCTCCAATGGAATTCCCTCTTCCCAATGAAATGCCCTCTCTCCAATGGAATTCCCTCTCCCCAATGGAATGCCCTCTCTCCAATGGAATTCCCTCTCCCCAATGGAATGCCCTCTCTCCAATGGAATTCCCTCTCCCCAATGCTCCAATGAAACCCACTCCAATAGAAGCTATCTGATTAAGTGTTGAATTAAGAAAAGATCACCTCATAGACATTGAACTGGCTCTGGCCTCGAGCCAACTCCCGGTAGCTAGTGGTGAACTCCCCTATGAAGTCATGGCTAAGAGAAGACAGAGGAGAGGGAGTGAGGAGAGATTTTTTATTATCATTGAATGCTGTAAAGCAATTGACACATCTTTGTTTTACCGACTGCTGAATACACTCACCTGCCATCTCGGTCCCAGTCATACACCTCCACTTTAATTGTTCTAAAAAACACACACATAACCAAAAGACATGTCAGGGAAGCATCCCCTTTGTTCAAGTGTGCCATTGACTAGATTCAAAAACTTTAGTTTACAGATTATTGAATATCCCCATTAAGAAAGAAAACACAGATTTCAGACATATTATTAAAGAATCAATCTCTGAGGGTTTGCTCATGGGTGTGATCCACAGGTGACACAGTCATTTATTGTGACCTATCCATTGTCATAACACATACAGCTATTGCATGGATTTGAAGGTTAGCTTTAAATGATTTTTTGGGAAGCAATTAGAGCACTGGAATTTCTTGCTTGAGTGGTTAGATATGCTTTAGTCAATGAAGGTCCATGCACACACATTCACACACATTCTGAAAGATTGGGTTCAAGACGCTTATGAGTGGGGATTGATTCATCAGGAAGAGCAGGAAAGAGGAGCCTGTCTGAAGGCAGGTTGTGCATGTGTGTGTGTGCTTTCTGCGCTGCTCAATACAAAGACCAAAGTAGACAGAGATTAATGATTGATACAACCTGCTGTTAATGAGGAGTAATGAGGAGCAAAAACCACACTCACCCACACCCCCCCCCCACACACAAATACACCTCTCCTCAATAACAAGCTCATTAGTTTGGTTTTCACTGAGGCTCTTCATGCTCGTACACCAGGATGAACAAGCCTCCTTGCCACTTAAACTCAGGAAGCCTCTGGTTTGCTAGCTGTTTCATTTTGAGGATTGGTGCTTTCACCATTTCACGCCCATACAGTACACACAATTGCAGCATTCATTATATCAAACCTACACTACAATCAGATTTTGGAAAGATCAAGAGATTAAATGTTTATAAGATAACACATTGTGATACTGGCACATTGTCAAAGAAGAATTCTATTTATTTTCTCCTTGATTCAACCAGATCAGTCACTTTATGTCCAACTAGATAATTTAAGAGAGCAGCACTGAAATATCTAACCGTCTGTAGAGGTGAAATTGACTTGACCTTTCAGATATAAAGTACCCGACTAAGCAGACAATAAATAAACTGTATTATTAAGATATATCAAGGTGATTCACTAATACATTTGCTTCAGTTAGGCCAAATCAGGTTGTGATTGCCCTGGCACACAGCCCCACTTCTGTGCTTCATTATGCCTTTGATGAATCTGGGAGTTTTAGCTCCCATATTTACAGGCATGGGAGGCTTGGGAGTCCTGCCTTAAGGTTTATTTGTTGATTGAACTGTCCATCAAATTGTGTCGGAATGGTAAATCACAAGCACACAAGCTAGACAGCAATAAGAAGTATTCACGGCACATTGATTTATATCAAATGTACAGAAACTCTAAAACAGTTTTTTTTTAGATATGAAACAAAAGCCCGCTGTGCCATCATAAAAGGACATTTTAATATGAATTTAAAACTGAAATCATGATGAATTGTCAAGACTCCAGCTGGACTTACAGCTTTACATTTACAGGCCAAATTTACAGTACAAACGCGGGAAAATGGCAATTGTCACATCACCATCCAAGGTAATGTGGAACACTTCCTACTAACACTCCCTGCTCTTACTGAAGTTGAAAGACGACATTTTGATCAATGTATATTTGAGTGGAATGAGAGTGATGTAGGTAGACTGGTTCTCTAAGTCATTTTAGCTCTACAAAGAGAATTTAAAACATTTTTTTTTCAGAAGCAACTAAAAACATCTCACACAGACACTAATACAATTCTACTATCACCAGGAACAGCACTTCATAAGGAAAATGACATTTTTTAGTTGCCAGGTAAACAACATTGTCAGTGAGTTTATACCTTCCAGTCAGGGCTCTGGCTAAAGTGCTGTGGCAGTCTGTGTTATGCCTTACGGCGTAGCAAAAGTTTCTGGTTTCTAGTTTAAATCAAAAAGTGTATTTACATATAATTTTTATGTTATTTAAATAAAATTGGGTTCATAACAATGGATGTAGTCTTAAAAAGTCAGAGCAAAGTCACAGCAAATTCAAATTGGCCCTGGCTAAAAATATCTGCCATCCCTGTTTTCTAAAAGCAGATGACAAATCGATGAGGGGCTGACATTTTACAAACGCGAGGGCTGTTGAGTTTTTCTGCCGACTGACAAGAACTTTCCAAGCATCCCTTCATCCCCTCTGTTCTCCGTCTCCATTTGGTCTCCTTCACCCCTCTCCTCGACTTCTCTCCCAGCCTCCACCATGACGCCAACGCAGATAATACACTAACTTACAGACATTAGAAAGAAATGGCAAACCTGAGCCACTTCCCTTCCCATCATTCACCATCCCCCTTCACTCACTTCTACCCACTTATTCACCCCCATTGCCCCCCTTCCCCACATCAATCCAGTTCCACTGGATCTGAAGTGTGACATGAGAGACACTTCCACCCGTTAAGGGAAATCAACTGTGCAACACCTTTAATATTCCCTACCTCCCTTCCTCCACCTGTAGTGCTAGTATGTTCCTTTGCACTTATCTTCAAGGTTCTGAGCCTTCTCCCCTGATGCTCTATCAGCGAAAAACACTGTGTGGGCGTGTGTGTTATGTCGAAGACGAACATGGCAGACATTATGCCCTGCAGGCTACTGTCAGTCACCCTCTCTTTGACCAACCGGAAAGCAACCAGACTGAGACGGGCAGGTTTGTACCCTGGATAATATTATGTTACTTTTTAACATAATCTGCAGCGTATCAACGGTGACAGTAAAAAAGGCAGGATTTCAAACTCCTGTTGTGCTTTTCTACATTGTCTCTAGAATAAGTTAACCTTCTGTGAAAGCTCCTAACACCGTTTAAACATACCAAATTTATATGATATGCTGGATTCATAATATTTTGAAAATATCATATGAATATAAAAATGCAGGTTATAACATAATTAACATGTCACAACTGGATGACATAGAACCCAGAAAAAGCGGTTCATTCAATTATACAAACATCCCATTCGTCTTTAAGCGGGTGATTCCAGCATCTGTCTCCTTCGCTAATAACTAGACATGCATTATTTGAGATCATGAATGAGTAACTAAGCTATTAGGCTGGTGAAAAACAATGACACCAATTCAGTCCTAATTTCATGGCTGTGTTTGTGATCTCCTGTCTGGGACAGAAATAGCAACAATGATCCATTCAGATAGACTCCCATGCCATTGAGGAAGACGGCCCTGGGATTGGATTTCTTCTGAAGTGTAGAGATGGTGAGGGCATCATGTCAGAACTCATTCCACCTTTAATGTGACCTATAATGTGAACAATTCAATTGAAAAACATACTGAAATCTTCGAGGGGGAAAAATGTTAAATAAAAACCTTACAACAACCTGGTTGCATAAGTGTGCATACCCTCTTATAACTGGGGATGTGGCTGTGTTCAGAATTAACCAATCACATTCAAACTCATAGAAGTCATTACACACCTGCCATCATTTAAAGTGACTCTGATTTATCACAAATAAAGTTCAGCTGTTCTAGTAGGATTTTCCTGACATTTTCTTAGTTGCATCTCAGAGCAAAAGCCATGGTCCGCAGAGAGCTTCCAAAGCATCAGAGGGATCTTATTGTTGAAAGATATCATTCAAGAGAAGGGTAGAAAATTATTTCCAAAGCATTAGATATACCAGTTCCAAATACCAGGCAATTTTGGCACAAAACCTTCAGGCGTCCATTAGAAAGATGAAGATCAATCAATCAATCAATCAATCAATCAAATTTATTTATAAAGCCCTTTTTACAAAAGCAGTTGTCACAAAGTGCTTTACAGAGACACCCGGCCTTAAGCCCCAAGGAGCAAACAACAGTAGTGTTGAATTTCACCTTTCAGCACAACAACGACCCAAAGCACACATCCAAATCCACAAAAGCATGGCTTCACCAGAAGAAGATTAACGTTTTGGAATGGCCCAGCCAGAGCCCAAACCTGAATCCAATTGAACATCTGTGGGGTGATCTGAAGAGGGCAGTGCACAGGAGATGTCCTCGCTATCTGACAGATTTGGAGCGCTTTTGTAAAGAAGAGTGGGTAAATATTGCCACTTCAAGATGTGCCATGCTAGTAGACTCCTACCCAAAAAGACTGAGTGCTTCAACAAAGTATTAGTTTAAGGATGTGCACACATATGCAACCAGGTTATTGTGAGTTTTTATTTTTTTATTTTCCCCCCTCAAAGATTTAGTTTGTTTTTCAATTGAATTTTTCACATTATAGGTCACATTAAAGGTGGAAAATGTTCTGACATGATCTTTTTCTCATTCTTTTACTTCACAAGAACCAGGCATTTTAACAGGGGTGTGTAGACTTTTTATATCCACTGTATGTCCCCTACAAAACTAGTAATGAATGATTGTAATGAGTGGTAGGGCTTTGATTAAAACAGACACACATTTATTAGCTGAGTAATTACCTGACTGACGGACTGACTGAATGACTGATTATCTAGCTGGTTGTCTAGCTGACTGACTGACCTATTGACTGGCTGGCTGGCTGGCTGACTGACCAACTGACTGGCTAACTAACTGGCTGGCTGGCTGACTGACCAACTGACTGGCTAACTAACTGGCTGGCTGACTGACTTGACCAACTGACTGGCTAACTAACTGGCTGGCTGGGTGTCTGACTGGCTGATGACATCAGTCATAAGTGGAGGGGGCAGAGTGCATCGACAAGCTATGTGAATAAATGAATCTGTTGATTGTGGTGTGTCTGATTCTCTGTCTTCAAATCATTGCCTATGAACTGTCACAATTGGTTTTAGTCATTCATGAGGATGTGGCTTGACGCTAAACAAGATGGACACAGAAACGGACAAGGGCTAGCCGCGAGATACAAACCACACAACGTACATAATACTTACCACCCATACATGTACATGGACACACATATATATACACACACACACACACACACACACACACACACACACACACACACAGTGTGCGTAAACTCTCAGCAGCTCAGGGCTCTGTGATATCTCGTTAAACACACAGTGTTTTCAGGCTGTATTTCAGTCTGCCCTGTCAGATACCATTACTCTCTACATTGAGGCAGATTGTGAGTGTGTGAGTGTATGTGTGTGTGTGTGTGTGTGTATGTGTGTGTGTGTGCACGTGTGCGTGTGCACATGCGCACATGTCGAATGTCTGTATTTTTGTTTGTGTTTTATAAGAGTCAGGGAGGCATTCCAGGAAAGGCTCTCCTGAAACGCATCTCAATCCCCATTGTCTGATTGGTTTGGACAGGGTGATCACCTCACTATGGCTGATGTGTGATTGGCCGGCTTACACTCACTGACCTCGACCGGTTAACCCAGACTTCTTTGGGGCAACCCTAATGAATAAATTTCTATTGAGACCCAGATATCCAGTTTACAGATAGCATTATGGGTTTCTTTCAGCATAATATTCAATTTTTGGCATTTTTTCAACCTAAGACATTATTGGTTGGAAAGGGGGAGAGAGACTGTGAAAAGGAGATAATGGGGGAAAAAGAAAGAGAGAGGCTGAGAAAGGACAGGAATAGTGATAAATAAGCTAGTCGGGGATGGGGGGTTTGTAAGGCAGCATCTGAAGTCCATCATGTCTTTATTTCCCACCCCTTTTTCACACTCTGCTCTCTTCCTCTCCCCTTCCTTCATCTCTTCCTTTATTTCCTATGAATTCCTCTCTATTTCTCCATCTTCCTCCTACTCTGTATTATTCATTGGACTTAAACTGACAGCTTCTCGCCAGCTCACGTTTACATTCACTTCTGGGAGTAAGACTGTTCGTACTGGCTACTGGAATATGAAAGTGATTACATTTCTCCAGGCAAATTCTTAACTTTTGATCAAAACAGCGGCAGGATAACTGCTTTGTCATTGTCTCACCAGGAATTCAACCTCTTTTTGTGGTCACAGACCATAGGGTCTAAGGCCTTATGTTTTCCAGCGTGTCTTTTTAAAGGGCTTATAGTGATACGCGGACCCTGAAAGAATGACTTGTATGGAAATTGCAGTGGGATTGTGTTGACTGTTGTTAACACTATGAATGGAGGCTTATCACTGTGACCAGGCCCTTCTGAGCTTAAACCGACAACTCAACTTCAGGCCAAGAGACTTTCAACAAAAATACATCTTTCTATCGACTTCATTTGGTTTAAAACAGTTTACTGGCATTCTGGTTTCTTTGAGAAAAAAAAAAAGATTTGATATCGCTGCTAAAGAGCTGTCAAAAAACAAAGCATTATCCACTGTGAACATATGAGTCACAGTGTGGATGGCTTGAGAGGTGACTCCCATACCTGTCGAAGTCCCCATTGCAGAGGGCCCTGACTGGAATGGTGAACGACTGCCACACCGGATTCAATGTATTCTTCACCACTTCTGTCTTATGGCAGATAGTGAACCTGAAGTAGAAAAAGAGAGAGGTGAGGTGTAAAAAAGGCAAAAAGAAAGATAGAAAGAAAATGGGACACAAGCGTGAGGGAAGAGGAAGCTCAAAGGGAGAGAGAGAAAAATTGACAAAATACAAAAAAGACAATTAATTGTGTCGAAAACAACGAAAGCTTGATAATAGCAACAGTGAATCATGGGTTTTTGTTTACGGACATGGCTGTCCAAACAAAGCTGGGTGTTTGGCCTAAAGCCTCCACTCTTTTATAATGGTGTCCCTCCCTCACACAGGTGCAACACCAATTTGCATATTGTTTAGACAGCGGGGTACTTTTCCTGTCATGCACACAAACTCAGTGCGTCCAAGCTCCCCAGTTCTACTTGAGCAGATTTGATGTATATTGTAAGTTTGCGTGTGTGTCCTTTTATCCGGAGCCCTGGGATTTATTTACTCTCACCTTGTTGCCTTCGGTTCGTCAGCCATTAAAACAGCATGGTTCCTGCAACACCCGAATGCTTATTTATGTGTGTTGGTGTGCGCTGTGTTGCATGCTAATTTGTCCAGCTCTCCTGCGCACTCACTTGAGCAGATGTGGCCACTTCCCTTCTTGTCGCTTTAAGAAAATTCCTGAATGGAGCTAAAAGGATAACTATCAAACCAAAAGTGCCGACTATCAAACCAGCGGCCCTTAAATAGACTGACACCCGTCATTCAAAAGTGCACTCTGAGAGCCTGTTAGGGGATGGGAGGTGTTGTGTAGTGCAACACCTCCGTTTATGGCATGCACGCACACACTTACGCACCCACTTACGCATTCATGTACGCACGCACGCACTCACACACACGCATTGGCGCTTGCACGAAACCTGTTAAAAAACAGGTAGGTGTTGTATGGTCCCTGGCGGGTTTGGCTCAGACCTACTGGTGTGTGGAGCTTCATTTATTTATCCAGAGGCCTATTTGTGTATTCTCTCTAACTGCCTTCTCCACTGCACCAATTCTCCGGCACATCATTTGTCACACTGTGAAGTACAGTTAAGCAGTCTGATGGGCAATGGGAGGTACTTATTTTGTCAGACTTTGTATTCCTGGAGTTCCAGTAAGCAAGCACATGTTTGTTAAGTTGTTAGCACTTCAGTTTCAACCACCACAAGTCCTTAATTGGCTCAAACGAGCGCCGGGTCTCTCTTGTGCTGTGTGCCTTTCTGGCTCTTCCGTTTGCTCGTTTGGAAGGAGCCTCTGATCCCGGAGTGCAGCATCCCTCCCGTTTTTCCGCTTTCTCTCTTTCTCAGGCCGACCCCCTGCCTAGCACGCCCTTTCTGATTCTCCTTGCCCTTTTTCTCCGCACAACCCCTCCTCACTGTCATCTTGGACTACACACCAGCCTTCTTCCTGTATTCGCCCCCACCTCATTGTCTCTCTATGCTCTTTTCTGTGCTGTTCTGAAAGAGCGGAACTCTTATTTTTAAAAGGCCCTACTGAAACAGTCTACCCAAGGCTCTGATGTCATATTGGAGAGGCATGTTGCACACCAAGGGGTTTGGCTTTGCTTTGAAGCCATTTCTAGTTCTGGTACAAACGCATCCTATACGAGGCCTCTTGTGTCATTCACTGTCAGTAGCTTTACAAAAGCATAACAATTCAGAATCAGAATCCTGGATCACAGACTGGCAAAGAGACATCAGAGGGCTTACGTTCCATCTTCGTTGCTCCTGTAGAACACCATGAAAGGGTCTGACTTGCCAAAGAAGTCCTTCTTGTCCAGTTTGTTGGCACAGAACTGCATCGTCGCACTGTCCTTTAGAGTTACAGATAGAGAGAAAGATAAAGAGAGTGGAAGAAATAGATATAAAATATGTTAAACTTCATACATATTAAATATAAAAACACTCTTATGCTGTGACCTCTGTTTCAAATCAAATCAACCTGCATTTCCATTCTGCTGTCTTTTTTAAAGGATACTGTTTATGTGTAAAGTTTAACAGTACAGTTGTACTTAGTTGTTGTTTGACAAATACATTCCACAAAATCCCTTAGTCACTTAGTTGCTAGAAAAACACTGAACATTGCAATAAATATCCTACAATATATTTGTCTTTCACAATGTATTTAATAAAATATTCCTTTTACATATATAATATGTTTCTCAAAATGTATCATGATTATTTTTACCACTACAAATCATATACCAAATCGTAGAGATATACACCGATTAGCCATAACATTATGAACATCTGCCATAATGGCCATAATGGTCAAAATTCTCCCCTTTTGCCACCAAAACAGCCCTGACCCGTTGAGGCATGGGCTCCACTAGACCTCAGAAGGTGTGCTGTGGCATCTGGCATCAAGATGTTAGCAGGAGATTCCTGAAGTCCTGCAAGTTGCGAGGTGGGGCCTCCATGGATCGGACTTGTTTGTCCAGCACATCCCACAGATGCTCGATTGGATTGAGATATGGAGAATTTCAAGTCAACACCTTGAATTCGTTGATGTGTTCCTCAAAACAGTCCTAGACCATTTTTGCTTTGTGGCAGGGCGCATTATCCTGCTGAAAGAGGCCAATGCCATCAGGGAATACCGTTGCCATGAAAGGGTGCACATGGTCTGCAACAATGCTTAGGTAGGTGGTACGTGTCAAAGTAACATCCACATGAATGCAGGACCCAAGGTTTCCCAGCTGAACATTGCCCAAAGCATCACACTGCCACCGTCGGCTTGCCTCCCATAGTGCATCCTGGTGCCATGTGTTCTCCAGGTAAGAAAAGCACAAGCACCCGGCCATCCACGTGATGTAAAAGGAAACGTGATTCATCAGACCAGGCCTCCTTCTTCCATTGCTCCGTGGTCCAGTTCTGATGCTCACGTGCCCATTGTAGATGCTTTCAGCAGTGGACAGGGGTCAGCATGGACACCCTGACTGGTCTACGGCTACGCAGCCCCATATGCAACAAACTGTGATGCACAGTGTGTTCTAACACCTTTCTATCAGTACCAGCATTAACTCTGAGCTACAATAGCTCGTCTGTTGGATTGGACCACACATGCCATTCTTCACTCCCCACGTACATCAATGAGCCTTGGCTGCCTGTGACCCTGTTGCCGGTTCACCGCTTTTCCTTCCTTGGACCACTTGAATGGTTATGACCACTGCAGAACAGGAACACCCCTCAAGGGCTGAAGTTTTGGAGATGCCCTGACCCAGTTGTCTAGCCATCACAATTTGCCCCTTATCAAAATTGCTCAGATCCTTATGCTTGCCCATTTCTCCTGCTTCTAACACATCAACTTAGAGGACAGAATGTTCACTTGCTGTCTAAAATATCCCACCAACTGACAGGTGCCATGATAACGAGATTATCGGTGTTACTCACTTCACCTGTCAGTGGTCATAATGTTATGGCTGATTAGTGTAGTTTTCGATTCATATAGATATAGCGATAAAAAAGTAGATACATGCTTGTAAACAATGCCATTAAATAGAGCAATAATTCAGAAGATACTGTATATTGAACTGGAACTGTGATGAACCAGGTCACATTACACTGTTGGACATTAGAAGAAGCACAAATATATTTTGCCCCAATGCACAGTGACAAGGATGTTTGGAGGGGTATGAAATTCTCCAAGGATTACAGTCGAAAAACTGCAGAAGTTGGTTGAATCTTGGGGTCACCAAGTGTCCAAAACTACAATTTCACACCAGCCATGCCAACAAGCATCAAGACAAACATCAGAGCCTGTTTGCTACACAACATTTATTTGGAACTGGGTTCTTTGGTAAGACGAGACAAAAATAACACAAAATAACTTTTAAGACACAAAAACAGCAGAGGGTGGATTTTGTATAAAAAAAGTGAACATGGAGAACAAACATACTCTTTAATCAATGTTAATTACGTTTTGAATATGAATTGTTCAGGGTCTGATTAGCTTCAAAAGGCCCTGACAGCCTGCTGGTTAGAATACATGGCATTATGGACTGTCACATAGATTTTAGACCAAAGTCTGGCTGCCTCTGCCAGAAGACTAAAACTGGGTTGTCTTAGGTCTTCCAGAAGGACAATTATAAAAACACTTCCTCCAGATTCACACAAGATCAAAATTATGACCACAGAATCATAATTTTGCAACAGCCATTCTAGTCCCCTTACTTAACCCACAACAATGATTTTGAAAGATCTTGAGAGATTCCGGCCAGAGACTGTTGTTCTGTGTTATCCCACCTCATGAAACATAATAAGAGATGATTGGAGTGGTGTTACTGTATCTTGGCAAGATGATGGGGCACAAAAACAATATTATACCTTTGCTTAAGCCCATATTTCTCTCATATTTCAAGAGTAAAATCAAGTTTGTATACAAAAACTACATATATTGAAAGCCTCTATTTGCATATCTTTATCAAGTGGTCCAATACATCCAGAGTGCAATGTATATGCCATTTGGAGTGTGAATTGAACCAATAACTCAATCAATCAATCAAATGTATTTATAAAGCCCTTTTTACATCAGCAGATGTCACAAAGTGCTTTTACAAAACACCCCAAGGAGAAAACCACAGTAGTGTTGAATTTCAGTGGCTAGGAAAATTCCCTAAGAATGCCAAAATTTAGGAAGAAACCTAGAAAGGACCCAGGATCAGAGGGGTGGCCAGTCCTCTTCTGGCTGTGCCAGGTGAAAATATTAAGATTATAATTTTAATAATGAATAAACACTTTTTTCTGGATTATTACTCTAACGTTACTTTACCTAATGTAATTTATCTTACGAATTCGGCTGTCAAAGTAATACATAAAATAGTCTGCGTAGTCCCCTGAGACCAGGCTGAACTGCTAGGAAAGTTGTAGGGAAAAAGCTTTGTAACTGAGACAGCAACACTAGGTAAGAGCATGCTAGTCACCCATTTATCGTTTGTTAATGCTGGAAAAATTATATTTACTAATTTCTTTCATATTATGGCACATTTAGCCCTCCATAATAATTCACCACGTCAATACTAAAAATAGTAGCTAAGTATTGAAGTAAGGAAATATACCCCACTGTCACTATTACAACCAAGTTAACGGCATCTCAATGTGTGTCTGTCCATGTGTGTGTGCGCACAGCATGTGTGTGTAAGCCATAACCAGAGGACCTGCTCTAACATCTCCCTCACAAGCACCCAGAGTGCACGCGCCAGAGGCCGTTGAGGCAAGTGGTGGGTGTCAGCCCATTAAATAAGGGACAAGGGTGCGTATTTGTCTCTGTGTGTCTGCGTCTGTGTTTCATCTCTTGCAGCAGGGGGTGAGTATAAGAGCTCATTATGGGAAAATCAGAAGCTCCTGGGAGAGAGTTAGCCACAGAGGTCATGCCACAGTAATGATGCATACAAATGAACCGACCACAACTGATCATGCTCCAGAGAACAAGGGCAGTCCCAAAAATGCATATCGAAATAGTACACTACATAGGGAACGAGGGTGCTGTTTAAGGTTAACACATTTTGTTTTTATAATCCCCACCCTCCTGATATGCATCCCTGATTTCTGAGAGGACTGGTCTGCATGTGTTTTTGTGTGAGTGTGCGGGGTGTGTGTGTGTATTTGTGTATGTGTGTGTGCTCTCTAATCAGACATGAATTCCCAGGCTAACAAAAAGTGACGTCAGTGACCAGCATGTCGGTACCACTGGTGTAACACTCCATTGTTTTAACAAGACATTATCACAATACATCAGACACAACCCAACAACTGTGATAGTGTTGCTCTCAATGCAAGCCTGCATAAGTAACACACTTCTCAGCTGAGAGTCCTTCTGTTCTCAAACAGACACAAATAGCCCTCTCTCCCATAGCTTTTTCTTTCTCTCTCTCTTTTTTCCTTCCTCTCTTTCTGTCCTCTGCATGTCTGCTTATCTCTCTGTCTGTCGTTTACTGTTTGTTTATTCTCACTTTTTCCCTCTCTCCTGTCTCTCACTCTCTGTACCTCTTTTACGCTCTCTCCCTCTCTTCCATCATTGCTAGGGTACAGTATCCTGCCCGATTGTCTACAAAAGAACCTCCCCAAAAAAAACTGACAGGCGATTAGGTAAACTGTCAAATTAGTCTAAAATCCAAAATTCAGTTAATGGAGCCATATTGTATAATACTAGGATCCTTTCTTCAATCCTTCCCCTTGTGCAACCAAATCCATAATGGTCCAGCACATTTGTGGTCAACACGTTATGTTTTTATATCTTATGTTTTGTGCTGGATGTGTAATATGTTGTTTGTATGTGTATCATCTATCAGTCCAATATCTGATATTGGACTGATATTATCTATTGGACTTAGTTATCCTTGAAATTCCCCCCCAAAAATTGAAGTACATCCATGAAATTGGTTGTGATGACATGGGGCATAAATTGGCACATACATGACATAATACACACCTTTTGCGCACCCTTTATGGCTCAACATATCCCACTTTTGCAACCGGTGTTCAACCAAAAATCATATTTAGGACAACCTTGGATTGTATCTGAAGGCCCTTAGTGTTATATTTCACAGTATGGCATTCTTAATGTTATGATTGCATACTGCTGAATAATCCCCTGTAATTTATTTACAACATACTGTCACTGTTTTCCCTAGTCAGAGCATCCGTTGATCAGTGATGATGTATTGTGTTTCAAAAGACTCAAAACCAAGATATTGTGTTTCAAAAGACTCAAAACCAAGATATCTAGATATCCTGATCAGTTCTGATGTTTTTAATTGCCTGATTAAGTCAATTCCTAAAACTCCCAATATTTCCCCTTTCTCTGGTTGGACTGGGCGGTAGCATGGCTAAGGGTTACAGCTACTGCTAGCCTGCTGATACTGGCTATAACAGCCAGAAGAACACTAACAACTGTACAATAAAAGTGATGTTTAATTTGATAAGCAAGGGAGAAATATTGACCCAACGGACACCTCATTGTTTAACATTAGAAATGTAGCTAACGTTACTGCACTTGGAATGCACAATAATAAGGCAGAGTGATTGACAAGTTGACCCTAAACTGGGCAACTGAACTGTGTCACTAAACTGCTGTAGGATCGCAGCCTACTGGAGAAATTACCGGAAATTCTGTCACAATGATTTTTTGGGACTACAGCTGTACAGTCTACTATGTTATTCAACTGAGGGGGGAGAAACCCACTGTTCACATGACAGCTAGGGCCTGTAGCTATTGTTAGCCATGGAGGACAGCTTTCCAACAAGTAAGTCTAGGGACCAGACTACTTTGTAAGGATATTGTCACTATCACATTTTTATCAAATTTCTACAGGCTGAAATCTGTTTTATAATGTTGTGTAAGGTAAAGTTATCTGACAAGTGTTACAGAAAGTGGGAATGCTAATATAAGATTTATCATTGGTTGTTCAGAAATGTATAAAAGGAACCTTCAGGTGTGGTTCACTGTTCAGAATATGGCCATATAGAAGCTGTGCCACTCTGTTTCACTCTGTGATTACTTTTACTAAATTGCTAATTAAATAAACTGATTTCAAACTACAATTGCCGTCTCTTATGTGGATTTATAATTTACACGACATATACAAATTGCACTATTTTTGGAAATTGCTAAAGCAGGTAATAATTAGTAGGAATCAGCTGTTCCATCATCATGACCATGTTTTCAATTAATATGAAGTGGCAATTTATATTTTTCACAGACCGGGTGTTTTCATAGCCATGATGTTACCGTATGATGAATTATGAAAGTATGACCTTGTTCACAGTGAATTTTGTATTTATACAGTGTATTAATGTTATACAAAAACCAGAAGGTCTTTGGTGCACATGTACTGCTGCAGTGTGGGTCTCCTACTCTCTCAGCAAAGACTCTTTAACCACTTTTATGTCCAATAAAGCACAGCATGCTTGATGATATATTTTGAAAAATTTGTAGTTCATTTCTAAGAAAATACATTTGTGCAAAAATAGGAATTGTTCTGTTATTCAAGTATCCCTGAACTAACACATTCCAAGACAATTACGTGGCATTATGAATGTAAATGAGCTGTAGGATTTGAATAATTCAAATGTTGTTCTAAAGTAGACAACTGTGGGTCTCCATCTCTCTTTCTGTGGACCAATATGTTTCTTCACTTCCAGCACTCTGAAGAAGCTATAATGCTTAATGGGACTATTTCCCCTACATAGTGGACTTTGAGCCCTATGGTGCTTAGTGAACAGAGTTCTATTTGGACCACCAGTGCAATAAACAAGCCGTCATTATTTTGAAGGAACTACGCATAAATCTGAGGGACACAACAACAAAGAAGCAACAGCAACACAGTGCCGGGAGATATAAGAGATAGATTCAGGCCCAAACAGCTCTCAAGGGCGTTTTAAAGTCCAGCCCTGACAAGGCACTTTTTGCCCTCTCTCTCCAATTTATTATCCAACGGAGTGTTGTAAGCAGATAGATAGAACACCAATTATAAATCACGTCTGGCCTCCTGAGAGCCTCACACTCATCTGCTATCCTTCTCTCTCATTCTCTCCTCGATTATCATCCTGCTGCTGAGAAAGTCACACATAAACACACACGTGGACTTACACAGCTTGGAGCTGACTAATCTTACTTGGGGAAAAGAGACAGTAGAGCTTCATTATCCAAAGAGCTGAAGTGCCAACTGATGAACTGGAGCGGTGGGCATGAGCACGATAAACACCTTTTCCTGTTGTTGTTGTTGTTAGAGGGGCCAAGATTTTTCATGCAACCGGGCCTCGAGGCTCAACACTGGACACAACCCTCGCAAGCAGAGCCTCATAATGATACTGCTAATGGCTTTTTAATGTTGAAACAGATCCGTTCTGTGGCGAGTGCGTAAGTGAGAGAGTGTGTTGGCTTGTGTTTGGATGTAGCCCATGTCTCGTTATCACTCTCAGTCAGACTCAGACTGCTGGCTGTGTTCACTGTCTAACAAACACACTTCTCTGCACGGTGGCCTTAAGCACTTCCTCCTCGCTTCAGTAATACAAAGAAGTGCAGAACTTATCCACCACTGCTAACCCTCAACAGCCTTTAACGGCCTTGAGCCATCCCATAGTGCCTCCCATCGCATGTCGCACACACAGTGATATACATAGGACAGACAGAGTGCAAAGAGGTTCCAGACACAGTGGAACCTATCAACGGTCAGTTTCCTTAATAATCATGGTTCTGAACTGAATTGTTAAATCAAAATGTGGTTTATTACAGTTCAAATCGATGTCTGTCATGTTCCTCTGTTAGCCAAAAGCTTTTCTGTTTTAGCCAGTCTGTCAAAATAATTATCCCTGTTTTAGCCAGACAGTCCTTTCTTACTGTCCTTGTTTTTTCTTCATAATGGTGAGCATTTTATAGTAATTCACTGTAGAGGTCTTCCTTAGTTTAGCAAGACAGATCTCAACAGCTTTTGTCATTGCTGAGCTAACCAGTGACTTTTTTCTTCTTAATGGAACTAGCAGTTGATTATGACATGTATAATGTTTTAAATATGTCTCTGATTGTTTTATTCAGGTGTATCATGATGGCCAGCAGGACCTGCATTAACACTTTTCTGTTTTTTGTTTAGTCATAGACCAGCATCCGACTCCAAATGAAAATGCAAATCCAATAATGAAGACTACACATCGACAGCTCTTTTGTGCAATAATAATTATAATATAATAATAATAATGCCAACAAATATCTGTGTAATTACAGGAATCTGTGAGGCCAATTGTCCAAATACATTTTGTACCATTAAATGGGGGGGGAGACAATGTACAATAAATGTGATTATTTATATTATCTGATATAGATGAGAATACCCTCAAATGAATGCTGCCCATCTCTACTTTAACATCCCCATCAACATTGTATGATTTCAAATATAAAGTGCTGGAGTAGAGAGCAAAAACAACAAAACTTGTGTCAATGCCCAAATACCTGGACTGCACTATATTTAAAAACATGCAGTACATTTCTGCGGATTCAGTCAATTGAGAAGTATTTTTTAAATAACTAATTGTCAGTTCAATGTACTTCCTGAGTAAAGAATGTTAATTTCCATTTGACAGCAATCCTGTTACCTATCTGGAATATAATTAATTTTTGAAAGTAGACATATGGAATTCCTCCTACAACAGTGTGGTAGTCAGCCTAGTGTTTAAAGTAACTGGCCAGTTACCAAAAGACTGTTAGTTTGAATCCCTGATTTGGAAATATATATATAAGAAAGAGAATCTTAAAATGTTTTAAATTCTACCTCAATGGTTTAAAGGGATGTCTGAGTTTTGATAAAAGACCATTATATCTGCAGTAATAATGGAATGGTATTTCATATAATTACTTACCTGCCAGTGTTGTGATTGGCTGTGTAAATTGCCTTATTACTCTTTATAACAATCTTAATGTATGTGATTTAGTAGATTCTCTTATCCGGAGCAACTTAAAGGAACATTTAGGGTGAAATGTTCCCATCAAGGGCACAACAACAGCTTTCTTTTAATTTGTCCCATCAGTGATTAAAAGGTTTTACTTCCTTTCACTTAGGAATACGTAGTCTGTGAAGTAGAACTGACATCACTGCACTCAAATATGTTTTGCAAACTTGATCAAAGTGTATATTAATGTATATTACATGCTCACAATAATTTTGGGCTGTCACGATAACCCATTAGAAAATACTCTTACCAACCACTGTATATATTATACTGTAAATGTATGTCAACTTTGTGCAGAGTTGTGTATTTTGTGCCTTTATGTGGTCTACTACAGCAGCAGCATTCCCCCAAGTGAAATTTACTGTATATGAAAATTAGCATGTTATCATCTGTTTTTAATTAAATTGATAATAATTGTTTATTAGGTTTACCATTGCTGAACAAATAACTAAAAAAATATATTTTTTACATCTGTTTAAAACTGATGGATGGAACAGGAAGTAAAAAGTCAGATGAGAAGATTATTGAGCGGTGGGTGAGATTTTCTGAGATATTCACCTATAAGTTAAAAATGGCATTTGTCATTCAGTACGACCTCTTGGATTGTTCAAGACATGACAGTTTTGTCACACACAAAGGAATCAATTAAGGGATTTTTTTTTTTTCCTATCAAAACTGACATAATGGGGCTATTATGGCCCTGACACCACTAGAGCCTTCAAGCATTGCCATCAGCCATTGGCCTTTAAGGAACGCCTCCTTTGAAATACGACTACTGCTATTCTGCTCTCATATCGTCATGTTCAATGGCAGCATCCAAACTTCATGAATCTCAGAAGTTCAATTCTCGATGGCTGGAGTTCATTCTGTCTTGTGCGCGGAAACGAGAAAAAAAAAAAAAAGATTAATTGGAGCCAGGGTGGAGGTCAATTCAATTTCAATTCCTGTCAATTCAGGAAGTACACTAGAATACGACTCTTAATCAAGGGGACTTTGAATTGAAGTTCTGTTCACTTTTTGAACTAACTGGAATTGTTCAAATGTAGCACATTAGAATTCCCCATAGGGACTAATTACATTTAATGCTAGGGAAGGCCCACCAGGATCACTCTAGCCCGCTAACAGGACAGGACATAAAGCGTTTATGGTGATGAAATTTGGAACAGGTATTAAATATGCAGCTGTTCCAGCCTAACACGTAAGCGGAGACACGTACCCACCTCTCCAGTGACACGTATACCCCCCCATCCCCCGTTCAAGCCCCCCTGCCTCGTAAAGCTTGTGATCAACATTCAATGGGTAACCCAGGGAGAAACACCATTTCAATATTTAAACAGGGCGTTGAGAGCAATTCAGGGGTGATGGTACAGGAACACACAGGAGGTAGAGGCAAATGAGGCAAGAGTGGCAGTGAGATCTGAAATGTTTTGGCACTGGGGATGCTGGGCACCGCCTATCATCTCAGCAATTACGGTTATTGGTGGTAAGGAGGGAGAAAATGGGACAGAAATGTATTTGGTCATGTAAAGGCAACAGAGGAACGAGGTAAGGCTCACTGGAGAACTGGGGCAGTATGATTGGGGGCTGTTGGGAAGGAGAGACGCTAGGAACTGGAGGCAGGGAGGAAAGGAGGGCGGAGAGTTGAGTTGTCCGTACCTGCTGCCATAATGGGGGGAGGCATGAAAAGACAAACGAACGGAGGAAGAGGGAAGGTCAGGAGGGGGGTGAGAGAAACGGAGAGAATAAAAGAAACATAGCAGTTCAATTACAGCCCCCGTTGAAGGAGGAGAGGAAATAATAGGAGAGAGGGACCAGAGAGAAGGGGAAAAACATCACAAAAGCTCAGCAATCATTTTGTTTGGTTGTGCATCTTCTCCCAGGATGCTCTCCCACATTACTTAACCATCCATTCTAGATGGATTGTTGTCTATTGGCATCACGCAGATCAGAAAAACTGCATGCACATTCCTTCATCTCAGTCTGTCATTCACAATGAATACTGTACACTACTAACAGCATTGAGGAAATTGATGGCTTTCAACTGGCCACTGCCCCAACTACACTGTTAAACTAGATCATTCAATAAATAAATGTCAATACAATGTACATTGCATATAGCGCAGGGGTCCAGTTGCATAAATATGCTTGGTTACTTTCTTCTTAGCTGTGGGGCATCTGAATCGCCGGTCAGATGGAAGCCTCCGGATCTACGAAGGTAGAACAGAGAGGGAAGATCGTCCTAAGGGGCTTGACCTCTGTCACAACCATCTCACCATGGTCCCGGCTTGTACCACAGATTAAAACTACAACATTCAAAACTGAACACCATGATTATTTCCTTATAGGAGTCAGCTGTGGTAGCGAGGACAGGGGCAGAAGTGTGCCACTAATCATGCCCCCTGGCGAACGGATTAGTCCATCCCTGGTGTCAAGAGTGACAGAGGTCAACAACGACAGCCTGGGCTTCCTTTCGGTTGCCCAGTGGAACTGACTCCTCAGCTGTGCCTGTGGGCCACTAATTATTTTGCCAGCTGTGTTTATTATTCTGGTCAGTGTGCTTTTGGTCATAACGCTCAGATTGCCATAGCAGACAGTCACATTGAACGAGAGGATGCCCTCTGCCAGAATGATGGACGCTCTCCAAATCCTTTTCAATGTCATGAATGAGATCATGCGCTGGTCTGAGCAGACAGTAGGCATTCTCTGTGAAACTCAGCTTATCATCTGTTCACGTTGCCATTGCTATGGGAAGAAAGTACCACGTGTAGGCTGTGTTTGTGTGTGCTTTAACCATGCTGGTTGTATTCTTGTACTTGCTAGTCAGTCTGCCCGTCCTTTGAAAAAGCTGTTGAGGAACATTATTGTACCGCAGGCAGCCAGATAACAAAGTCAGTTAGAGGTCCAGCTTTTAATTAAAGGCCATTCAGTCACCCATTATGATCAGCTGTAGTGGCTTTCACTAGACCCAGAGGGCTGCTGCACTGAGAGCAAAATTATATAATCAACTATTGATTTGTCCTGTTTTTGTCACTCTCTCTCTAGTCACTCTCTCTGAGCATTCCCTTTACTGACTTTCCATCAATTCATTCTTTGATTCCCTATCTGTCTGTCTCTCTTTCAATATCTTCCTGTCTGTCTCTGTGTTACGCATGCAGGTACCTTGTATGTGCGTTTGTGTTTTTCCCCTCCTGCCGTTTCCCCAGGTGTCCCTTATGTTCCTGATTGTGCTCGTTGGTGTTTCCCACCTGGCAGTCATAAGTGCATTGCCTGACATCTGAGGTGGACCAATCAGTGGACACCCCTCCTAACTGCACCACCTGTTCCTTTTTCCATTACCCAATCACATCACACATCCCTGGTTTCAAAACCCAGTCAGTTGGTTCTCCCAGAGAGACACTTTTGCTTTACCCCACATGGACATAGACACTCTTGAGATATATACCCTTTTGATAGACAGACACTTTGTTCATTCATACATCACTTAGTTTAGCACATATATCTCACTTTTTCCTGTTTCATGCGAGCATCTATTGCTGTGGTGTTTTGTTTGGTGTTGTCTAGTCAATTGTTTTAGTCCTTGTTCAACCTGTGTTTTTGTTTGTCCCTGTGTCTCTAGGAAAAGGGTTTTCTTAGCAAGTCCCCCTTGGGTATACACAATCTGTAGGAAAACATTTGTCTAAAAACAATAGTTAGAACTGAGTGGCCCACCCACTGTATTTTTATATTGGTTAGTAGTCAGTAGGTGCTTGAGGCAGCCAAGTTCAGTTTAGGGGTGTTTGGACTATATTATTTAATTTCTTGGGTCCAGCTCAGACCCTTTTCCTAACCCCTTTACTGTGTGTTTATAATAAATGTTTTATGGTTGACGTTAGCTTTGGTTGTGTGTCATTTGTTCCCACAGTTCATGTATACTACACCACTTTGCATGAGTTTTATGTTATGGGTCTCTGTACCATCCGCCCTGGACTGCTAGAGCCACAGGGTTCGTAACATAACGTGGGGGCTCACCCGGGATCTCTCATTGATACCCATGCCACTCATGCACCTTGGTATAAGTGACTAGTTCAGTGTTGAACAGTGCAGCTGTGATTGTGTGATTGGCTGGTGTAGTGTTCACTATTTGTTGGCTCGTGTTGCTGGCCTACGATGGCTACTTTTGATTTGGATGCCTTTCTGAACAGGTGCCTCGTGGTAAATGTGGCATGAAGGGCCCAGTCCTAGATTGCATTTATGAACCATTCATATTTGAGAGATTTGTTTCCCTATCAGATAATGATGCGTCTCAGCGTCTGGTTAGGATCCTTAGAGATACTGGTGCGGCGCAGTCATTCATCCTATCTGACATGTCGCAGACTGTGGATCCAGTGTGTTAGTCCAGGGAATAGAAATGGGAATTGTCCCAGTGCCATTGCACTTTGTGAACGTACACTCTGAGCTGGTCAGTGGATTGTTCAGAGTTGGAGTACGTCCTATGTTGCCAGTAAAAGGGGTGACGTTTATAATGGGCAACAATATTGCCGGTGAAAAGGTAATACCCATATTGGAGATGTTGGATAAAAGTAACCAGTCTCTTTCGGAGGAGCTGGCACAGAGTTATCCACGTGTGTTCCCTGCTTGTGCCGTCACGTGCTCAGGCATGACGAATGGGTGACGTGATAGAATTGTCAAACACTATTCTGTCTAGAGAGTTTGACTAAGAGGATAGCTTGTGTGCTACCTCTGGAAAACTGGTGGTGTCTGAAAAACAGCCCAGGATCGGGAAGAAGAATGTGGACCGTGTTGCTGATGCAGTACAGGTACCAATAAGTTGTGAGCGGCTGGTTGCTAACCAAAAGGGTGACAAAAGCCTTGCTAAATGTTTTTCCAGTGCTGTCTCCGTGGAGGAGCTTAAGAAGAAAAAACATGACATACTTCATTGATGGTAATCTCCTCATGCGCAAATGGATATCCCATGGTGATGCCGGTGGAGATTGGAATGCTATTTACCAAATAGTGGTTCCTACCGCCTTTTTACAAACTGTTTAATCTCTTGCTCATGATCACCAGTGGTCCGGTTATTTGGGAGTCACCAAGACTTATGACCAGGTTCTGCAACATTTCTTTTGGCCTGGTTTAAAACAGGATGTGGCTCAGTACTGTCGGACATGCCACATCTGCCAGGTAACTGGAAAACCAAACCAGGCTATTCCTCCTAAAATGTCCTTTCTAAGCTTTTCAAACAGGTGTTAAAGACCTTGTCAACAATGCATCGTGTGTCAAGTGCATATCACCTAGAGTCTCAGGGTGCACTTGCACGGTGGCATCAGACACTGTAGTCTATGTTCTGTGAAAATTGTTTGGAATCTGAAAAGGATTGGGATGAGGGCGTTCCTTTTTGTTTTGTTTGCTGTCTGTGAGATGGTACAGGATCCCTAGGGTTCAGCCCAGCTGAACTGGTGAGTCGCTTTCGTGAGCGCCTACATGGCACCTGTGCGCTGGCAAAGGAAGCCCGGTCTTCCTCGCAGACGTATGAAACGTCATTATGATAAACATGCTGTTTCTCATCCTCTGCAGCCAGGTGACAAGGTTCTTGTGTTGCCTGTACCAGGTGAGTCGTTGTCAGCACGTTTCTTGGGTCCTTATGTGATTGAAAAGAAACTAAGTGAAACTGATTGTGATACAAACCTCTGATAGAAAACGGCAACCCTGTGTGTGCCACATTAACATGTTAAAGATGTACCACCCCAGACCCATCACCCAGATTGACAGTCCAGAGAAGCTGGCAGTCACTGCCGTCTCCTCTATTGCTACTGCTGGCATCCCTGGATTAAAACCCCAGTCAGTTGGTTCTCCCAGAGAGACACTTTTGCTGTACCCCACATGGACATAGACACTCTTGAAATACATACCCTTTTGATAGACAGACATTTTGTTCATTCATACATCACTTAGTTTAGCACATAAATCTCACTTTGTCCTGTTTCATCTGAGTATGTATTGCTGTGGTGTCTTGTTTGGTGTTGTCTAGTCAATTGTTTGCTGTTTTGTCCTTGTTCCACATGTGTTTTTGTTTGTCCCTGTGTCTCTGGGAAAAGGCGTTTTATAGCAAATCGCCCTTGGGCATACACAACCCGTATGAAAACCTTTGTCTAAAAACAATAGTTAGAACTGAGCGGACCACCCACTGTATTTTTGTATTGGTTAGTAGTCCGCTAAGCGGTGCTTGAACCATGCTTGGACTATATTATTTCATTTCTTGGGTCCAGGTTAGACCCTTTTCCCTAACCCCTTTACTGTGTGTTTATAATAAACATTTTATGTTTGACGTTAGCTTTGGTTGTGTGTCATTTGTTCTCCGTGCCTGTCTGTCTAGCTCTTTCTGTCTGTCTCTCTGTCCATATTACCCTGTCTCTTTCTCAACATCGATCTGTCCCAGTCTCTATTTATTTGTTCATTTTTCTGTCTATCTATGTCCACCTTCCTGTTTCTTAAACAATCCCCTTTCTAACTTTACCAATCTTCTCTTTTCCACTCTTCCCTCTCTGTCTCATGCCATTCTGTTTTCGCTGACTGTCTGGGTTGGATCTAGCCTGATACAATAAAGCCATAGAAGTGACAGAGCTTTGATACAAGAAATTTAACAATGTCTGCTATTTAACCCTACAGCCTATGTCTATAGCCCAGAGATCTGTAAAAAACAGAACTAATCTACCATGCCATTGCTGAGAGCCCTGTGGAGAGTCTGTAAGTCTAAAGATAGCCAGGAGACGTAGGAGAGTCTCCTCTCATCATCTCGATGTGCCATTTCATTACAAACATCCCATTAATAAATCACACCCATCGTATTATTTTTTCAACAAGAGGCTAAGAGTACGTGTGAAATGTGTGTGCGTGTGTGTGTTTGGCTCTATGGATAAATCAGACCCATCCCTTTCTCAGTGCTGAACAGGGAAACTGTATTTACCTTCACTGAAAAGATTACAAACATTTCTGACAACCACTTCCCTCAGTTGTCACCTGTCGTGATCCCCTATGCTTAAATACGTTTTTAATCTCTTTGTTCCCAGCAGAGACACTGACCCAGGGGTATGTATGTATTTTAACATTCTCCCTGGGAAAGCACTGGATACAGAGTCAACATGACACAATATTAGAAATTACTGCAATTATTGCAGTCATATCCAAATTATTAAACTGCCATAAGAAAGTAAACGTAAAGCATAGGCCAGGAATATTCAAAACTAAGTCACTATATTGTGGTTTTCCATTCAACCTGAAAAGTACGTACATTTGAGTCGGATAAAAGAAAAAAACACCTAACATGACAGCCAGGCTCTTATTACAGTACCAATGAAAAGTTTGGACACTCTTAAACATTCACTTGAAAGGGTGTGTCCAATTGACTGATACTGTACATGGCTCTGACTGAACCCATGAGTGCATCCCATGTCTAAACCAATCCCTGAAACAGGGTACATATTGGTGAAACTGACTAAAAAGTCCAGATTTGAATTTGAGGGGTCTTGTCATCAGTGAAAGTATCAATATAAGATATTGGTACAATATCGTGTTAACTGCAATTATAGTGAACAGAATGGAAGAAAGTAGATACTTTCTCTGCATCCAAGCAGGAATATATATTTAAATATACTTAAGACATGTTCTGTAGAGATGGGTGGCAAATTAAAGGAAAACCCTTTGTAATGAGGGTCTTATGAACTGCAACCCTACTATAATGTCCCTGTCTAGATAGATCTAGACGGACTGTTCTTACAGACATGGTCTGATCACATCATTCATGTCCAATCTCAGTCACCGAAGCTGCTCTTCAGTTTTTCTTTACACCTGTTTGGAAGCATCTGCATTCATTATGTTCCTCCACCCATTTATTCAGCTTTATTCTTTAAGTTTTTTTGAGTTTAATATCCACATTACTAGAAATGTTTCAATACAAAGTAGATAACTTTAAGTATATATATCTATATAACTGTGTGTATGTGTATGTGGGTCAATGTGTATGAATATTATATATATACATACACACACATTATATAGTGGAGAGAACAAGTATTTGATACACTGCCGAGTTTGCAGGTTTTCCTACTTACAAAGCATGTAGAGGTCTGTAATTTTTATCATAGGTATACTTCAACTGTGAGAAACGGAATCTAAAACAAAAATCCAGAAAATCACATTGTATGATTTTTAAATAATTAATTTGCATTTTATTGCATGACATAAGTATTTGATCACCTACCAATCAGTAAGAATTCCAGCTCTCACAGTCCTGTTAGTTATTCTTTAAGAAGCCCTCCTGTTCTCCACTCATTACCTGTATTAACTGCACCTGTTTGAACTTGTTACCTGTATAAAAGACACCTGTCCACACACTCAATCAAACAGACTCCAAACTCTCCACAATGGTCAAGATCAGAGAGCTGTGTAAGGACATCAGAGATATATTTGTAGACCTGCACAAGGCTGGGATGGGCTACAGGACAATAGGCAAGCAGCTTGGTGAGAAGGCAACAACGGTTGGCACAATTATTAGAAAATGGAAGAAGTTCAAGATGACGGTCAATCTCCCTCTGTCTTGGGCTCCATGCAAGATCTCAGCTTGTGGGGCATCAATGATCATAAGGAAGGTGAGGGATCAGCCCAGAACTACACAGCAAGACCTGGTCAATGACCTGAAGAGAGCTGGGACCACAGTCTCAAAGAAAACCATTAGTAACACACTACGCCATCATGGATTAAAATCCTGCAACGTCCCCTTGCTCAAGCCAGCGCATGTCCAGGCCCGTCTGAAGTTTACCAATGACCATCTGGATGATCCAGAGGAGATTGGGAGAAGGTCATGGGGTCTGATGAGACAAAAAAAGAGCTTTTTGGTCTAAACTCCACTCGTTGTGTTTGGAAAAAGAAGAAGGATGAGTACAACCCCAAGAACACCATCCCAACCGTGAAGCATGGAGGTGGAAACATCATTCTTTGGGGATGCTTTTCTGCAAAGGGGACAGGACGTGTTTGGAAAATAGAGGAGGATGGATGGGGCCATGTATCATGAGATCTTGGCCAACAACCTCCTTCCCTCAGTAAGAGCATTGAAGATGGGTCGTGGTTGGGTCATCCAGCATGACAATGACCCGAAACACACAGCTAGGGCAACTAAGGAGTGGCTCCGTAAGAAGCATCTCAAGGTCCTGGAGTGGCCTAGCCAGTCTCCAGACCTGAACCCAATAGCAAATCTTTGGAGGGAGCTGAAAGTCTGTATTGCCCAGCGACAGCCCCGAAACCTGAAGGATCTGGAGAAGGTCTGTATAGAGGAGTGGGCCAAAATCCCTGCTGCAGTGTGTGCAAACCTGGTCAAGAACTACAGGAAACATATGATCTCTGTGATTGCAAACAAAGGTTTCTGTGGCAAATATTAAATTTAGCTTTTCTGATGTATCAAATACTTATGTCATGCAATAAAATGCTAATTAATTACTTAAAAATCATACAATGTGATTTTCTGAATTTTTGTTTTAGATTCCGTCACTCACAGTTGAAGAGTACCTATGATAAAAATTACAGACTTCTACATGCCTTGTAAGTGGGAAAACCTGCAAAATCCGCAGTGTATCAAATACTTGTTCTCCCCACTGTATATGTGTGTGTATGTATAATATTTACTCATATATATGTACATACAGTGGATATAAAAAGTCTACACACCCCTGTTAAAATGCCAGGTTCTTGTTCTTTTCCACCATTAACGTGACTTATAACGTGAACAATTCAATTGAAAACCAAATTGAAATCTTTGATTTATCTTTGTCTCATTCTTTTATAACACAAAAACCTGGCATTTTAACAGGGGTGTGTCGACTTTTTACACATATACATATATATATTTAGAGACACGTGTATATATATATATATGTGTGTGTGTGTATACATATATATATATATATATATATAGCACCAGTCAAAAATATCAAAAGTATTTCTTAATTTTTTTACGCATGGTGGAACTGTAGTGAAGACATCAAAACTAAACTATGAAATAGTAGCTTTGGAATCATACAGAAACCTAAATGAACATAGTAATAATAAAGAAATACCGGTAGAACTTTTTGCAGGATGGAAATAACTATGCAATAACTACAGCAACACTAGTTAAGAGTGTGCTAGTTATCCATTAATCATTTGCTTTTCTATGTTTAGATAACCAGGAAACTTTAAGAAAAGTTCCATAAAACAATGCAGAATAAAGACCACAAGAACTGTGTAAGCAACAGCTTAGGTTTGTATTGTATATTGGGGGGGGTATAACATTATTGTTATTTCAGCACAACTCAGTTGTTAAATTCCCCAGTATATACACTTACACTGAGTAGTTTTACTGCAAAGCTGTTGTCTTATTACCATGCATATCAGCATTTGTCTTCTCCCTTTTCCAACATTGTTTACCTTTTATTTCATGTGTACTCGGAATGTACCTACCACTTCCTTGGATATTCATTGTTCTTTCCATAAACCTTCATGTTGCTGCTAGTATTGGTCTTGATTTTACAGTTAACCTTCTTGAACAAGCCCCTTTACTTGCCTTTTATCTCCATATTACTGTAGTTGCCATGCAAAAGACAATCCTCCTATTACTATGCAATTTACCAGTATTAGCCTTCTTCTTCCTACTTGGTTTCAACTTCCGTTTATGTTGAGTTGCAGTGTAAAGGCCAGGCATTGGCAACAATCCTATCTTTTATTACCTTGCAGATTACCAGTTTTAAAAAAATAATTTCAACAGTGTTTCCATTTTACTTTCTGTGTAGTTGCAGTGTAATGGCCAGGCATTGTCCCTGCAAACTAAAGTAAAGATATGTTCTCCTATTTCTAAGCAATTGACCTGTACTTTCATTTTGCATAGAAAGATATCCGTACTATAAAACACACAAGCTGGATTGGGGAGGGCCTTGCTGCATCTGGGCACCACTGTTAGAATTTAAAAGTCAAAATGTCATTTGTTGAAGAAAAACATGAATCATTTATTTCTAAATGTATGATGAACACTTGCTTTAAATGTATCTAAAACAAAACATTTAATTGATATATGCATTTTGAACTTCTGAAATAGAAAACATACAAAGAGAGACAACTGCTACAAACCAACTTTCATTAATAATGACCTAGCTATTCACTTAGCCAACTCACCCCAATTTAAAATGTATCAGATAATTTTTTATCAACTGGTGGGTTACCCCTAGATATTAGTGACCACTGCCCTAATATTTGTATTAGAGATACCAGAAATCAGAGATCCAAACCATGCATTGTCACTAAAGGAAGTTTCAGAAATGTTAGGGAACAAGACCTTTTGCACGACCTTGCTGTAAGTAGGAGTGACTGCGTCTTCGCTATCCCAAATGCAGAACAAGCATTAAACTATTTAACAATTAATTATCGCTGATAGGCATGTCTCATACAGGGTCAGAAATTGCAATAACAATATCAAAATGTATGAAGTTTTACAAAAACAAATGCGGCATGGCTAAAAGCTAGACAAACAGCATCAATATCAGCCTGACACATTTTTTTAATATCAGAGAAACAGGAAAATCAGAATACTATGTATAATACTTTATCTGATTGTAATGGGAATCCTGCAAGAATTTTGAAAATAATCAAAATTCTAAAGAAAAATTCTACCACTTCACTACCAAATTAGATAGTATTGGACACTGGGCCCATTGATACAGTTTAAATTGTTTATGCATTTAATCACCATTTAATTGCAGCTGGCTCTCCGTTTGAGAGAACTTCCACTGCAATTCATAATGAAAATGATAATGGAATAAATAATTTAAGCAGCGGTTTTTCAATAAAGCCCTTCAAGGTTAATGATGTCCAGAATGCTTTATTATCAACTCATACCAAGTAAGCCTGGGCACAGTACTATTACAGCTACTACCTTTGCTGTTAAGGGGATAGTGCGGCCCACACTACAACACCTCACTTTCAACATTTGATATGTTGTTTTGAACTATTTTCTATTGAATATAGGGTTTAAATGATTTGCACATCATTGTATTCTGCTTACATTTATATTTAAGCAGTGTCCCAACTTTTTTGGAAATGGGGTTGTACAGTATATCAGATCCGTTCAGGGCACAAATCTTCATTTTACACTTAGAATATATATTTTTTTTAAACTGCATTAAGCATCAGCTTTAGATCTACAAGGGATTTCTGTATGATTTTAAAATCTGATTGGAGATCCAGAGATGCTTGAGCAGGAGATGGGGCAACAGCATAATATCCCCTCATCAAATCCCCTCATAAAAATTATAAAATGTTTTACTATATATATATATACATACACACACCTAAAGGATTATTAGGAACACCATACTAATACTGTGTTTGACCCCCTTTCGCCTTCAGAACTGCCTTAATTCTACATGGCATTGATTCAACAAGGTGCTGAAAGCATGCTGGCCGATATTGATAGGATAGCATCTTGCAGTTGATGGAGATTTGTGGGATGCACATCCAGGGCACGAAGCTCCCGTTCCACCACATCCCAAAGATGCTCTATTGGGTTGAGACCTGGTGACTGTGGGGGCCATTTCAGTACAGTGAACTCATTGTCATGTTCAAGAAACCAATTTGAAATGATTCGAGCTTTGTGACATGGTGCATTATCCTGCTGGAAGTAGCCATCAGAGGATGGGTACATGGTGGTCATAAAGGGATGGACATGGTCAGAAACAATGCTCAGGTAGGCTGTGGCATTTAAACGATGACCAATTGGCACTAAGGGGCCTAAAGTGTGCCAAGAAAACATCCCCCACACCATTACACCACCACCACCAGCCTGCACAGTGGTAACAAGGCATGATGGATCCATGTTCTCATTCTTTTTATGCCAAATTCTGACTTTACCATCTGAATGTCTCAACAGAAATTGAGACTCATCAGACCAGGCAACATTCTTCCAGTCTTCAACTATCCAATTTTGGTGAGCTCGTGCAAATTGTAGCCTCTTCTTCCTATTTGTAGTGGAGATGAGTGGTACCCGGTGGGGTCTTCTGCTGTTGTAGCCCATCCGCCTCAAGGTTGTGCGTGTTGTGGCTTCACAAATGCTTTGCTGCATACCTCGGTTGTAACGAGTGGTTATTTCAGTCAAAGTTGCTCTTCTATCAGCTTGAATCAGTCGGCCCATTCTCCTCTGACCTCTAGCATCAACAAGGAATTTTCACCCACAGGACTGCCGCATACTGGATGTTTTTCCCATTTCACACCATTCTTTGTAAACCCTAGAAATGGTTGTGCGTGAAAATCCCCGTAACTGAGCAGATTGTGAAATACTCAGACCGGCCCGTCTGGCACCAACAACCATGCCACGCTCAAAATTGCTTAAATCACCTTTCTTTCCCATTCTGACATTCAGTTTGGAGTTCAGGAGATTGTCTTGACCAGGACCACACCCCTAAATGCATTGAGGCAACTGCCATGTGATTGGTTGATTAGATAATTGCATTAATGAGAAATTGAACAGATGTTCCTAATAATTCTTTAGGTGAGTGTATAAATACTACATTTGCTCACAGTGTTACAGATGTCATTTATATAAGGAGTGAATAACAAACGATCCAGAATCAAACCTTGGGGCACTCTTTTCTGAACACCTTGGAAACTGGACTCTATACAATCTGTTAGAATGGCTTGGGTTCTATCACTCAGGTAATTCTTAAACCACAAGCATATGTCCCTTGCCAATTCAAGTGATGACTATTTCATCAATAATAATATTTCACATCCTGTGCTTTAACTATAGCATTAAAGGGATTGTTCTGCCCAGATTCATATTTGGGTTAAGGTCCACTGACCCTGAGCTGTTCCTGAAGGCACATAGTCATTTTTCAAAGCAATCCATTAGTCAGCTCTGTTCCAATCTGTAATTAGCATTATTAGCAAAGTCCAAATTCATGAATGGAAACAGTGCATCCCACTTTACAAAAATACACTGCAAGCGGAAAACTACTCCAAAATATTTAAAACGAATTCTATTGGTGTTGTTTACCTCAAAGATTTTGACAATGTTGTATTCCTCGAAAATAAAGGTTTCATTTTTGCAATATAAATAACATTTTCAAATAAACTGGTACTTCCTGTGTTTACTGGTCAGTTTAGTTCACAAATGTATCAACTTGCGTTTTTTGGGGGAAGAGGAAGTGTATACATCACATTAGATAGAAATGAGCAATCGCTAGCTAGAAAATAAGTCTATTTCATTGTAGATATTCACCGTGGTCAGTCAAAATTGATTTGCTTGCGAAAGAAAGCAAAAGACACATGTCTCTGAATACGACCAGGAAGAATACTTTTTAATGGGACAAAGCACTACTTGTTTGAACCAGAATACACAGAGGATGAATTGACCAACTAGAGGTTCAGACCGCAGCTGAGGAGGAGGGTGATGGTGAACCACTTAAACCCCAACCCTTGTCCAGAATATCCAGAGATTGGTGGTGTAGTTGTGGATCATGCAATCTAATGCCAACCAAAACTAAATGTTTCTGTTGCAATGAATAGGAACTATTGATGTCAGTGTGGGAGAACATGAATGACTCAGTCCCTGAAGCTGAACTCGTTCCAAGATGGTGTGGTTCATCATCTGGATTTCACACTCCTCATAACTCCTGGGGTGCTCAAAACTTTTTTTACTTCCCAAAAATAAATTGGAAAATATGTTCTAGGCCCGAGGGACCCAATGGACAGCTCTCAAAAGAGTAAGAAGCTACTTCACATTAGCAAACAAGTCTGTAAGGCAAGTCCAAGTAACAGTAGCAAGAGAAAAGCCTAGCCAGTTAGGCCCGGAAATATTTGGACACTGACACAATTTTCAGAATTTTGTCTCTGTATGCCACCACACTGGATTTGAAATGGAATAACCAAGATGCAATTGATGTGCAGACTGTCAGCTTTAATTCAAGGGGTTGAACAAAAATATTGTTTGAAATGTTTAGGAATTGCAACCATTGTTATAGACAGTTCCCTTATCTCAGGGGCTCAAATGTAATTGGACAAATTAACACAATCATAAATTAAATGTTAATTTTTAATACTTTGTCGTTATTCCTTTGCAGACAATGACTCCCTAAAAGTCTAGAACGCATGGACATCACCAAATGCTGGGTTTCCTTCTTTGTGATGCTTTGCCAGGCCGTTACGGCAGCTGTCTTCAGTTGTTGTTTGTTCATGGGTCTTTCTGTCTTAACTTTGACTTCAGCAAGTGAAATGCATGCTTGATTGGATTGAGATCAGTTGATTGACTCGGGCATTGCAGAAAATTCCACTTATTTGACTGCGAAAACAGTAGACTAGTTTAGGTAAATCTTAGGCAGGGAATTTCGTAAGATATATTACGTGCAGTAAAATAACATTAGAGTCAGAATGGAGAAAAAAAAAGCAGGGACCTTCTGCATCCTAGACAGGCTACCCACTGCTCCAGTGTGGAACCTGTAACCAGTCTTGGTGAATGGTGTTGTCACAACATAAATATGTTTGAAGTGATTTTCTTTGTAATCCTAACCCAAATCCAAACCCATAACCCTAACTTTAACCCCAGTGATGTGATACCTAACCTTAACCCAAACCTTAACCTGAACCCCAGAGCTGTGAGATGTAACCCTCACCTAACCTAACCTTTTTTGTTTCCTAACCATAGCCCAAACCTTAACCCTAACCTTAACCCCCGGTGCAGTGAGATCTAATCTTAACCATAACCCCAGTGCTGTGATGCCTAACGTTAACGTAATGTTAACGATAAAATGCTTTTATAACATATTCTAGCGACCTTGCAATTGCTGTTACTCATCCTAAGTCCCCATATCTAATGTGGGGCAGTGGGTTAGGCGACTGCTTTCTCACCCAAACGTCACTGGTTCGAAACGCAGGTCAAACTCTGATAAAAATCGTCTTTCACAGCGCTCGTAAATATCATACGTTTGTCTGGCGTTCGTATGTTATTTTACGTTTTAATAGCGCTCGTAACATTTGATACATTGTCATAGCGTTTGTAAGATATTTTACATTTTAATAATTTCGTTATGTATCATACGTTTTGGTGGTGCATTGTAATGTAACCTAACGTAACGTCACATATCATATGACATAGGGTGCCATGGATTTTCGTAAAATAGTCTACATAGGTACCTGAGACCAGGTAAATTTTTGGGTCATTGTCCATCTGTAAAGTGAAGCGCCGTTCAACTTTGCTGAATTTGGCTGAATTTGGCTGAATCTGAGCAGAAAATATATCCCTATACACTTCAGAATGTATCCGGCTGTTTCTGTCTTCTGTCACATCATCAATAAACATTAATGATGCAGTGCCATTGGAAGCCATGCATGCCCATGCCATCACATTGCCTCCACAGTGTTTTACCGACCATGTGGTGTGCTTCGAATCATGAGCTGTTCACAGCCTTCTCCATACTTATTTCTTCCCATCATTCTGGTACAGGTTGATCTTAGTTTCATCTGTCCAAAGAATGCTGTTCCAGATCTGGGCTGGCTTTTTAGATGCTTTTTTGGCAAAGTCTAATCTAGCCTTTCTATTCTTGAGGCTTATGAATGGTTTGCACCTTATGGTGAGCCCACTGTATTTGCTCTTGTCAAGTCTTGTCTTTATGGTAGACTTGGATAATGATATGCCTACCTCTTAGAGAATGTTATTCACTTAGCTGGATGTTGTGAAGGGGTTTTTCTTTACAATGGAAAGGATCCTACCATCATCCACCACTGTTGTCTTCCGTGGACGGCCAAGCCTTTTTGTGTTGCAGAGCTCACCAATGCCTTGTTTCTCTCAGATATATATTTATTTTTGTAGCCTAAGGATGGCCTGTTCCACTTGCATTGAGAACTCCTTTGACTGCATGTTGTAGGTTCACAGAAACAGCTTCCAAATGCGAATGCCACACCTGGAAACTCCAGACCTTTTACCTGCTTAATTCATGAAGAAATAATTAAGGAATTGCGCACACCTGTCCCTGAAACAGCTTGAGTCAATTGTCCAATTACTTTTGGTCCCTTGAAAAAGTTGGGGCTACATATTAAAGAGCTATAATTCCTAATCCCTTCCTCCAATTTAAAGCTGAGAGACTGCACTTCAAGCCAATATTCATTATTTAACTGTAACTTGAATATATTTCGGTAAACAGACAAAATAACAAAACCTGTGTCCGTGTCCAATTATTTCCGGACCAGCTGTATGTTTCATAATGTGACTGTACATCCTAACTGTACTGTTTAAGCATGTTGCAAATCATCAGATTAAAGATTACGCTTTTTCTGTATTCACTCCATCACGTGTATCTGAACTGGGACTAATGGTCGGTGGTAGAATGAAGTGTTACATGTTAAGCTTAATAAAATTTGTAAAAAAAATAATGGTGTCACAGGCATTTTGCATACATAATTGTGTTGGAGTGGTCGTTGAAAGAAGGAAGGCTACAGAAAGGAGACCGTAAAGGTCTGCCATCCTGTGTGGTTATCGTCATCCAACACAAATATCACTAACTGGACAATACATTTGGTTTCTAGAAGCTGATGAAGCATTGAACTGACTATAGAAATTATTTTAAATGTCAACAGTAAGTTTACATTGCTCCAAAAAATTAATGTAACACTTAAATCACGCATTGGGTCTTGATGAACAAAAAATATTAACGGTCAATGGAAACCAAAATCACCAACCGATTGAGGGCTGGATTCAAACTCACAACGAAAATCAAAATAAACAATTGAAATCATAGGCTGTTCCAACTTGCGTAAACTTCATCACGGCAACTAATGATGTGACTCAGTAGTGTGTATGGCCCCCACGTGCCTATATGCACTCCCAACAATGTCTGGGCATGCTCCTGATGTGATGGCTGGTGGCAACAATGGGACTTTAGTACAGTTGAATTCAAAGTGAATTCAAAAATATCTGTTTATGTAATTTATACAATTTTACACTGCTACAGTAAAGTATGAATGTAAGTGGATAACTACTTCCCAATACAGTATTTAAACATTGTGTTACTACCGTGACTCTTCTGCCCTGAGCTTTGGGTCTGATACCCTCTACTCATCAGTATTGTAATAATACTTAGCATCTGTCATTTAAGTCTCCATTTTGTTGAAAACCACATCAGGGAATGCAGCTACGTTGCACCTGTGAACATTATTATTTACATGCCTTTGTTAAAGCTTTTCTTTTTGTTGAAGCTTTTTCTTTTCTTTAGCCTGTCTACTTAAGTTGGTTATATAAGCTAGTATGATAGATTTGATCTATATTTTGACTGGCATTCTTGACATAGTTCTGTGTGTCTGCAGTGGTCAGTGGTAAATTACATGTATTTGTTTGTACATTGGAGTTTTTTCATCTGTATGGGCATGAGATTGAAACTCTGTACAGTTACAGTTTCACACGGCTTCCATTAAAAACACTTGAAGGCATCTCCTGTCTTGGGTCCTTAATGGGAGAGTGTTTGCCTCTCTGCCTAGCAGTGTACACAAACGCATAGTGAGTGCAGAACAGTTACCTTTTTTTGGCCTTTTTAGAAAGCAAGATCTTTGAAGTGCAACCACCTCTTCCTTTACCCTGCTTTGGCAGGGTTGCTATATTAGGTGGAAGGACTGGATCAGGAAGTCTTGACGCAGGTCTAGGATCAGGGTTTTGTCCAACACAATAGCGGGGAGGACCTTGAATCAATCAGAGTCTATATTAATCCATTTCTTTTTTCTATCTTGATCTGCAGTGTAGTCCTCATGTAGACAGGTCTTCTCTACGCTGTTCTCTGTCTATTTGTGCACTTCATAGATGTGATAAAGAAGCAATTTCTAGATTTCACGCAATACCTACAGAGGTACAAAATGTGTTTAAGAACGGGTAGTCTCTCCTTCTATTTCCTGGGTAAACAGTGTAAGGCTAAGGTTGGAATTTATAAAGAGTAACACAATCCAAAAAGATTGTTGGGATTGACATTGTTGCTAACCCCCGTTGTTCAAGTTCCTGTGAAATGTGTGTTTTAAAAATGTGCATAACATCTTCTCAATTTCACATCTAACCCACCAGTCCTGGGCCATATCTACAGCCACTACAGGACCTCCATTCATATCCATAAGATGGAATAAAACCTCATCTTGCAACGGCGCAGCAGAATAGTGAGTTTACCGAGGCACCACCATGAGGCTCCAGTATGACAACGGTTTAAGCAGGGTGAGTGGCAATTCCAGGCAATTCAGAGCACTTCATTAAAATTCTTCCTCATTATCCCAAAGCTTTCTATTATCATGTTTAGTTTAAATAAATACTTTCTGATAGGCTAAGACTTCAAGTGGGGGGGGGAGAAAGTGATAGATTTCAGATATTGAATGCGGTGTTCAAGGAAGAGCCTGTAGTAGGCTCATGAGCATAACTTCCAGGATCCAGGAGGCATCGACTGTTCACTGGAAATAGTGTTCCTGCAAAACAATATGACAAAATGTTTAATGAAGTACATACAAGCTTGCAGTATCATTGGTTGAGCTGTGCACAAAGAAGCATATACAAAATCAACAAGTAAATCACGGTCTGGTCTTTATGTAAACCTATCAACTTTAGCCATTTCATGAAAGACAAAGACCATAAAGCCTCTAACTGAAATGGTAACTAAAGCACCATTATATCATACCACTTTGCCTAATTTCATACACTCCAATGAGAAGAGCATACATCTTATCCCAAACTTCAATCAGACAAAAACTCAAGAATAATCATATGAGCTGAACATTTGCCAATTCCATTAAAAGGCTTTTTACATTAAGTCTGTATCATTTAAACAAAAGGGAGGCAATGACTTGAAAAACTGGGGTTATTATTTTCAGATGCATAAAATTATACTGCAATTCTATAAATGGCTGTAAAAATACACAAATTGCAAATAGTTAGCCAGCATCTACACTAATGAGGCAATGTTTACTTTGTGCATTATAAAAAAGCAATTTAAGTATTACTCACAATCTCTCTTGTTGCCACGGGTTTAGTCCTCTTCTTTGTAAATATAGGTCACATTCCTTGATTGTAAAATGTTTATCACTTACGTAACATTTGCGAAGTTGCTCCAAAAATACTCCCACATCATGGTCATTTATTGCAAAAATAAATTGTTTAAACAATTTTGGATTATGATAAGAAAACAAGTGAAACTTCATCCCTTACACCTTTCCTTGTGAATAAAACCTACCGTATATCTCAAGAATTATGTTCCCTGGGAACTATTGTAAAAACCGTGATTACTTTCTATGCCAACATATCTGGTGCTATTAAGTCGGTCAAGAACGTTATATATCAATCCACATTTTGAATGGCCACACGCGGCGCTCTCCATACAGGTTTTCGTAATGTATTATTCTTTTAAAAACAACTGATTTGGCTTGAGTGGGGATGTTGAGTGGGTATGGTCTACATAAACTGCCTTGTTTGGATAGATGACATCCTACAAAACTATTGGATTATTACCATACACATGGATTTATTTTTCTAAATATATAACGTTCTTGAACGACATAATGGCAACTACATATGTTGGCGCATAGAACATAATCGTGGTTTTTATAATAGTTACCAGGGAACGTAATTCGTGAGATATAGGGTACAATAAAACATGACCGCGGCATTTTCCTTAATGATCAATAAAAAGTCCACCTACGAATTGGGCCAGCTACCTATCTTCACATAGCTTATTGATGTTAAAGTTCACGCCCAGCCATGATGAAATCATTGCCAAATAACTGAAGCTGTTTGTGGTGGTTATAGGAAATAGTTTGCTAGTGCCAGTTTGAAGTCACCAAATTCTGCCTGCTGTTTTGTCAGCATACAGGGTAAAAAAAATCTGTGGTAGCGCGACAGATTACCAAATGTAGTTTGAAGCGTTTTGGAGTAGTTTTCCACTTGCAATGCAGCATTATCAAAGCGGCAATGCAAAGCATTCTTAAATTTGGATGATGCAAATAATGCAAAGTATAGACTGGGACAGAGCTGAATAATGGATTGTTTTGAAAAAATTTGATGTGCCTTCAGGAACAGCTCAGGGTAAATATGAATCTGGGCAGAACTATACATTTAATGCTATAGTTAAAGCACAGGATGAGAAATGTTATGTGGCGCTGTCTATTGATTTGTCAAAGGCTTTTGATACAGTTGATCACACCATTCTATTGATGAAATAGTCCTCAGTTGAATTGGCAAGGGACATATGCTTGAGGTACAAGAATTATCTGAGTGATAGAACCCAAGCCATTCTAACAGATTGTATAGTCTAGTTTCCAAGGTGTTCAGAAAAGAGTGCCCCAGGGTTTGATTCTGGATCGTTTGTTTATTCACTCCTTATATAAATGACATCTGTAACACTGTGAGCAAATGTAGTGTATATAATAGTATAATTTTTATGAGGGGATCTGATGAGGGGATATTATGCTGTTGCCCCATCTCCATACACGGTGGGGGCCAAGGTAGCCCCATCCACTCAGACGAACCAGGTGTGAGGATGGACAAATCAAAAAAGTAGAAATATGACTTCCGTTGGATAAACTGCACTAATGTAAAAAACTAAACTTGGTGGAATATCACAAACCAAATAAGGTCAATTGGCAACAGGTCAGTAACATGATTGGGTATTAACATCATTCCTGGGAGGATGGGTCTGTGAAGTGAGGATGGGGTGGGTTTCATCACTCTGTGAAAGATTGCGCAGCCAAAAATTACATTTCTCAACGTAAAATGGAAAAGTGTTTGGAGATCTCATCACGGTACATAATATCATTAAAAGATACAGAGTATTCGAAGAAAACCAAAATTGGACATGATAATTGGGCCCTCAGGCAGCACTGGATAAAAAACAGACAATTCTGTTATGGAAATCACTGCATTGGCTTTGGAACACTTCAGAAAACTACTGTCTGTGAACATAGTACGCTGCAGCATCCACAAATGTAAGTTAAAACTCTACTATGCAAAGAAGAAACCATATATAAACAAGATCCAGAACCACCGCCTCCTTCTCTGGGCCCAAGCTCATATAAGATGGACTGAGGAGAAGTGGAAAACTGTCCTGTGGTCTGAAATTTGAAATAATTTTTGGAATCATGGATGCCATGCAAAGAAACTCCACCATGCGAAGACAAAACCAGATACAGCTGAGCTTGTAAGTTTTCCCTGGCAGAAATAGTGACATTTTGGCATTGATTTTGAAAATATGACTGTTCATGCAAAAAAAAAACTGTCTTTCACCTAAAGACAGTGATCATATGAAGCCATTTATTATCACCTAGTTGTTTGGCTCCTTTTTAAATCATAATGATTACATAAATCACCCAAATGGCCCTGATCAAAGGTTTACAAACCCTTGAATGTTTGGCCTTGTTACAGACACACAAGGTGACACACACAGGTTAAAATGGCAATTAAAGGTACATTTCCCACACATGTGGCTTTTTACATTGCAATTAGTGTCTGTGTATAAATAGTCTATGAGTTGGTCAGCTCTCACGTGGAGCAGAAAATAACTGTCAAAAGACCTGCGTAGCAAGGTAATGGAACTTCATAAAGGTGGAAAAGGATATAAAAAGGTATACAAAGCCTTGCAAATGCCAGTCAGTACAGTTCCACCACTTATAAAGAAGTGGAAGACTCGGCAATCTCTTGATACCAAGTCACAGTCAGGTAGACCAAGAAAGATTTCAGCCAAAACCCCCAGAAAAATTGTTCAGGATGCAAAGAAAAACTGACAGGTAACCTCAGGAGAAATACAGGCTGCTCTAGAAAAACACTGTATGGTTGTTTCAGGAGCACAATACGACGATACTTGAAAGAAATTAGCTGCATGGTCAAGTTGCCAGAATGAAGCCTTTACTGTGCCAATGCCATAAAAAAGCCCAGTTACAAAATGCCCGACAACACCTTGACATGCCTTACAGCTTCTGGCACACTGGAATTTGGAGTGAGGAGACCAAAATAGAACTTTATGATCACAACCATAAGCACTGTGTTTGGAGAGGGGTCAACAAGGCCTATAGTGAACAGAATACCATCCCCACTGTGAAGCATGGTGGTGGCTCACTGATGTTTAGGGTGTGTGTGAGCTCTAAAGGCACGGTGAATCTTATGAAAATTGATGGCAAGATAAATGCAGCGTGTTATCAGGAAATACTGTCAGACAATTTGCATTCTTCTGCACGAAAGCTACGCATGGGACGCTCTTAGACTGTCCAGTATGACAATGACTTGAAGCACAAGGCCTAGTTGACCCTCCAGTTGTTACAGCAGAAAAAGGTGAAATTTCTGGCCATCACAGTCTCCTGACCTTAATATCATTGAGCCACTCTGCTGGGATCTCAAACGTGCGGATCATGCAAGATGACCAAAGACTTTGCATGACATGGAGGCATATTGCCAAGACAAATAGGCTATACAACATGCAAGAAATCAGGGCCTCATAGACAATTATTACAAATGCTAAAGGGGGCAATACACAGTATTAAGAACTAAGGGTATGCAGATTTTGAACAGGGTAATATAATTTTTTTGTTGTTCTGTTTCATGATTGTGCCATTCTGTTATAACCTACAGTTGAATATGAATCCCATAAGAAATAAAACACATTTGTTTTGCCTGTTTACTCATGTTTTCTTTAAAAATGGTACATATACGGTATCTCAAAAAAGTGAGTACACCCCTCACATTTTTGTAAATATTAGATTATATATTTTCATGTGACAACACTGAAGAAAGGACACTTTGCTACAATGTAAAGTAGTGATTATACAGCTTATATAACAGTGTACATTTGCTGTCCCCTCAAAATAACAGAACACAACACACTGGACTGCCTGTGCAAACTGAACGGGCTGCAGGTACAGCCACAACACATTAATGTCTAAACTGGTGGCAACAAAAGTGAGTACACCCCTAAGTGAAAATTTCGAAATTGGGCCCAATTAGCCATGTGACTCATTAGTGTTACAAGGTCTCAGGTGTGAATGGGGAGCAGTTGTGTTAAATTTGGTGTCATCGCTCTAACACTCCCTCATACTGGTCACTGGAAGTTCAACATGGCACCTCATGGCAAAGAACTCTCCGAGGATCTGAAAAAAATAATTGTTGCTCTACATAAAGATGGCCTAGGCTATAAGAAGATTGCCAAGACCCTGAAACTGAGCTGCAGCACGGTGGCCAAGATCATACAGTGGTTTAACAGCACAGGTTCCACTCAGAACAGGCCTCGCCATGGACGACCAAAGAAGTTGAGTGCACATACTCAGTGTCATATCCAGAGGTTGTCTTTGGGAAATAGATGTATGAGTGCTGCTACCATTGCTGCAGAGGATCAAGGGGTGGGGGGTCAGCCTATCAGTGCTCAGACCATACGCCACACACTCACTGCATCAAATTGGTCTGCATGGCTGTCGTCCCAGAAGGAAGCCTCTTCTAAAGATGATGCACAAGAAAGCCTGCAAACAGTTTGCTGAAGACAAGCAGATTAAGGACATGGATTACTGGAACCATGTCCTGTGGTCTGATGAGACCAAGATAAACGTATTTGGTTCAGATGGTGTCAAGTGTGTGTGGCGGCAACCAGGTGAGGAGTACCAAGACAAGTGTGTCTTGGCTACAGTCAAGCATGTTGGAGTGTCATGATCTGGGGCTGCATGAATGCTGCCGGCACTGGGGAGATAAAGTTCATTGAGGGAACCATGAATGCCAACATGTACTGTGACATACTGAAGCAGAGCATGATCCCCTCCCTTCGGAGACTGGGCCGCAGGGCAGTATTCCAACATGATAATGACCCCAAACACACCTCAAAGACGACCACTGCCTGGCTAAAGAAGCTGAGGGTAAAGGTGATGGACTGGCCAAGCATGTCTCCAGACCTAAACCCTATTGAGCATATGTGCAGCATTCTCAAAGAGAAGGTGGAGGAGCGCAAGGTCTCTAACATCCACCAGCTCTGTGATATCGTCATGGAGGAGTGGAAGAGGACTCCAATGGCAATCTGTGAAGCTCTGAGGAACTCCATGCTCAAGAAGGTTAAGGCAGTGCTGGAAAATAATGGTGGCCACACAAAATATTTTTCACTTTACACTGTTATACAGTGTGGGAAGGTTCTTGACTTCGATGTTCAATTAACATTTTAACCCTGGTTCAATCCCCCCTCTGACTTTATAATTTTTGTCTCTTAGGAATATTTATCCACTCAGGATAAACTTTTATAGCCACTGCAAAACAACAATATATATCCACTCTGTCATACCAAGTATCTTTTAATATAGGCCTACACTGCTCAAAAAGATTAAGGGAACACCTAAATCAGAAATCGGGGCTCAACGTACAAAATATACAAAAGATAAAAATCTTTACTGTACATTGTGTAATTCGTTGAGAACAAAATAACGTAACACCAGTCAGCGGACACCAACCAACCAATTGAGGGCTGGATTTGAACTCACACCAAATAAAAAATTAAACAATTGACAGGCTGTTCTAGATTTTATGAATTTCATCACGGCAACTCATAACGTGACTCAGTACTGTGTATAGCCCATCTGGCGACGTTCCTGATTAGACCGTGCATGGTGTCCTGGGGATCTCCTCCCAGACCTGGATCAGGGCATCAGTAAGTTCCTGGACAGACTGTGGTGCTACTTGGTGCAACCAATACATAACATCCCAGAGGTTCTCAATTGGTTTCAGGTCTGGGGAACATGAGGGCCAGTCAATGGCATCAGTGCCTTCATCATCCAGGAATGGCCTACACACTCTGGCCACATGAGACCGGGAATTGTCCTGCACCAGAATGAACCCAGGGCCCACCGTAAGGTCTGGCGATGGGTCTGAGAATTTCATCCTGGTACCAAACAGCAGTAAGGATGACATTGGCTAAGACGTGGAGGTCTGTGCGACCCTCTAAGGATATGCTTCCCCAGACAATCACTGACCCACCGCCAAACTGGTCATGCTGGATGATGTTGCAGGCAGCATAAAGTTCACCACAGCGTCTCAAGACTCTTTCACGTCTGTCACATGTGCTCAGTGTGAACCTGCTTTCATCTGTGAAGAAATCGGGGCTCCAATGGCAGACCTGCCCATTCTGGTGTTCTCTGGCGAACGCCAATCGAGCTGCATGGTGCTGGGCTGTTAGCACAGGTCCTACTAGTAGCCTGCTGGAGGTCATTTTGTAGGGCTCTGGCAGTGCTCCTCCTGTTACTCCTCGCACAAAGGAGCAGATACCGGTCCTGTTCCTGGGTTGATGCCCTTCTATGGCCCTTTCCAGCTCATCTCTTGTAATGGCCTGTCTCCTTGTATCTCCTCCATGCTCTTGAGAATGTACTGGAAGACACAGCAAACCTTCGACGGCACGTATGGATGTGCCATGGATGTGCCATCCTGGAGGAGCTGGACTGCCTTTGCAAACTCAACGGGCTGCAGGTACAGCCTCGTGCTACCAGTAGTGACAAAGACACTAGCAAAATGCAAAAGTTGCCTCTTCAGTGCACGTGTTGTCACAAGTTTAATTGCCTTAGTGTAATATTGTGTTGATTACTAATAATAATAATAATTATATAATTACTTTTTTGATAAGTGTATTTAAGAGAATAATTGTATTATGTCACCCTTTTATATACATGGACATGCACTACATGAAAACATTTATAACAGCATGACAGAGTTGGATCTAGACACAAATACACCATTGGGAGGTGATGATAATGGTAATATAGTGGGGGTTCCAATATATAAGCAGGGGAAAAATTTATTTTGTCAACTACTGTTTGTAGTAAATTATTATCTACATACATGTTCTTTTTGAAAACACAAGTCATTATTCACCTCAAAGTATATTTATGAAACAATGATGGATTATACTTCAAAAAAGACACTTAATAACCGGATCTCCTTTTCTGTCTGTGAATCATGCATGATTTTGCAACTGTGTTCCGTTGAAACCGAAAATTTAACATAACTTATCTACTACTTACAGTGAGTTATGTTCAAAGCATTAAACTCAACCAAACATGCTGCCAAATGAAAATGCTTCTAGAAAATTTGTGGGGGAAGCTTCAATGTAAAAGTGACATTTTGGGTCAACACATCCTCAAGTGACCCCTTCGGAAAAGTGGAGGCATCTGGCAGCTTGTAGATGTATCAATGTGATTCTAGTACTAACTACATGTTATGCTTTTTGATGTTTGCTTTGTGGTACCTTGAGGAAACAACGTAGTGGAGATAAAGTCTTCACATAAGCCTTGTAAGTATTTTCTAGGTGAAAGGCATTGTTTTTCAGAGTGGTTGGACACAGATTGATGGAGAAATGGAAATGTAAAAAGTGGAGCAAGAAGAAGGTAAAGAAATTGTCTCTGTTAAGGAATTACTGAAAGTTGGTTGGTAGCAGTCATCTTTCTTTGTACTTTGTTTCATATGCAAGATTGAAATGCAAATATTGACTCAACGTTTTGTTTGAAATACATTTAAAGCAAGTGTTCAACCTACATTTTGAAATTTACGCAGAAATGTATGTTGAAAATAAGTGGAAAGAATAAGTCTAATACTAGAAAATTGCATAGTAATAGGAGGATAGCCATTTGCATTGCAACTACGGTAATATGGCGATAACAGGCAAGTAAAGGGGCTTGTTCCAGAGGCTCAACTGTAAAATCAAAACCATTACTAGTGGCTACATGAAGGTTTATGGAAAGTACAATGAAAATCCAAGGAACTGGTAGGTACATCCCGAGTACACATGAAATAAAAGATAAACAATGTTGGAAAAGGGAAAACAAAAATGCTGATATGCATGGTAATAAGACAACAGCTTTGCAGTAAAACTACTCAGTGTAAATGTGTATATACAGGGGATTTTAACAATTGAATTTCGAGAAAGTAATGAAATATAGGACTGCAACATATCAACTCTTGATGGGTAATTTCCAGATTCTTACACGTTTTTTGTAGTCTTTATGCTGCATTGTTTTGTGGAACTTTCCTTGTGACCCCCTGGAAAAGAGTGAAAATCCTAGGATCCACTGACTATGAGCCCCCCCAATATACAATACAAACCTACGCCGGTTGTTGTGGTCTTTATTCTGTATTGTTTTGTTGAACTTTTTATACAACTTAAAGTTTCCTAGTTATTTCAGCATAAACAAGCAAATGATTAGTCATCTACTAATTTCCACAGAAACATGCTTACTATTGATGTGTAGTTACCACGTTGTTACCCACGTTGTTATATTTTTCTCTTTGTTTCTATATTGTTTCCTGCAAATAACCTAGTCATTACCTAATTATTTACATCCTGTAAAACAAAGTGCCACCAAATACACTTGAATGAGTAGGTGTGTCCAAACTTTTGACTACTGTTTATATATGTGTAAGTGTGTTTGCTTGAGCATGAAGAGTACAGGAAAAGATGCAAACACAGGTAACAAGACACATATGTTGTATGTAGTCACAGGCAGAGCAAAGTCAAAATCACAAGGTAGCTGTGCTTACAGTCTAAAATGCAATAGCAATGGAATGGTGATGGTATGATAATGTGATATTGATGTAATGTAATCTCATGGTAAATTTTATAGTAATGATAATGACATAGTAATGTACTATTTCGGTACTATCATAGAAATAGCAAAGGCATATTAATGTACTATAATGGTAATATAATAGAAATAGTAATGCTATATACTTATACTATAATGGTAACTGTAAAGTCAATGTACTGTTAATGTTGTGTAATGGTAATATGTTGGTAATGGTAAAATGTGTAATGTTAATGTCAATGGTAATGTAATGATAATGGTAAGGAAATGGTAATATGTTGGTAATGGTGATGTTTGTAATGTTAATGTCGATGGTAATGTAATGATAATGGTAAGGAAATGGTAATGTGTCGGTAATGTTTTGTTAACGGCAATGGTAATGTAACAATACTTTATGATAAATATCACAAGCTGATACATACCCTGCAGTTACCCAGCTCCTCTGCAGATAGGATGATTGTCCCACATTTCTTGCCAGCTATCCCTCTGTTGAAAACAGACAGGGAGAGAGAAAGTTCGGTGGTTAAGTTGGGCCAGGTGCAGTATCTGTACCCTAAAGGTGCCAAGCTCCAGTCCTCCAGGGACAGCTTGTCTGGTGTTGTTGGCATGTATTGATCATGATATGTCACTGGTTGGCTAGAGAGGGATGACACCTGGTTGGCCAGGTCAGAATCAGACACACCGCACTTATTGCAAGCAACAGAAATGGCATGTCCATACTCAATATCGCTGTCCATGGTGCTGAATCCAAGCAGGAAGAAGGAGACAGTAGCTGACCAGGGTCCTGAAATAGCCCTACACCTTCCTCTTATTAGATTCCATCTGGCAACTTCAAGCAGTGGCTGCCTCTGGTCTGTCCCTGCATTTAATCGACAGATTCATATTGTGTGCTGTGATCCCTTTGATTAGTTTTATTCTAATGCCCTCCAACGGCCATGTTATGACTGTCATCATTTGGGGTTTTACAGTTTTACAGCTCAGTAAACATAACAGCTGCCAGCCTGATATTGTAATATATAATGAGAGGCAGAGCATGTGAGAGAGAGAGAGAGACGGGGGAGGAGGTGAGAAAGACAGATAAAGACAGAGAGAAAGTGAAAAAGAGATAGGAGAAAAAAATGAAAGAATAAAAGAGCAAGCGAGACAGGAAAACTTGACTATGCTCTCTCACTTTCTTTCTGACTCCCTTCTTCCTGTCTGGCTCACAAACACCCACACCCACCGACCAGACTTCCTCAGGTGTTTTTTCCTACGACAGTTGGAATTTAAAAGTATAATGGTTCGGAAATGGCATTTAGATGTCACTGGAGAACGTGTCTGTGTGAGGACAGATTGGACATGAACATAAAGGAATTGCTTCAGCATTTTAGATAATTTCATATCCTCCTCTGCCTTCCATTTCAGAAAAAAAATGTTGAGCTGGCAATGGGCTCTCTTTAGAGGAAGATGGCACTTCATAGTAAAGAGGTTGGTGTAAAAATGTAAGCTATATTGCACTAGATGGTAAATTCTACACTTCCCCAGTAACCCATCAGACTTTATTTCCCTGACCTTAGTATTAATCCAGCCAAGAGTTACAGCAACCATTAAACTGAAATTTTAGTGGGTACTATTTATTATTCTCTAGAGGGAAGGGGAGTGTGCGTGATGTCTCTGTTTGTCTGCTAATTGACTCATTCATCAACGGACATCTCACAGTGTGCAATAGTAGAAAGGGGCTGCATCTTATTCATGTGGACTAAGTAGAAGGCCAGTGTGATATGTGTGTCTCTCTTGTCCCCAACACTCTTTCATCTCTGTATACACCCCACATTTTCTCCACCTCCCACTTTCTCTTTCTATCTCTGTCTCTTTATCTCCCCCTCTAACAGTGCCAGGCAATACCCTATAAATCAATGAAGATTCCAGATGAAATGGAGGAGAGCATGTTTCAGTTTGAAATGCACGGTGATGGTTGGAGGTCTGAAGACCAGTGTTCCCTAAGAAGGTAAACAGCTAAGTCACTCAATAAGAACAGGAACAGGTCCCAGACTAGATTAATTCATTCATTTGGTTCACCTGCTGGAAAGATCATGAGAGAAGGAATCTGGTAATTCCATCATCTACATTTCCAATCTTTTATACCCCCCCCCCCCCCCCTCTTCAAAGCGTGAATGCTCTGGGCACCAAGGTGAAGACAGTTCTCTAAGTCAATTTTGTGGAAAGACTTCATACAAGTCAATCAATCAAATGTATTTTATAAGTCCTTTCACATCAACAGGAACAGGGTTGACCAGGTATAGCAGAGATCATCAGGCAGAAACTAGATCGGCAACATAACCATGGGAACTTCGGACAGTGTGGACCTGCCAGGCCAGGTAGTCAGGCATGGTGCAAAGGCTATCGTCATCCTAAGCTTCAACAGGAAAACTGGGTCTGAGTGTATGCTTCAGATTTAGCTCCAATCACATGAGTGTTAGCGAAGGCATGTGGTAAAACAAGTAAGCAAGTAAAACCACCCTTGAATGGTTATCCCAGTGGAATGATATCCCAGTGGAGGGGAGCCCAGTAGACATAGACAGCCAGGATGATTTGTCTGGTATATCCAGTGCCTTGCCATTCAATCTCACACACCTGAGCCAGACTACAATTAATCATAGACCCGACTGAAGAGATGGGCCTTCTGTAAACACTTAAAGGTTGAGACTGTGTCTGTCTCTCACGTTAACTCTTAATGTCGCATAAAGACACACCTTTCTGAACCCACCCTCCTCTTGTATCTCTTTTTAAAGGCTGTTGTAGAAGTCGGAAGAGTTCTGAGAACACCTTTAAAAAACCTTAAAAGGCAGCTTGAACTCACAAAATTCTGTCTATTTATTTTTCAGGAACCATCATAGGATTCAAACTTATCTCCTTAGCTGTCGGACTACCTACTAACCTTTCTGCAAAATCCATTACCACTCAAGGCTGAGCAGAACTCCATGTCTTTATGCCCACTGAGCTGCAGAAAAACATGGACAAAGACGTCCCTAGGGTGTGGAGTGGTGGCTAACTTGGCTGACAGGCTGAGTAAGGGACATTTTGTGGTTTTTGGTCACCCTAAGCAAAATACAGTCTGAGAAAGTTCAACGCTTAGGAGCAGAAAAAAAAACAGTTTTCATCTGATGTCTTTCTAATTGAGTTGACATGTTATTTCCTTGTGTGTGTGTGTGTGTGTGGTTCTTTGTGTGAGGGTGTCTGTGTGTTTGCCCACCTGCCTGTGTAATCCCTGACTCCCTGAGGAGTGAGCAGCTGTATTTTATGAATATCTGATCTACTGTATCACCACATTCTCACACGAGTAACAAAACAAATCTTTCCAGCCGATGATGGAGTGCAATCTGTTTCCTGCAGGAACTGAACGCTCCTCTCTATCAATTCCAGTTCAGTTCCAAGGGAGTCACTGGCTTGGGAAACAGATGCTTGCATCGCCAACGTTGAATAGACAATAATGAGAAAAAACAACAGTGCATGTTATACTTATAATAGATAAATAGATAAAAACAAGTTTAATTTCCAAATTGTGTTTGTGTCCCACTGTTTGCACTTGTTCACAGGTCACAAATCATGCTACTGTGTTGTCAGTGTGGTTTTTAGATACTGTATGGGAGTTAATCAAGAGTAGATACAATTCTTTGTGGATCTTTATGATCGGAGGATAAGCATGTCTCTAATATCTCAAACGTCTGGCAGGATGAATTTGCAGCTCGGTATCCACCTCATTTTGTGGCCAGTGGGTACTTGTTGTGTCTAGAGCCCGGTCTGCTTATAATTACCTTTTTCAATAACAAAACTGTCTGTACGTTGACAAAACAAATTATTCAGTCACAGTGGTCAGATGTTACTGTGTAATCTCAGTTCATGGTCAAATGTGTATGGTCAAAAGTATAATTTGGTTTTGCCATGAGTTGGTTGGTTCTATTTGCGCTGCTGTCCTAGGACTGCGGGATCTTTTTGTGTTGGTGAACATAGCACCATAACAAACTCTCTCCTACGTGTACATGGTTGCACCTTTGTGCACATTAATGTGAATAATGGGAGACATGTTAGGTTATCAGTTGGCCTGAGGTGGAAAGCAGGGATCTGGAGAGTAGTACATGATTGATTCAGATTTCAATCATGCCTCACCACAGACGCAAGAAGCCCATCTATACCTGGTTCTAACATGCTACATTCCTCACCACAGACACAGAAGCCCATCTATACCTGGTTCTAACATGCTACATTCCTCACCACAGACATAGAAGCCCATCTATACCTGGTTCTAACATGCTACATTCCTCACCACAGACACAGAAGCCCATCTATACCTGGTTCTAACATGCTACATTCCTCACCACAGACACAGGAGCCCATCTATACCTGGTTCTAACATGCCACATTTGAACTTTAGAGCTTCTTAAAAATAGCTGGAAAAGTAGTGTGATGGCAATTTTATCGATCAGAACTAACAGTAGCTAGATTAAATCCATGACGTTTTTGCCAATAACATTGGTTATTCTGTCCTTGACCAAGGCAGTAAACCTTAAATATTCCCAAGGTGCTGATCATGGCAGCAACCTGCACCTCTCCAATTCAGAAGGGTTGGGTAAAATGTGTAAGCTAAATCAGTTGGAGCTTGTGTGCAGGCAAATATTGTTTTCTCGTCCCTGTTTAGACAAGCGTAGATTATTCAGCGACTTATTGTGATCTGATTGATGTCCGTTCTTAGAAGTACAAACACAAAAACAGGGACAAGATCTGGAAGAAGGGTGTATAATAGAACCAGGTATAAACTGGGCCGAAATTGCACAACACCACGAGAGATTGATCCAATCTAATTAATGAATGCCAACACTTCCGCAACAAAGACGGAGTTGAGGTAAACAAGACAGTTGGGCAAACTCCAGATCACATTAAAGTTTGCATTGGTTAGATTCATTTCAAGGGGAAAGGGTGCGTTTGTCTGTGTCTCAGTGTGGATCCATGCGTGTTTGTTTACCTTCATGCATGTTGCTCGAGCGTTCATGCATTTCTGAATATGTGTGCAACTCTCCAGGATGTATTGGGCGGAAGGCTTTTGGTTCCATTATGATATTAATGAGAACCTACGGCAGCATCAAACCAACCTCACTGACTACCCAAAGCAATAAGCAGTACTCAACGAACCCTGCCAGATGAGATGCAGGAGGAAGCGGCTCCCCCCACTGAAGCAAAGCACGAACCTCTGAAAAGGTGCACAGAGTTCCCACACCACTGCATCAAAAAACGAATAACAGAGAAAGCTACTGTAATGTCGCCTCCATATCCTCTGCATGTGTAATACAGTCATTAAAACACAACTTGAAAGCTTAGGGAAAAAATCAAGGCAGGGATTTAAGAATTTCTATTAAAGGGAGGTTTCGCAAGCAAAAGGGGCCGCACTCTTCAAATGCAATTGTGAAATGTAGGGAGGGCGAAATTGGGCTCAGGTTTAAGAGTGTGTTCTCCTGTGTGTGTGAATGTGTGTGGAAGAGAGACACAAAAGACATGAACACAGAGACGTAACCTTACTCTCAGCAGTAAGAGGTTGAGAGAAACAATGAAAACCAGTGGAAAGAACCAGCCACACTGTGCTTTGCCGAGTCAACTGTCTAAATATGTTTACGCCACATTGTGTTGTCTTCCTGCTAGGTTATCGTCATGCTGTGTTGCTGCTTGGTTGTGTTGCCACAGGTCTTTGCAAATATACTGTTGCCTGTTTCTCAAAAAAAAAAAAGAAAATGTGTTCTACAGCAACCCACTTCCCCTTTTCCAGTTGCCCAAATGTGATTGTGAAGATGTAGTTATTTTCAACTGACATACCTGGGTAAAAAAATCTAATAAACATATCTTGCTCACAGAAGAACATAGAGACAAATATATTAACAAGCAATAAAATATAATGGTGAAAAAATAACATGTAATTGTCACGTTAAGGTGAGGATCAGCGCCACTGTGCCGTGCACCCCCAGTTCCCGTCACTCCACGAACTCACCCCGGACTCATTCATGGTCTTGTCTCCCATCATCACTCACACCAGGTCCCAATCATTACATTAGTATGTGTTTAAATGTTTCTCCTCTGCTCCCCACACTTGTCCATCATTGTTGTTGCTTGTAACTGCTGAGTGTATTGCTGCTGAAGTCAGCACTTTCATTTCTGTCCGTTTATTTCGTGTTAGGTGTTTGTTTCAATAAAAAAAAGTCAACATTCGAATGCGATCCGTCTGTGCCTGGTTCCTCTCCATCACCACCAATCGTTATAGTAATTTTTATCAGAGTGGTATTTTTTTAATGTTTTGGGCATTGTAGTGCCTTATTCAGGACAGAGATGGGAATGATTGAGGAAAGAGCTAAAAGATCATTGAGCTGGATTTAAAGCCATGCTTCAGCAGTACATATGCACTGGACACTGCTTAGACTGCTCATTGCCTTGCAGTAGATCTGTGTCATGCAGCCCGGAGGTCAAAGCCAGAATCAGAATGACTTGGTGAGCCGGGCTTGGAAGAAACATTTTGGTATCCTGCACCTGCTGTGAAGTGGTTTAGTCGAGTTTAAGGACATAAGTGATAATTTCACAACACATCACAACATTGGGAGAGGAAATTATTTTTGTAAAATGTAGGTAAATTAACTACTTTTGAATAGATTTTAGAAAGTACCATGAAAGCATTCTGATTTCCCCAGCCTCCAAAGATGGAAGACTCTAGATGAATTTTAAGCAGCATGTCAGAATCTTTCTTTATCACAGAGAACAAGAGGGCACCGTACCTCTCTGACAGCCTTTAAAGATGTGCTGGGAAAGTCTTTGTTCCAAATATCAAAGCAGAACATCTTCCTCCGTAGCCTCCGCAACATAACTTACAGGAAGGCGGATTAACGGAGTCGGATGGATTAAGATCGATTTCATGTTCTGCACTTTGTTGAACTGAAAGAAGAAGCAAGAAAGTGGGTTTAAATGAATTGGGATTAAACCAGGCAGCACAATGTGTCACACCATTACTCATCCTCACATAGCCACAAACAGTGCATTCGTTCAAGCAGCTCTCGGGCTACAAACCCATGCTCAAGCATATACAACCACCTCTGACACATACACGTACACATGCAAACACACCGTCTTTGCACATTTTGAATGCCCTTCTCGGTATCCTTGGCCTAAAGACTCCCATTCCTGGGCGCGCAGTATGCATGTTCAATGAAACAGTCATGGGGAGAATGTTCACCGGTGTATGTCTTTGGCCTAGACCTTTAGAGTGAAGAGAGTGTGAGACACCGTACGTCCAGTCCATTGTTAAGCATTCAGATGGATATCGAATAGTCTGTTGGGCTGGGCTGGGAGGGAGAGCAGACCCTGCCGAGTTAGAGGTGCTGTAGAATGGGATCCCCAGCAACAGGGAGGTTCCCAGGAGCATTACGGAAAGACCAGAGGAGACCGGATGCCCAAGGCCATCATTAATACACAGGAGAGGGTCCAGACAGACCCGTACAAAGACACAGTGGAGTTCTAAAGGGGCCAAGCCATTGACATCCATTAAAACGCCAGGGAAAAAGAACTGAATGCTGCTCTAATGATTGCCCGAGGGAGAGAGGGAGGGAGCGAGAGTTTTGGAAAGCCAAGAGAGAAAATAAATCTATCAATTTTCAATCAAAGCTATGGAGAGAGGAAAGAAAAGGATGAAAGCAGGAGGGAGGTATATTTAATGTAAGAACCTGAATCCAGGTTTAATCCCAAAGAATGGGAGACTATTGACTATCAGAGTCTTGTTGAGTTTAGAGAGCGAAGAGAGTGAGAGAGAAAAGTGAGAAAACAATCATTTCTGTAAAATATGTCAGACATGATGTCCATAGTCACTTATCGTGCAATATCAGAGCTTGCGCAAGTTGTGGGCCACATTTAGACAGGCAACTTAATTCTGACACATTTGTTACCACTTCCTGACGGTGGTAACAAATCACAACAGACCATTCACAATTAGGGAAAAATTGGGCTACCTGTCTGAACTCAGCCAATGTCCCTAGGGTCCTTATGGGCCATGGACCCAAGTAGTACAGAATGTAGGAAATAGGGATCTATTTGGGACTTCATAGTCACAGTATCTAGATGGCTACAAGTCAGAGGAGTACAAAAAAGCCAATGTAAGTGACAGATTGGAATGCATCGGTGTGTCTTGTTGACAGATTGGAATGCATCAGTCAAAATGAAATCAATCAAAATGTATTTATAAAGCCCTTTTTGAAACAGCAGTTGTCACAAAGTGCTTTTACAAAACACCCAGCCTGAAACTCCAAGAGCAAATAACAACAATGTTGAATTCCAGTGGCTAGGAAAAACTCCCTAAGAAGACCGAAATTTAGGAAGAAACCTGGAAAAGGACCCAGGCTCAGATGGATGACCAGTCCTATTCTGGCTATGCCAGGTGAAAATTTTAAGCGTACTAAGTTGTAAAAAATCCATGTGGGCTTAGTCCAGAGTCTATTAAACCTAGTCCAGGTCAGAAGCATGACCAGATAGGATGGGGGGGGGGCAGCTGAAATTGTCAGGTATCGTCTTGATCTGCAACACAACCAGGAGGACTGCAACGAGGCTTTCAAGCCTGGTACTCCGCAGGTGTGGGCCAAGACCTCATGTCCTCCTAAGTTTAAAACGTCAGGAGACAGGAACATTTTGAAAGTGCATCTACAAGGATTTATAGTGGAGAAGGAGAACTGACCCTACTCCCCCGGGACACAATAATATAGCAGTGTTAAACCTTGGGGCTGAGACGGGGGGTTCAGTGACACTGTGGTCCTATCCAAGGGATCAGTGTGTCTTGTTCTTTGCCATTCATTCTGTTGATCACCACAGACTGCCCTGACACCCTGGCATCATCATCTGAAAGAAAAGTAGTTACTAGAAGCCCAGCTTCAATGCCTGCCTCTGCACCAATCTTAAGTCCAGCCTCTGTGCAGGCTTTAATTCATACTCAGTGTCAGCCTCAACCTCATTGTGACTGGGCAGTTCCAGAGAAGAGCAGAGTGCTGGCAGTTATGGCTGGGTGAGGATTTCACTCCCAGTACCTCCCAATCAACAGCAACAAGCAAGAGTCAGGTGCTGACTAGCCAAAAGGTGATAGCCAGTGGTAAAAAGGTGTGCATTGAAGATAAAATGAAAAGACATTACAGGACAGCTTTTTCTTCTTCCAAAAAGAGGTTGGTCTTCCAATTCTGATGTTAAATAAAACAAGAAACCAGGCAAGCCTAGTTCAGCCGGCCGGCAACAGAAAATGTCTCCATCTCAAGATTCTAACCCAGGTCCCCCCCCTGAAAGGCAGTGTTACACCACTGGCATTTTAGTAGTTAACGGGCCATTCGTGAATGACATTGTTACAGTTGAACTGACTAACGTTTCTTACTAAGTTTACCTCCACCACAAACAGCGGCTATGTATTGCGTTTGCCACTGGCCATTTTAACAACGTATTAGCCAGTAATAAGCTTTACCGGTATCTAATAACTTAATGGAATAGTCATAATAATTGAGCAATTGCTAGCGAGTCTGCCAAAACTATTTCATTTCATGGCATAAGAACGTGTTTTTTTTCTTTCATGAAAAAACAACTTCATTTTTTCTTTCATTCGTGAATGACATTTATGCAAATACTATCAATAAAGGCGACTATAACTAACTTTTTCATCAAGTAAAAAGACGAGAGAATCCTGGAATCTACCAGAAATAATTTATAAATGCAGTTGCTCTCAAATAGATTTGAACTCAGGACTTCCCCATGAGAGTCACTGTATTTAACCACTACACCACGGCATTACACATTTCAGCAGTCGCTAGACTCCATTGAGGATTGTGTTAAACTGACTAACATTTCTTATTAAGTTTACCTACACCACAAATAGCGTCTATGACAGACAGACAGACATTCGCTCTTCTTAGCCGGCCCCGCTTACGCGGTCCGGCAAAAACTAGAATAAAATAAAAATGGATTCAGGAAATGGAATCAATAAATATAGAACATGGCAGTTATTGACAGTTTGCACCAGAGATGGTGATTAACAGCTGTTACTTTTAGCTGTACAGGTGGCCCTACTCCAGAGAACAGCTACTGGTCACAGTATGGGCAGAGGGGAAAAGGGCCTGGGCGAAGACGGGAGACCATCACACAGCCATGGGAGATTAGGCTTCATGCCGAGGAAAGGTATTCATACACGGTGATTGTTGGAATTGACAAGCGGATGGCATGAGCCATTGTGTCAAAGCGAGAGAGCTGCAGGGGGTCTGGTTTCATTCAGATACAATGATTACCGGCAGGCCCCGGGCAACCGACCGCCAACTGTTAAGGCACCCAACTGTTTGCTTCTTTGTGATCACCTGTCAAAGGTTTTAGTCACAGGTCTTTCCGCGGTTATTTTTCAGAGCAAATTAACCATTGATGTGAAATTAGACGTTCTAATACCATATAATTAGTAAAGCTATTTTGGGTTGATGACATTTACAGTTACATTCTGTTCTGTCATTGGAGCGTGAAACGGATTCATTCAGTCTATCACCCTGGCAATCTATATAAACACTGGGCCAATCTTGAGTGGATTACAGGGTATTAGGGTGTTTTTGAAATGATGACAATGTGGCCTGGGATGTCATTTTGTGTCCAATTACGGTCTACAACTAGGGCAACACCATTTTTTAAGCCAGTGTTGCGCTAGGGTGTAGCAGATGGGGTTATGGATTTTATTTTGAAACCCTTTGGATTTCTGTTTTAACAACATTCCAAAACGCAGAGCCACATATTTAAAAAAAAATCCCTTTCAGGAAAACCCAGACCAAAAGACCTGAAACTTGCAGAGGCTTCCATGCATGTACGGTTCACCATCAACAGCAAGAGCTGCTAGTCAATATAGATGGATAAGCCTATGTCAGAGTATAATGTTACTGTCTTACAAGTACGCTATACTGTAATGTGTATACGATCCAACTAGCCTCTTTTGCTAAAAATGTGCTACGAACAACAGGATCCACTGCAAACACTTCATTCCTCAGTAACCAGAACCAGAAGTACTGTATCGGACCTAATGAAAACATATGTAGACCAGTATGTATGTGAGGAAGTTGGCATAGTTTCTGTAGTATAACCCCGTTTCCAATTTTTTTTTAAAGAAAAACAGAATACAATGATGCAAATCCTATAAACCCTATATTCAATCGAAAATAGTACTAAGACAACATCAAATGTTGAAACTGAGAAATGTTATTGTTTCTTGAAAAATATATGTCCACATTGAATTTGATGCCAACAAAAAAAACTGGGACAGGGTCAACAAAAGACAGGAAATGTTGTGTACTGCTAAAAAATCCTGGTGGAACATCTCACATCTAATTAGGTTAATTGGCAACAAGTCAGTAACATGATTTGGTTTAAAAAGAGCATCCCAGAGAGTTTGAGGCTTTCAGAAGTAAAGATGAGGAGGACTGCACAGGCAAATAGTGAAACAATTTAAGAATATAATTTCTCAACATCAAATTGGTAAGAGTTTGGGGATTCCATCATCTACAGTACATTATATCATTAAAAGATTCTTTAGAGAATCTAGAGACATTTCTGTACTCAAGGGACACGGCCAAAGACCAATATAGGAAACCACTGCATTAAAACCAGACTATTCTGTTGTGGACATCACTGCATGAGATCAGGAACACTTCCGAAAACCATTGTCTGTGAACACAGTACGTCGCTGCATCCATAAATGCAAGTTAAAACTCTACCATGCAAAGAAGAAACTCTATTTCTAAACCGCCCAAGCTCATTTAAGATGGACTGAGGCGAAGTGGAAACCTGTCCTGTGGTCTGACAAATCAAAATTATTTTTGGGAATCGTGGATGCCATGTCCTCTGGACTAAAGAGGAGAGGGATCATCCGGCTTCTTGTTAGCGCACAGTACAAAAGTCAGCATCCATAATGGTATGGGGGTGCATTAGGGCACATGGCATGGTTGACTTGCACATCTGTGAAGGGGCAATTAATGTTGAACAATATATACAGGTTTTGGAGTAACATATGCTGACATCTTTTTCCTGCCATCCAGACGAAGTCTAACCACATTCTGCACAAAGTACAACAGCATAGCACTGTAGTAAAAGAGTCCAGGTGCTAAACTGGCCTGCCTGCAGTCCAGACCTGTTACCCACTGAAAACATTTGCTGCATTATGAAATGAAAAATACAACCAAGGAGACCCCGAATTGTTGAGCAGCTGAAATCCTATATCAAGCAAGAATGGGAATACATTTCACTTTTAAAAATATAGGGATCAAATTCAAAACGGGCACCTTTTTTTTAAAAAAAACTATACAATTTCTCAGTTACAACATTTGATACTGTTTGTTGTCTTTGTACTATTTTCAAATTAAATATTGGGATAAAGTATTCTTTTTTAGTAATTTATTATTTTACACATCATCCCATCTTTTTTGGAAACAGGAATGTAGAAAAAGCCAGTTTAATTACAATTAGGGATGTAAAATATGTCAATAGTTACAATGACAGTAACAGAATTAGGAAAATGCATGAAAGCACTTTATATAGAATATGAATAATAATATGCATAATAATAATATGCAGTGAAACAAAGTAGGTACAGAACAAAGCAGTTCAAAATTTGAAAAATGTACTTGACTAGATTAAGTTAATTTATGAAGCTCAACTGAAGTATCTGGATGACTAACATTGAAAAAAGCCAAAAAAAGTGTCTAATTGGCCACTGTATGCTAACACAAAGTGGACCCTTTTCCACTATCAGGGGGGCCAACGACAATAAGGCGGTTATTATTCCCTCTGGAAAACATACTGTAGTTCCAACTCCTCCAACTTGTCCCCAGAGGAACAGAGGGGGACCAATTAGTCCAGTATGAGGAGGGAGATGACACTTGGCTGCCAGCTCTTCTAAACCACTCCACAACAACACATGCACACCCCAAGCCTGCGCGCACATGTGCACAGACATGCAAGACAAACTGACAGATACAGACAGATAGGAGCTGAGTATTCATCGGAGAAACGTCATTTAAATCCACTTCCATTTTAATTAAACGCATCCTCATTCTGTCTTTGTCCTTCCTAACGTGTCGAGAACCTCCAACCGTCTCATCTTCCCTCGTCTCTCTTCCTTGCCATCAGACACAAAGAAGAGAGAAAAAGTCAGACAAAAGTTCAGTCCTAACCCAGAAAACAAATTGACTATTAACCTTTAGACCTTGACTGATTGCGTTACAGGGTTTCTTGAATCAGCACCTGCTATTTGTTGGAGGGATGATCTGCATTGGTAGGGAGGTGGGGGGAGATGGCATCAGAGGGTTTCCCAGAGGGTTTCCCAGAGGTCAGAAAGGGTGCCAGAGTGTTCTTTGTACTACAAAAAACATGCTTTAAGAACCCCATAGCACACAGAACTGACACAAGAGCAGAGCATTAAAGCATCATGTTTATGTTGTTAAGACCAATAAGGAGATTAACTCACCCACTTCTGTGTTTCAAAAGTGGGTGAGTTAGGCTAACTTGCTAGGAAAGTTATGCTAATCAGCTCAAAATCTTCCTTATCATGGCCAGATTATGCGCTCAGGAGCCTCGACTCCGCGAGGGCTCCCACATGAATAATTCAGATATGAATACATAAGAAATGTCAAAATGTTTAGATTTGTGTGAAATGACAAATGTTTACCTCGCATGTGTCACAATGGGGAGTGACAATGTCCATCCAGGCATTTGCCATTTTGTACAAACAGACCTAATGCACTCTGACACCACATAAAAACCAAGAGTCATGTCTGGTTCTATTATTCATTTGCCACCGTGAAAAAATGAACATTATGATTTAGTCTATTGAGCACTAGAAGTGAATGCTGCAGATCCAGTTGGTGTTGTACTATGGCTGACTGTCTACAGTGGTGTAGCATTTGGTTCCAGCACAGCAACTTATTTCTACGTCACCCTTCCCACATAATAGAGAGACAGAGCTACACTGCGAAACCAGGCAACAATCTATCTCTGGAGCAATTAACAAGAAACCGAATCAACTTTAGCAAAGTATTTCAAAGTAATGATTCACAGCATGCACCACACATAATAATAACTAGTAGAGAAAAAACAGAGGTCGAAAGAGAGCAAGAGAGATAGCGACAGACAGAGGAGTCTCACCAGGGAGATCCCCATCCTCATTTATACGCTGCGGATTCCACAAAGCCCCAGTCAGCCGAAACCTCCTCTGACTTTATTAGTGGGACGGGTAAGACAATCCCGTCAATCAAATGATAAAGAATAATACAGAAACCGAGACAGCCACAGGCAACTACAAAAGGAAACTGAGAGGAACCAAAATGGCTGCTGCTGTGTCACTTTGGCCTCACTGGTTTTTTCTTTATCTCCCTTTCACTTCAGTTAAATTGGAAATGGTTGGGAAAGTGAAATAAACAGTGAGGAAACTTCACATACACAGAAATGTCAAAAGGTTGAAGACATGTCAGTAACCTTACAATAACCTGGTTGCATAAGTGTGCACACCCTCTTATAACTGGGGATGTGGCTGTGTTCAGAATCAACCAGTCACATTCAAACTCATGTTAAATAGAAGTCATTACACACTTGCCATCATTTAAAGTGTCTCTGATTAATCACAAATAAAATTCAGCTGTTCTAGTAGGATTTTCCTGATATTTTCTTAGTTGCATCTCAGAACAAAAGCCATTGCCCGCAGAGTGCTTCCAAAGCATCAGAGGGATCTCATTGGTGAAAGACATCAGTCAGGAGAAGGGTACAAAATAATTTCCAAAGCATTGGATATACCATGGAACACAGTGATGACAGTCATCATCAAGTGGAGAAAATATGGCACAACAGAGATATTACCAAGAACTGGACATCCCTCCCAAACTGATGAAAAGACGAGAAGTAAACTGGTCGGGGAGGCTTCCAAGAGGCCAACAGCAACATTAAAGGAACTGTAGGAATTTCTGGCAATTACTGGCTGTGTGCTACGTGACAACAATCTCCCGTATGAATCTCCCAGATGTGCATCTTCATATGAATGGGCTATGGGGTAGGGTGGCAAGATGGAAGCCTTTTCTTACAAAGAAAAACATCCAAGCCCAGCTGAAATTGGTAGAAAAAAGTCCATGTGAGAAAATGTGTTATGGCCTGATGAAACCAAGGTTGACCTTTCTGGCCATAATTCCAAAAGGTATGTTTGGCACAAAAACAACACTGCACATCACCCAAAGAACACCATACCCACAGTGAAGCAAGGTGGTGGCAGCATCATGCTTTGGGGCTGTTTTCTTCAGCTGGAACCAAGGCCTTAGTCAGGGTGGAGGGAATTATGAACAGTTCCAAATACCATGCAATTTTGGCACAAAACCTTCAGGCGTCTGTTAGAGAGCTGAAGATGAAGAGGAAGTTCACCTTTCAGCACAACAGCGACCCAAAGCACACATCCAAATCCACACCAGGGGTGTGTAGACTTTTTGTATCCACTGTGTATATTATATTGTGCAAATTCTGCAAGATTATTTTGCTGCTTTAGCAAATATGCTCAAAGATAGGGCATCAGCACTGTCCCAGCTACACAGTGACATCTTCGTCACCACCTCTCTGTAGCCATAGTGTATATCTCAATACGCCATCAAAGTATGTTTCTTATCATGGATTCTCTCTGAGAAGGCAGATTCTACAGACGATAGGTCAATATATCATGACACATACACAGAATCCCCACTTTAATTGAAGGCCCTGGCCTGAGCTGACTTTTGGTCTATCATTGGTGTGGTTGACTAAGTATTTGTACGGGTTTGACAGCTCCGTTGACATACAGTCATATCAAGCACCCTTAATTCTATGGTCTTTTTGTCTCATTCACAAAAACCTAGCATTTTAACAGGGGTGTGTACACTTTTTACATCCACTGTATAGTGTTATAATGTGCAAATATTATAAGTGTAAATGGCAAAATAATATTGATATTTGTTATTTTCAGAATGTTCTTTGAGCTTCACTGGGTTTCCCTTTTCTCATGGCAACTTAGCAAAGGGCAACATAGTCAGGTTTTTAAAGTATTTCTTATGATAATTATAAAATTCAAATATATTTATGGGCATAGCATACATTATCACTGTACATATTGCCAAACTTAGTGGAAATTAAAAATATAAGATAATAATAATAAAGTTTATCAACATGACAATACATAGAAAAGTAATAATGGACAACAAAACTAACCTATAACAAAAAATACAATGGCATTCCTTATGGTAATATCTCTCTCTCTGTAAAAGGCCAATCAGGAACTTAACTATTATCATAAGTATCAATGTACATACATTGCAATTAAATATTATCTAATTTTAATGAAATAATAATAATAATGTCTAAATAAATCAAAATATTAAAGGTAAAATGTTCATCCCTCAGCCACCTGATCTCATGCACTGTTCACGCGCAGTTCACTCTGCTACCAGCAACTGTAGCTTACAGGTATGGATCCACAACATTATTCAGGACAGAGAGACTGAAAGAAAAATGACCTTCTATCCGCAGGTCATCACATTGTTTTAACTTGGTTTTTGAATTACTCTCAGCTTAAGATAATTAGCTTCATCCTCTAATTAGTATCCTCTATTATTCCCCCTGCTTATAAAAAATGATGCTTTATTGCTTTCGGGACCACAATAGTTATTTTTTTAAAAACTAGGTCATTACTGAATCTTGCACCAGACATTTTTTTACTAAAACAATTTATTCACAAGTAAATTGTTGCAAAAAACGCGAACACCTTTTTTATGAGAACCGTAATAATTAAAGTCACACATTTTAAGCTTCACAATTATCACACTACTCAATAGGCTGAGTGTCTTGACTTGGATTCATTTTCTCTCTCACCAAAAATGTGTGGATTTGCTTGTGTTTAATGATTTGTTTGCTGGGCAAGTTAATTTGTTCAGAGTTGACATGGAGAAAAATCTATATTTTTGAGATTCTGGAAAAACCTACTCATTCAAGGGTATTTCTATATTACACTGGTGAAGAAACCAAATAAAGACCTACAGGAAACACTAGGGAAGGAGGATCTTAAATAGGGACAGTAATGAGGACCCCAGATGAGGGCAATAATCACATACAGGTGTCTGTGCTCCAAATCAGGGAGAGGCCATTGGATTCTACAGACGTAACAGTAACAAGGTACGGTTGGTATACAGAAGATCTACTGTACTTAAGTAGTCCACATTATGGCTAAGAACAGCTAAAAAAAGGAAAGGAGAAACTGCAGTCCATAATTACTTTAAGACATGAAGGTCAGTCAATATAGAAAATGTTAAGAACTTTTTTGAAACTGTCTCTCATCAGGACTGCCACAGGAGAGGTAGACCCAGAGTTACCTCTGCTGCAAAGGATAGGTTCCTTAGATATACCAGCCTCAGAAAAGGGCAACCACCTGCACCTCTGATTGCAGTCCAAATAAATGCTCCACAGAGAGAAGACACATCTCAGCAACTATTCAGAGGCAACTCCGTGAATCAGGCCTTGCTGCAAAGAAACCATTACACATGATGCACAAGAAATAGACATTGGTGGAAATCTGTCCTTTGCTTTGAGGAGTCCAAATTTGAGATTTTTGGTTCCAACCGCTGTAAGATGCAGTCGATGAACGGATAGTCTCTGCATGTGTGGTCCCCACTGTGAAGCATGGACAAGGAGGTGTGATGGTGTGGGTGTGCTTTGCTGATGACACGGTCTGTGATTTAGAATTCAAGGCCCACACAACCAGCACGGCTACCACAGCATTCTTCAGCAAAACGCCATCCTATCTGGTTTGTGCTTAGTGGGACCATCAGGAAAATGACTAAAAACAGACCCTTTCCTGTTTAAGTGCTATTGAACACTTTTTTGGTTACTACATGATTCCATATGTGGTATGTAATAGTTTTGATATGGTCACTATTATTTTATAATGCCCAACGTAGTAAAAATAAATAAATATACTTGAAGGTATGTCCAAATCTTGACTGGTACTGTGTGTGTATATATATATATATATATATATATATATATATATATATATATATATATATATATATATATATATACACACACACACACACACACACACACTTTTTTTTTAAGAAAAGCTAATATTTTTGTCCAATTAAATAACAAATTGATCTGAAATACTGTGTAGACATTATTAATGTTGGAAATTACTATTGTAGATGGAAACGGCAGATTTGTAATGGAATATCTACATATGCATGCAGAGGCAACCATCCCTCCTGTGTTCCAATGGCACTTAGTGTTTGCTAATCCAAGTTTATCATTTGAACAGGCAAACTGATCATGAGAAAACCATTTGCAGTTATGTTAGCACAGCTGTAAACTGTTGTGCTGACTAAAAAGCAATAAAACTGGCCTTCTTTAGACAAAGTTGAGTATCTGGAGTATCAGCAATTGTGGGTCTGTCAAGCATGGTGGAGGCAATGTGATGGTCTGGGGGTGCTTTGGTGGTGGTAAAGTGGGAGATTTGTAAAGGGTAAAAGGGATCTTGAGGAAGGAAGGCTATCACTCCATTTTGCCACGCCATGCCATACCCTGTCGATGGTGCTTGATTGTAATTTCCTCCTACAACAGGACAATGACCCAAAGCACAGCTCTAATTTATGCAAGAACTATTTAGGGAATGGAGGAGCCAGAAAAGTCACAGGATCTCAACCTTATTGAGCTCTTGTGGGAGCAGCTTGACCGTATGGCCCGTAAGAAGTACCCATTAAGCCAATCTATTATAAAAATGATCAAATGTCAAAATGTAAAATTAAACATTGTATTTCTTCCACAGTTTCACCGGTAAATATGTTTAGTTCCAAAGAGCAGCCATTAGGCCACTGTCACATAAACCGTGATTCATTGTTTCACCTTAGCTACACCCCAAGCATGTCGCACACACAAATCCACACATACTCAACCAAACCAGAGTAATCGATAACAGTAGTGTAAGACACATGATGAATTCTGCCTTCTGAGAGAGGAAATTGTTTTAAAGTACTTTTGGCGCGAGGAGACGACAAAGACATATGGTTTTCATATTGGCCAAAGGAAGACAAATACACTGTCTGAATAGATACACTTCCTCTGGGGATCATACTCACACACATTCCTACTGACAAATGAACAGAGTCCAGAGAACAATCCCACAACGCAGTAATGGATAAGACAGATGTCAGTTACTGATCTAGAGTGTACTGCTGCGACATCACCTAACACACACAGACTCACACCAACGAACGCACTAATTCACACGCACAAATTAAATAGAATGTGTAAATAATGTATGGATGTAAATGTGAATTATACATAATGTGTACATGAAAAAAATATTCTGCAATTATTCTTCCAGCCACAGAGTGAGCAGGCAAGCTTGAGCAGCTGAGATAGCAAGACGCCAACTCTTTCATCTCTCCTTTTTTCATCTTCCTTCCATTTCTCCTTCTATTAAAACTAGCACTTTCCCAAAAGGGAACCAAATTAATTTTCTCCAACCTGCCTCAGCATATGATAACTTAATTAAATCTTCTATACTGTATTTCTTCTTGTAATTAGAGTCAACTGTTCACAAATCCTCAGCACAGTTTAATACGAACACCCTCACTTACTTTAACTGAAAAAGGTTGCCTTTTACATAATACCCTTTCATTAACCAGCAAAGCTGCTCCATTAGGTACCATTACATGGTTGCTGTTGTTGTTGTATTTCCCAGCGAATCTGCCACATTGACCTAGCGCTTGGATTTGAAGACGTTGTTTAGACTTCTCTGTTGGTTGTATTAGTACATCGGTCTTTAGGGTTTGAATCCTGTGGGAAATATCAACCAGCCATCTGTATGTCTAATCAAACCCCACTCCCAACCCAAAGACCTTCTGTTGTTGCAACCACTGCTGCCTCTTGAGCAGGTTGAGCCTCTGGAAGGTTGTTATGAACAGCAAAACACCAGCTGTAGACTTAAAATTAAAAGGGATAGCTCATCGCTAATAAGACGCTGCTGTTCTTTCCAAATATACTGGAATATAGGGGGGGAAATTATTTCATTTGATATTAAGAACTTAAGAAGCTAGGAAACATTATTTTGGAGCATGTAACATGACAATCAAGTCTCTGAAGCCAGGCCGAATATATCCAAAGTTCTCAAGTCTAGCAGCTGCCTTTAAAGTACTGCAGTCTAGTTTGAATGTAGAACCAACTACACAGAACCAAATTCCATCAGTACACATGCTGGGTCTAAATTTGAACAAACATGTTGCAGGATTTTGTTTTATAGGTTTTAAAACTTTCTCAATTCCACTTTCAGAATGTTTTGCATAACAAAAGTGAATCAGTCCCTAACAAAAACATTCACACTTTTCAATCCACATATAGTGGATATAAAACTCTACACACCCCTGTTAAAATGCCAGGTTCTTGTGATGTAAAAGAATGAGACAAAGATAAATCATGACAGAACTTTTTACACTTTTAATGTGACCAATACTGTGAACAATTCAATTGAAAAACAAACTGAAATCTTTGAGTGGGAAAATTTGTAAATAAAAACCTTACAATAACCTGGTTGCATTAGTGTGCACACCCTCTTATAACTGGGGATATGGCTGTGTTCAGAATTAACCAATCACATTCAAACTCATGTTAAATAAAAGTCATAACACACCTGCCATCATTTAAAATGACTCTGATTAATCACAAATAAAGTTCAGCTGTTCTAGTAGGATTTTCCTTACATTTTCTTAGTTGCATCTCAGAGCAAAAGCCATGGTCCACAGAGAGCTTCCAAAGCATCAGATGGATCTCATTGTTGAAAGATGTTAGTCAGGAGAAGGGTACAAAATAATTTCCATAGCATTAGATATACCATGGAACACAGTGAAGACAGTCATCATCAAGTGGAGAATCAGCAAGTTATGGTCTGATGAAACAAAGGTTGACCTTATTGGCCATAATTCCAAAAGGTATGTTTGGCGCAAAAACAACTCTGCACATCACCCAAAGAACACCACACCCATAGTGAAGTATGGTGGTGGCAGCATCATGCTTTGGGGCTGTCTCTCTTCAGCTGGAACCTGGGCCTTAGTCAGGGTGGATGGAATTATGAACAGTTCCAAATACCAGGCAATTTTGGCAGAAAACCTTCAGGTTAGAAAGATGAAGAGGAAGTTCACCTTTCAGAACGACAACAACCCAAAGCACACATTCAAATCCACAAAAGCATGGTTTCAACAAAAGAAGATAAAAGTTTTGAAATGGCCCAGCCAGAGCCCCGACCTGAATCCAAATGAACATCTGTGGGGTGATCTGAAGAGGGCTGTGCACAGGAGATGTCCTCGCAATCTGACAGATTTGGAGCGCTTTTGCAAAGAAGAGGGGGCAAATATTGCCAAGTCAAGATGTGCCACGCTAATAGACTCCTACCCAAAAAGACTGAGTGCTGTAATAAAATCTAAAGGCGCTTCAACAAAGCATTAGTTTAAAGGTGTGCACACATATGCAACCAGGTTATTGGGAGTTTTCCTCAAAGATTTCAGTTTGTTTTTCAATTGAATTGTTCATGTTATAGGTCACATTAAAGGTAGAAACATTTCTGATATGATTTATCTCATTCTTTTACATCACAAAAACCTAGCATTTTAACAGGGGTGTGTAGACTTTTTATATCCACTGTGTATATTCAATTGTGTATATTCTGCAAGATTATTTTGCCGCTTTAGCAAATATGCTCAAAGATAGGGCATCAGTACTGTCCCAGCTACACAGTGACATCTTGGTCACCACCTCTCTGTAGCCATACTGCATATCTCAATATGCCATCAAAGTCGTTTCATCCATGCCTAGAGAGAAAGAGCGAGGAAGGGGGATAAGGAGCAGCCTTTTTTTCATGTATTTTATTAAATATGTTTCTTATCATGGATTCTCTCTGAGAAGGCAGATTCTACAGACGATAGGTCAATATATCATGACACATACACAGAATCCGCACTTTAATTGAAGGCCCTGGCCTGAGCTGACTTTTGGTCTATCATTGGTGTGGTTGACTAAGTATTTGTACAGGTTTGACAGCTCCGTTGTCTTATAGTCTTATCAAGCACCCTTAATTCTATAGTCTCTGGTCAAAAGTAGGGCACTCTCTAGGGTGCATTGTGGGCCATTGCTTAGAACATGCTTAGACATTACCAGGAAGTGCCATAGTAAAAACCACTGGCCATCGATCACACAGCTGCTTAAGGGATGCACATGGAGTAGAGAGAGGAAAAAGGCCCTGCAGCAGTAATTACATCTTCAGACATTACTCTTTTCCTCCAAAACACTCTGACCCCAGAGGGTAGAGAAGAAGGAAAGGTGGAAAGAACGAAAGAAAGTACAAAAATAAGAAAGAAAGAGAGAGAATCAATCAATCAAATTTATTTATAAAGCCCTTTTTACAACAGCAGTTGTCACAAAGTGCTTTACAGAGACACCCGGCCTTAAACCCCAAGGAGCAAACAACAGTAGTGTTGAATTTCAGTGGCTAGGAAAAACTCCCTAAGAAGGTCGAATTTTAGGAAGAAACCTAGAGAGGACCCAGGCTCAGAGGGGTGACCAGTCCTCTTCTGGCTGTGCCGGGTGAGATATTAAGAGTCCAATTGGAATAATAAATACATTTCTCCGGGCTAAATCCAGAGTCTATTTGATTTTAGACTAGGTCAGAAGTATGACCAGGTGGACAAGGACAGGGACAGCAACGGGCCCTCCAAACCAGGTAATCCGCAGGTGTGGACCAGGACCTCATCTCCTCCTAAAATTTAAAACTGGAGGAGACTGAGAAAAAAAAAAAAAAGGACGTGAGCCTCCCCCTGCTCCCCCTCTCCACATACACTCAGACCAGAAACACATGACCACAAACACATTTTGTAATTACTAAGCCAACCCATCTAATTTCTCTTCAAGAGGCTCTAGGCACACCGCAAGAGAAGAGACCCAGCAACTCAAGTCCCCTGGCTCTTTTACTAGTCCCTTTCTTTCTCATCTCCATCTTTCCATTTCACTCTCTCTTTTTCTCCCTTTCTAATTCTTTCTTCTTCTATTTTTCTCTGTCTTTGTACATCTCCACAATAGAGACCAGAGACCTCTCGACTATATGAACCAGAGAGTCAAAAGACTTCAAATGAAAAATGTTAAGAAAGTCTGCAGAATAAATTCAGACCAGAACTTTAACATCCTTCCTGTAAACAAACAGACACACACAGATGTTTATAATTGTCATGATTTACACACACATAGTACAACTGCTGTATAAGTGCACGTTGATGTGAAACACACAAAGACAGAGGGTTTTTCCCCTGGGTGATACCTGGCTGCCCTCCTCCCATCCCCTCACCTTGCAACAAATCATTTTAGTGGCTGCGCTCTTGAAGGATGAGTGATATTTAGAGTTAATTTCCTGCAATTTAGCCCACATTGCCATGGGGGATATAAGTAGCAATTTTAAAATACATTTCATACAATTCATTTTACTTACTGGGCAGAGTGAGCAAATTTTCTGTAGCTCTAAACATTTTGCCATGGGGGAGAGCAGAAATTTGGCAATTTTAAAGCAAATGTCATGCACTTACACTAATGTTGCCATAATGGTAGGGATACATTTTGTAATTTCAAATTCCCTTTTCTGCAATTCAATAAATTATTCCAGTCATTATATTCCATATATTTGGTCATTTAGCTGACACTCTAATTCAAAGTAGCGTACATAAATTATTTGGCAACCTGCATACATTCAGCAACTTAAAATGGGGTAGCCAGCTATTATTTCTAAACGTTTAATCCAATATAATACATTCGATACCGATGGAAATACCCTTGAATTAAAGCAAACAGTCTGCACTTTATGACAGTCAGAATAATCATTGCATAATTTCACTGTCCAAATACCTTTAAGTTTAAAGTGTTATTTTATGAAGTTAATATGAACTGAAAAATAATGAGTAACAGAATGTAGGTGGCACCCTGCAGATGTGCCCCTTATATTTGGGTTTAGGCCCCAAAATGGTGTCTGGGGGCTACACACTACACACACACATTACACACACTACACACTACACACACCTTGTCCCGACCCAGTCAGGCCCATTACATGTACAGTCCTGTGCTATGTTTAACAGCGAAACTAATTAAATTCATATATGGCCCATAGTCACTGGGGAGCATCAACCAGGCCTTTCACCTGTTCCTGTGGCTCCTGGACTTAAAGAAGGCAGGGAAGCAAAGCTGTAACTGGACACCTGAGGTTAACAGTGAGGGCCTCCTTCTAGGGAGAGAAGGAACAGAGAGAGGGGCCATTTTTTTTCAGTAGTTATAAATCAACTTGTATTGCCTGGCCTTGGCTTGTTGTTAAACAGCCCAAGAGGGAATTGGTGGGATTGAGAGGGGAGGGAGGAAAGTGAGGGGAGGAGGGGATGAGAGAGAATTATAGCAGAGATGGAGGGGGGAGGAGAAAGAACAGAGACAATGAGATGGCTTTATCAAGCCCCCTGCTCACTCCAGATTCCAGTTCTTCACAAGGGGCTCTGCCTGCTATTCTACCAATGCCCAAGGAACAAGACATGTGGAGAATTTAGACACCAGTGGGGGGTGTCCCTTTTTGCCTGGGGTTTGGTGTGTGATCCTGTCTGGGGGCTACTGTCACCCCTATGTCTCCAATTCTCACCCTCCCTGCTTTCATTTCTTTTTCAGAAGTTGTGTTAGGCACAGGGGAGCAAAGGAGAGAGGAGGCTGTTGGCTAAGGCATTATGCTGAGCTAATCCCACAAAGGGGGGGAGGGGGCAGAGTTCCAAAAAAATTAAAGAAAAATTGGGACTATAAACCAAAAGAGCCACCAGACTCTTATTCCAATAGCATGGAGCGCCAGCATCTGCTGTCTCCTGGCAGCCCCTCAATCCCGGTCAGTCGCTCCCCATCCCACTCCTTCTACCATGAGGTACATATTTAAGTCCTTTGAAGAGAAAATACATCTAAACATTTTGAAAAAAAGTATTCTACTGGCCCTCTGCTGGGTCCAGACGTGTGTGATCTGCCGTCGTTCTGAAGTTCTGAAGCAAACTACAGTACCTGCCATCTTAAGACATACGTATCCCCTCACCTGGAGACCATGCCTGACAGTGCCAAATGGAACCCTATTCCATTTATAGTGTGCTACTTCTGACAAAAGCCCATAGGGGACCTAGTTAAAAAAAAGTACACACAATGGGAAACAGACTATTTGGGAAGCATGCTGGAAAAGCTTGAAACCGATCGACGAGACGGAAGTAAATCGCATGCCCCTGAACTCCCTGAGCCCGACGAGCCTCCCCCTCTGTGGAGAAACAAAATGTCACTCTGTTCAACTCCTTCACAAGAGCTAAAAATATGACCCTTATCGCACAAAAATGTCAGCCGGCACAGAGCCTTATTATGTACGCGTACGGGTTTGTGTGCATCTGCATACCCCAGATAGGTAATGACAAGGCGCAGTGGAGCCGCGGAGGGTTCGAAATAGCTGGTAGCCATGCAACAGAGAGCGACATGCTGCGTTTTGACAGGCAGGAGGATGGAGGGGGCACGCAGCAGACTGGAGCTGAAATAAACAGAGGAATGGAGGGAAAGAAGAAGGAAAGAGGGTATGGGGAAGGATAGCTAAAAGGGAGAAAAGGAGGAGAGTGGAGAGAAAGGGAAATGAAGAGAGAGGGGAGGGGAAGAGGGAACGAGAGAATAAATTAGGGGGAGGTGAGAGGAGAGAAAAAGAGGAGAGAAAAAAGGAGAGAGAGGGGGACAGAGATGCATGGTAACACAGAAAAGGAGAAAGAGGGAAGAGAGAGGGGGAGAAAAGGCAGTGAAAGTAGTTAGATTAAGCAAGACATGTCGCTGGAGAGAGACATATGTGAAAGAGAGGGGTTTGTAAACAGATAGAGACAGAGATGGGGAACGGGGGAGGGAGAGAAGAGAGATCACTGAAAAGATCACTGAAAGAGAGGTGTAGCAAGGGGAGCAATGAAAATGTGAAGGAACTGCTCCGTTGTTTATTTTTGCTTGAGGGTTTGTCATAGTGAAGCCCACGCAGGCTGTGGAATGACAGCAATCTTAGGTCAACAGTGGTCGTCATTCTCCAAGTACCATCTCATTCGATTGAACATTTTATTTTCAGGTCTAATATATGGATTTGATCTTCCTGTTACAGCAGTAAACTTCCTGCATTGCTTTTACTGTATTAAAGGTAATAAATAAAATATGTTCTCTAAAGTATGTGGGAAAACACATTCAATCCAAACCCACATGATCATTCACAATTTGTTGTTTGCTTCAAGATTATTTTACTGACGTGGCAAACTGGCTCAAATTTAGTTCAACACTGATTCATGTATTTCTCTTCATATGAAATTGTCTCAGCGTGAGAAGTACCAGGCTCAGCCCAAGCCCACCGCTCTGTGCCTTATTATAGGACTGAAGGTAAGAGGCGGTTTAGCCCGCCGGCTGCTCCTGTGACCCCCAAGAAAGCATGGATCAATCGGGAAGAAGGCCATGAGATATCTATGAATAAATACAAAGTAAGGGGAGATTCAACCAGCTCCCAATGGCAGGTTAAAATGGGCTGGGTGTATGGGATTGAGAGGACCATGGATCGAACTCTGGCAGGCAATAACAGTCTAGCAACGGGAAAGTGATCCCTGCGATAGGAGAAAGGTCAGAGTACGAGGAACAGAGATTGGAATCAAAGGTTAGACTATGTTCCGATGGCAGCGATAGTGGCTGTGTTATGTGAGTGTGTCTGAGTGTTCGTGTACGTGGGTGTGGGTGGCTGAACAAAGGGCTGTTCATTATGTTTCTCATGCTGGCGCTAAATTAGACCATTCATTTTTAAATCTCATCTTCCCTCCTTACCCCCTACTCTCACAGTATCGCCTTCACACCTGTACCCAACACAGATATTCCTCACATTAGACATTGCGTCCAGATCAGACAGAGAAGTCATTGCTTCGTGTAAACCTGTGTAGACCAGGTCACTGCCACTAACTAGATCTCGCTCAGACCTCTCTCGCTACTTTCCTCTCCATCTCATTCTCATCCTCTCTCACAAATTAAAATTGTATATATCTCTCTGTCTCTCTCACTTTCTACCTTTTCCTCAAAAGCAATTTAGAGGGCTAATACCAGATAAAGGTTTTCAGATTTACTTGCCTCTCTCAAAAATTGCCACTGGCATTTTAGCAATTATTGTTGTTAAGTCGGTACCCTGGTGAAAATTGAAATGCATGTCTATGTATTGCCTGTGCTTCCACTCTGTTCAAAATCACCAAATGCACCTTCACACATGAGACCACACGTGCACACACGCACGCACGGCACACACACACACATCTTGAGATCCCAACTAGGCATTTCTCTGCAGCTACAAATGGTTTGTCTTTTGCGTAACTTCGTCCCTGTGCTCAGAACAACCACAAATGTTACTCTGTGAGAGCGTCAGTTTCTGGAAACACATCTGCTAACCCTTTGAAACAGAATGATAATAGTGTCCTAACAGGAGGTACCTCACTCCACATATTGATACATGCAGATCTCCAGCTGTCAATTGTTTTATTAATAGTGTTATCAGTTAATCCCTAATCTCGATCGAGGTGTTAACATGGTTTATGTTTAGGGTACTGTATATAGAGTGGAATGCCCTCCTGTAATTATTGGGACAATTAGCCTATAGGTCCTCACTTGAGTAGACGTGGACTTGTTTACACAAAACGCTGCACAGGTTACAATCCGTTTCTCTCCACCACCTGGGACAGTCTGATCATAGCTCGTTGTTCCTTTTCCCCAAGTACACCCTCACTCACTCACATTTTCAACCTGCCACTGACCCAGGTTGTCCCAGCGTGCTTCAAGACAACAATTCTGCCGGGGCCAAAACAACCTGCTGAAGCTAGTCTGAATGGTCTACCGCCCTGTGGCACTCACCTCCATCTTCATTATGTTTTTCGAGACGCTGATTCTGGCTCACCTCAAAGTCCGCTTACCACACACACTCGATCCCCATCAGTTTGTCTACCATCAGAACAAGTCAACGGAAGATGGCATCTCCACGACACTTCACTCTGCCCAGACTAACCTTGAAAACAGTAACACCTACGTGAGGTAGCGGTTCATTGACTTTAGCTCAGCGTTCAACACCATCATGCCCTCCAAGCTAGCTGTCAAACTGAGGGACCTCGGCATCAGCGAGGACTACGGACTTCCTGACCAACAGACCCCAAACTAGACAAGTTCATCCCAAAAGATCAGTCAGGCAAGACAAGTTCACCTAATCCACCCTGACCATGAGTACCGGTTTCCCACATTGTTCCATGCAAAGCCCCTTTCTCTACTCACTCTTCATTCACAACTGCATACCTGTGCATGGTCCTAACACCATCAAGAAGTTCGTAGATGACACCATGGCAGGAGGACAAATCAGCAAGAACAATGAGACGGTCTATGAGGAGGAGGACAACTGGACAACAGGAAGACCAAAAAGCCTACACACACACAGGAGAGGTCCACATCTCTGAGGACCTCTACTGGACCCTCAACACTTCCACCCTCAACAAGAACCTACAACAGCATCTTTACTTTCTGAGGAGACTGAAGAAGGCCTGTCTCCTCAGATACTGGTAAATTTCTACTGCTGCACAATTGAGAGTATTCTGACCAACGGCATCACTGTGTGGTTTGGCAGCTGCTCTGCTTCTGACAGGAAGGCCCTGAAACTGCCGGTGAAAACAGCCCAGTACATCACCAGTTCCCAGTTCCCAGTTCCCTGTGATCGTGGATCTCCAACGCAAGCGGTGTCTACTTAGGGCATGCGACATCCGCAGGGAACCCTCCCTTCTCAGCCACGTTCTGTTTGCCATCCTTCCATCTGGTAGGAGGTTCAGAAGCCTCCATTCCCGCACCAGTAGACCAAGGAACAGTTTCTTCCCTACAGCTGTTACCCTGTTGAACTCTGTATCCCGATGGATACAGAGTTAAGATAGCTAAGATAGCTGTGCCTGGAAGGCCAAAGTCAGGACCTTACCGCAGAGGTGCCCCTAGGCATCTCTGTGGTACTCTTTTGAGACATCAGCGTTTTGTTGTCTATAATTGGAGACCCTATTTAAGTTGTTCTGTTTGCCTTTCAGTTTGTTAGTCATTGTTTTGTTGGCTGTCTGTACTGCTGCTCTTCAGTTCCGGTTTGGTACCGTTCCTTTGGTTGTTTTCTGTTTCTACAATTAAAAGGATGATTCCCTATAGCTCTGCGCCTTGTATTCAATAAAGATGTTAATAAATGACAAAGTAATGTCATCTCCTTTTGGATAATATGTATCTCCTTTTGGATAAATGTATAGCTTTTATCTTGAGACTTAAAATATTGGTTCTACCATTTAGATATGACATTCATCTTTATGCATAATACCCCTGTCTGGCCAAGTCCACACTTTGAACAACCACGAACACAATTATTACTGTAATCTGAAGAGCTCAATTCCTATCCGCTTCTATCCTGAGGTGCAATAAACACCTGTGAAGCATGGCTGACATTGTAATACATTTTATAGGTCAGTAAACTGCAACAAGCTGCTTCCTGGTTCTGGAGAAGAGTTCGTTTTAGGCCATATAACTTCAAAAGCAGAAGCTTTCCAGTAGTGTTTGGCCATACTAGTCGTGAAGGAGAGGCTGTCTAATATTATTCTCCCATGATTCTCCTGAATGAAAGGCTGTCCACAATGTACAAAGCCTTTAGCTACACTTTGGAGAAGTGTAAACACAATAGCTCTTGTACACTTCTACACAATGTCCCCTTAAGGACGTCTGGCCATGTTTCCCAGAAAATGTGGAAGATGATGAGGGAGCATTGAAGGAGAGAGGGGCTGAAACACAGAGAGAGCTAGATGGTGGGAGAAAAAAAATTGAGAGCTAGTGACCGGGAGAAAGAGGAAACCGATAAAGAGGAAGAAAACAAGGGAGGGAAAGAGTGAGAAAGAAATTGAGATAAAGAGCCAAAAACAGAGAAAGATAGAGGTATTAAGACAGTGACTGAAAGTGATAGATGAAGAGGGAGAGAGATACAAAAAGGAAAAGATAAGAATGGCAAGTACCGTTGATGAGCCAAGGTTGCAAAAACAAATCCAAAGTCTGGCCAAAGGTTTTATTGTATCTTACTAATATTTATTATAATAAAAATAATAGTATTAATCACTTCTAATCAGTTGTCTGACCGGATTCAGAATGCATTAAGTGGAACAAAGTAGGACAATTTAAAAAGCTTCTTTCTGCAATGTAATCTTCTTCAAAAACACAGTTTCTTATTTTCTGAGAAAATCATTTTTTGTTAGAAATAATCATAAATTCAATTTTCCAGTTGTCTCTGTGGGAGCTAAGTAATTGACAGAAAGGAAAAAGGTAACAACTCACATTTAGCGTTCACGGTGTTCCATTCAATGACATTAAGATTTATAGAATTGTATTTGATTGAAAAGATGGGGGCACCTAAATACTAAGGGCTTCTAGATATGGTCCATTTAGTCTTGAATCAATAAGAAGAAAACCATGGTTCATGTCAAGTTCATATATAATTTATTAAACAGCCTAGGCCCTAGCCCCAAAGAGTGACATGTCAGCGTGAGTCACTGTAAAAATAAAACATTACATATTGTGTAGGAATATGATTTAATAATGGGAAGGAACAACACTGAGCTAAAGCCATTGGAATACAGCACCAGTCAATAATTTTGATACACCCATTCAAGTGAACAGCTGGAGAGCCACACAATTGCTAGTGAGTTACACTCACATCTCAATAACAAGTGCTTTTGAGATAAGCCAATTTAGCAACAACAAAAAAAGGTGTATTTTACACCAAAAACTGGTACTGTATGTCCAGGGCCTAAAGCAAGTCTTGTCAGAACATTTTTAAACACCAATCTATTTAGCCCACTCTGAAGCATGCAACCCAATTGTCCTTAGTCCTCTATCTCCTCCACTGTTCTTCCCTCGTCCTGCTCTCCTCTCAACTAAAATGTTTTTTGATATTTAGTAGACACTCTTCTTTTCCCCTCAGCCTTATCCCCCTCTTCTTAAATAATAAAAACAAATACATACCAGGGTTAGACCTAAAGTTTTTGTCAATGATCTGCAACCCAATCACAACTGACAAACTTGTGTTACAAGATGTTTTACAGCAGAGGGGTTGCTTGTTAACCATCTTCATTCGGGTTAATATCATCTACAATGCATGCCACACTTTTGTAACAGATGGAGAATAGTGAGGTACAGTATGTGCATATCACTACCGACAATCCACAGTACAATATGTCAATGTCATGCTGCAAAAGCGGCTGTATATATTTTGTCATTTTAGAACATACCAATATTTATTTTGCTAAATTGGCTTATCTCAAAAGCACTTGTTAATGAGATGTGTGTGTACCTGTGTGTTCATGAGATAGCCAGACAGCACTTGTTTGGCTCTCCACCAGTACATTGCCTCTTTTGCAAGGCATGAGCTGCCAAATGCAAAATACCTCGCAAATAAACAAGCAAATTACAGCCTGAATGACTGAACAACACAGAGATTACATCTTAAACAGGTAGTGCAGAGTTGGGGAATATGAAATAACCAAATACATTTTGGAGAAAAATAAGATGCCGTACAATCAAACACCAAAGGCAGGTGGAACTGGAGATACGGGGAAAAACAGAAGGAGTTATTCTACATCTTCATTCTGGGCTTTGCCTTTACTTTGAAACATTGTTTGACTGTAACACAATGTGGCAGTGAACTGCAATCTCATGAGCAGCCAAAAATGTTTCGATATGAAACACCTGTGCATTAATTAAATATTAATACATATCTGTTTTAGTTCTATTTTGTGTGTCCAATAAATACAGGTGCTGGTCATAAAATTAGAATATCATCAAAAAGATTTATTTCAGTAATTCCATTAAAAAAGTGAAACTTGTATAATGTATACATTCATTCCACACAGACTGATATATTTCAAGTGTTTATTTCTTTTAATTTTGATAATTATACCTGACAACTAATGAAAACCCCAAATTCAGTATCTCAGAAAATTTGAATATTTTAAAAAGGTTCAATATTGAAGACACCTGGTGCCACACTCTAATCAGCTAATTAACCCAAAACACCTGCAAAGGCCTTTAAATGGTCTCTCAGTCTACTTCTGTAGGCAACACAATCATGGGGAAGACTGCTGACTTGACAGCTGTCCTAAAGATGACCATTGACACCTTGCACAAGGAAGGCAAGACACAAAAGGTCATAGCTAAAGAGGCTGGCTGTTCACAGAGCTCTGTGTCCAAGCACATTAATAGAGAGGTGAAGGGAAGGAAAAGATGTGGTAGAAAAAAGTGTACAAGCAATAGGGATAACCGCACCCTGGAGAGGATTGTGAAACAAAACCCATTCAAAAATGTGGGGGAGATTCACTAAGAGTGGACTCTACAGACGTATGCAAGACATGGGTTTCAGCTGTCGCATTCCTTGTGTCAAGCCACTCTTGAACAAGACACAGTGTCAGAAGCGTCTTGCCTGGGCTCAAGACAAAAAGGACTAGACTGCTGCTGAGTTATGTTCTCTTACTAAAGTAAATTTTGCAATTCCTTTGGAAATCAAGGTCCCAGAGTATGGAGGAAGAGAGCATAGAATCCCCGTTGCTTGAAGTCCAGTGTAAAGTTTCCACAGTCAGTGATGGTTTGGGGTGCCATGTCATCTGCTGGTGTTGTTCCATTGTGTTTTCTGAGGTCCAAGGTCAACGCAGCCGTCTACCAAGAAGCTTTAGAGCACTTCATGCATCCTGCTGCTGACCAACTTTATGGAGATGCAGATTTCATTTTCCCATAGGACTTGGCATCTGCACACAGTGCCAAAGCTACCAATACCTGGTTTAAGGACAATGGTATCTCGCCTGACCTTAACCCTATAGAAAATCTATGGTGTATTGTGAAGAGGAAGATGCGATACGCCAGACCCAACAATGCAGAAGAGCTGAAGGCCACTATCAGAGCAACCTGGGCTCTCATAAGACCTGAGCAGTGCCACAGACTGATCGACTCCATGCCACACCGCATTGCTGCAGTAATTCAGGCAAAAGGAGCCCCAACTAAGTATTGAGTGCTGTACATGCTCATACTTTTCATGTTCATACTTTTCAGTTGGCCAACATTTCTAATGTTTTTGTATTGGTCTTAAGTAATATTAAAATTTTTGGAAATACTGAATTTGGGATTTTCATTAGTTGTCAGTTCTAATCATCACAATTAAAAGAAATAAACATTTGAAATATATCAGTCTGTGTGTAATGAATGAATATAAGTTCACTTTTTGAATGGAATTACTGAAATAAATCAACTGTATATTTGAAAACAAAAAGTAGTACACATGAGGAATAGTTCTCTTTGGGATCCAGACTAATTAATTTACTGGTTAGGCCAGAACTAGTGCTGTGCAATCGGAAAAATATGTTCTGACCTTAAGAAAGACAGTCAAACCTAATTGCTGGCATGCCCTAAGTGGCAGCCATACACCTCTTCGATTTGGTGCAGTTGGGTTGAAAAGTAGAAGTACAATTTATTCTGGAACTTGTGCCCAATGGATGACCAAGCAAATGGAAATCTTAATGTTTAATCAGACATTTCACTACGTTCTGGGTACATATCATTTAAGAGAAGAGATATAAACAATAAATGAAAAGCACACCAAACCTGTGCTTTGGAAATTATAATCCAGTCTATGGGCCAAATGTCAATCATTTGTGAAAGATGCAAAATCACAATTTGTCTAAAGGAAACAAATTCTGCTTTTTCTCATAAATCCAGGTGTTTATGACAGCCCTACCATCTACAGATCTGTCATTTAAATGTATATAGTCTTTCCATAAGAGATAATGTCAAATACAAGAACAGAGTATATTGTATTGCATTTTCCAAAAATATGCATTCAGGCTCAATGCAAATGCAGAGAGTAAAATCCAAATGAGCATCAAAACAGAAGACTGATGTTGAGATGAGACAAATGCCTTTTATGGTTGTAGCTCTTTCCATCTCACTTTTTCTTCCTCTTAATCTAGAAACAATCATCAGACCTATAAAAACTGTTCTAAAAATATAATAGATTAACAATATATGACAATACTCCCAACCATCAGATTGTATTTTAAATCCATACATACATTAAAATGATATGACCCTTTTAAATAAGTTGTACAATTATTTGAAGAGGTGAAAGCGAGGAGCATTCAAGAAAAATTGTCTGTCGAACTCAAAACACTGTCAAAAATAAATGGTTCTTGGAGGATCCTTTAGGGGTTTTTCAAATTGAAACTCCGGGGGAACCAGTCAAGATTTTCAAGGAAAAGATGAAAAGGGTATTTCAAAGAACTAATTCAATTGTTCCTCAAATAATTATGTGAAGAACCTACCCCCTCAAAAATCAACTGCAAAAGCTTCTTCAAAAGATTTTTCAAGGAACCTTTAAATAAGGGATTCCATTGAGCTCATTTTAGCTAGGGCCGGGTGAGTTACAAAAGTTAAAATAACGAATAGCACAAGTGTAGGAACGAATCACTAGAGTATAATGAAAGAAATGCATCCAGCGAGATTTAAGTGGCAACAGGATTTTGTATTCCTCACCCACAGGAGAGTGATCCCTGAAAATGGCACATCCTCAGGTGCACAGGGCTTTGTTCATTTAATCTCTGTCTCTCTTTACATTGGGTTTTTAGCTGTGTATCTTTACTTGCCGTCCCTATTTCTTTTCTGTGGCAAGTGGCATAGTGGTTGGTGTATCTGATCTGTCACCAAGTGGTTTCCGTATGGAATGCCTGAACTGAGAAAGTAAAAATTCTAATGTATAAATATGTTGTTCCTGAGCAAGACAGTTCACCCTAATTGCTCCCCAGGTGCCTATGGTGCCTACATCTTCCTAATTTAGAGGCGTTCAGGTAACAGCATTCAGTTAAAAATATTTTGGTTAGACCTTGCGTTTAATTGACAACAAGATTAATTTATTCTATCACCATGAATGCGATCTTTCTTCCCCCTCTTTCTACCTACATGTCTTTCTCCTTATCTTTCGAGCTATTCCTAAAATGGTGGTTCTTCAACTGGTTCTTCTCATGGTCACGAGTCCCTGGAATCAGCCATGTCATTTATCCTCACAGCACAAGACTAAGGTTCCGTTACTAGAAACTCCATGCACTGGAATTTGAATGAACACAGACCAATTAAGGCAGTATGAGATTCATTGGTACTCAGGTGTGCATCCAGCATGATGGCACTAATAACTAAAGAATACGAAGTCATTAAAGTAATAAAGAATACCATTAAGAGTCTCCTGAGTCCTTAAGGCAGGTGAATCTCATCATGTATTCATTACCACTCTACATTAATCACCAGTGTGACTCTCACCCATCTCCAGACATTGACACGAGGAGAGGCTCTTGACAACAGAAGTGGAACAGGAGTACATGAGGCATAGAGCTTTTCCTTTCTCAGTTGAACTTCTTTCTCTGATTCTTACACATTTCCCTGAGCTGGAAGCACCAGCATACATGCCTGTTTGTCAAATGGCCATCCTCATTACACTACCTTCCACTCTTCTTGTCTCTCACACATAACTCGGTCTCATAGAAGTCTGCGTATGTATGTCTATATGTGGCGTCCTCCCCATTACTGATCGTACAGACAGAGCCCAGCTGTTCTCACCCCTTGACATTTCCGCCCGGATGAATATGGATGAGGACTATGTGCGTGAGTGCGTGGCTTCGTGCGATCTGCCTGATGTGTCCAGTGGCTGGTAAATACACCAACATCTCAGCTCATGAAATCTCATGAACCAAAGTAGTTTCAAAGACTCTTGCAGATTCTCCATTCCCTACTGGTCTTATTATCAGCCTTGTAATATCTGCTTTATTAAATTAGTCCAGCGACCTCCCCTAGGGTTTAACAGGGATAGTTGTACATAAATCATTCGGTAAATAAACACAATTGCCACTTCAACCCCCGTCACGGATTCCACATCTCCTCCTTCCCCTTCCAGTCCCCATTCTCATCACTGTCACATTCTCATATTCTCTTTCTGTTCTGTCACATAGGTGTCAACCCGACTGACACACTCGTCAAATACTCTCACACATCCCTTTCCACTCTTCAACCCCAATCTTGCAATGTGTTCTGTCACCTGGATGATGCAACTGTGAGAGTTCAGACTTGCGGATCCAACATCTGGGATTGAACTCTCTTCATCCTACAGTACCTTAAACCACCTCTTCTGTACCTCCTCATGGCGGAATGCCCACCGTTTAGCAGCATGGTAATTGTAGTAATTCTGGTTTAGCGCCTCGCCCCATATTTTAATGACAATAATTATCCAGCGGAAACATCTGCTGGAACGAGTGTAACTTGATAGATTTTCTTTCTTTGTCCCTCCTGCTATACTCTGTTTCTCACATCTTTTTTTGTGTATCTGTCTTTCTCATCCTCAGTTATCAACATGGTCTCTTTACGATATGTTTAAAGACACTAGTCTGTACATGCGGCAAATAACAAAACAGCAAAAACAATAGCCAACAGTCCTATAACAGGCAGATTCGTTTTAGGAACCAGCAGTGTTCTGACAGAAACAGCAGTGTCCTGACGGAACCAGCAGTGTCCTGAAGGTACCAGCAGTGTCCTGAAGGTATCAGCAGTGTCCTAACAGTACCAGCAGTGTCCTAACAGAACCAGCAGTGTCCTAACAGAACCAGTAGTGTCCTGACAGAACCAGTAGTGTCCTGACGGTACCAGCAGTGTCTTTACAGGACCAGTGGTGTCCTGACGGAACCAGCGGTGTCCTGACGGAACCAGCGGTGTCCTGACGGTACCAGCGGTGTCCTGGCGGTACCAGCGGTGTCCTGACGGAACCAGCAGTGTCCTGACAGAACCAGCAGTGTCTGTACCTTTAATAACAATAACGGTTCTATAGCTTCACTCAGCCATACCTTGTAGGTCTGGACAGTTATTTTATCAACCCAAACAATTTCCAGCACATATTGTCAAAATGTATGTTACATTTCAAGAACCAATCCCTTCCCCTCAAATATGCCTGTCTTTTTAAACTGTGATTATAAACATTGACACATTTTAAACCCCATCTTAACCACACTGCTAACAAACCTATTTACTAGCCCCTTTTAAGTAAACCCCATCTCTACCTCAGCTCACTCCTCAACATTTGCTATTCCAATAGAGATCTATACTTTGTTTACACCTTAAGCACCCACTTTATTTGACCATCGTTGAATCCAGTTCTCTGCCGCCAATGACTGGAACAAATTGCGAAAGAGCCCAAACCCTAACACTTACAGGTCAACCTTGTAAGAATTAACTAACAAAGCTGCTGTACAGACACTCTATCAATGTGGTTTGTTTTAATATAGTATAATTGGATGATTATCTCTATTTACCTCTATAGATGTAAATAAAGTTTGTTTAATGGTATTCCATTTCCCATTACATTATGTACAGGTGCTGGTCATAAAATTAGAATATCATAAGAAAGTTGATTTATTTCAGTAATTCCATTCAAAAAGTGAAACTTGTATATTATATTCATTCATTACACACAGACTGAAACATTTAAAATGTTTATTTCTTTTAATTGTGATGATTATAACTGACAACTAATGAAAATTCCAAATTCAGTTGGTCAGCAGCAGGAAGCATGAAGTGCTCTAAAACTTCCTGGTAGACGGCTGCGTTGACCTTGCAGCAGTCTAGTCCTTTTTGTCTTTAGCCCAGGCGAGACGCTTCTGACGCTGTGTCAAGAGTGGCTTCACACAAGGAATGCGACAGCTGAAACCCATGTCTTGCATACGTCTGTGCATGGTGGTTCTTGAAGCATTGACTCCAGCTGCAGTCCACTCTTTGTGAATCTTCCCCACATTTTTGAATGGGTTTTGTTTCACAATCCTCTCCAGGGTGTGGTTATCCCTATTGCTTGTACACATTTTTCTACCACATTTTATACCACACATAAATCAACTTTTTGTTGATATTCTAATTTTATGACTAGCACCTGTATGTGTTTTTCTGTTGTTTTTCTGTCTCCTTACAATTGATTTTCATCCGGTCGTTAATAAAAATGTTTAAAACACCTCCAGTACTACAATCGTCCAGTAATCACTGTTAAATCTTCACCCAGACATGTTTTTCATTGATTTTGTTGTGTTTTGAGGCATAAGTGATTTATAGCAGCTTTTCCCAAATGTAGCTGTTTTTCTACCATGGCTTTTTCCAGGCTTCATGTATAGGAAAGTTGTTTTTACACAGAAGGTTCAGAAAAACAAGCTGAACCAACAGGTATGACAACAAAACTGTTATGAATTTGCCACAAAAAGAGCAAAGGTCGGACAGCATAACCAGCAAATACCAAAGAGCAAATATTTCAACAGTGAGGACAACAGAGAAACCAGAGCCCAGAGATCTGCAGTTCAGCCCCATAGCACTTTGGACAGCGTCCAACTTTTCAACCAGAGTCGTCTGATTTAGGAAAACAGTTTTGAAACCTAACACCAAAAACTCACCCCAGTGGTTTCTCCAGGCGACTGGCAGGTGACCCCACAATCTCTCCCAGGGTACAGAACACTTGACCCAAAAAGTCCTGAGAGGGGGAGAGCAGGAGCGAGGGAAGAGAAAAATAAAGACAAGAGAGGCAGAGATAGACAGGAAGGCAGAGGTATAGTGTTACCAGGATGAGACACCCAGGAGAGTGGACGTCAACACGGATAAAGGGCGTTTGGAAACAACAACGTGGGGTCAAAAGGTGGGGTCAAAAGGTTTAGGAGTTAGCAAGAGCCATTGAAAGGAGGAAGGTTATATACAGAGTTGATTGTTGGAGGGTCACATGCTTAACAGCTGTGTGTGTTTTGGTACAGTATATATAGCTACAGTGTTACTATGATCACAGTACTTAAAGAGAGGAGAGATGTGGAGACGTACGTTGAGATCAGATGGCTTCCAGAGGGCAGGGGAGAGCAGGCAGCAAAACAACAACAATAACAACAGAGCACATCATGTACACACAAACACTACAATACCCAGAACACCTTGCACCACACAAACCAGGAAGTGGGTCAGGAGAGAAAACAGATCATGTGTAATATACTGTGTGAGTCTTTAATAACTAATATTTGGCAGGAATACATGCATCTAAGAAATCATGTGGTTGGAGGTATGCAAAACTGTTTTTATCCAAATATATAAAATAATCGGTTAGAGGGATTATTTGTATGAATGTCTCTCTAAATATGTTTTCTTCCAACAGTCTCCCAAGCATTGTAAAGTTTGTAATCTTTCTGTAAGCAGTCAAATTGTGACATGATAAATCATATCAACCTGCTAATTCAAATGTGGAGACGTTTGGAGAAATGCATTTCATGACAAAGAAATGATTTCCGTTTTTTAATAATATAATATTCCAGTAGTACAACATTTATTCGCTGGATCCATACATGTTAAACATAATATAGTAGGTTCTTCCTTCGGTAACACCAACATTGTATGAACAAAAAAATTGTTCATGACATTATTTTTATACTCTATATTTGGATATCATTCGGAGGTCTTTTAATGTTGGCTTGCATAAATCCATGAAGTTAGATGGAAAAGCATGCAACAAGCAGCAGACAAAATTAATCAAACAAAGCAATGTTCTGGCCAGATCATAAACAAGTTGAGGACATTGGCCAAAAGGAGTGGAGAACTCCATGCTTCATGCTAAACATTCCATTACTTGTTCAGGATGGGTTCTATGTTTTAGCGCTGACGATTATGTTAAAGGGATAGTTTAAGATTTTGACTTCAAAGTCATTGTCATGTCATTCAGTTTTAAATCAGTTGCCAACTATTTACACCATGACTCAAAGTTTATAAGAACAGCTAGCATTGAAGCTGTACAAGTAGATGTCCAATCATTGTGCTGACAGTAGTTAGCATTCTATCTCATTTGATGCAGAGAAAAAAAAAGATCTACATCTGACTGGAAAAGTACATGGAGTTTTTCGAGATTGGAGAACACATGGCAAGGAATCTAAGACAATTCCTCCATACAGAATCTCTCCAAATCATTCAGAATCTGAAGTCAACGCATTTGTACTCTCCTCTACAGCTCATTTCACAGACTTTCTATGGATTGTTGGTCCAGTGACTAGGAGAGCCATGGCAAAATCTTGATTCTGTGGTCAGTGGCACCATTTTTGTGTTGATTTTGAAGTGTGCTTTGGATCATTGTCCTGCTGGAAGATCCAGCCATGGCCTAGTCCCAGCTTCCTGGCAGAGGCAGTCAGGTTTTCAGTGTAATATATACTGGTACTTGATGGACTCCATGATACCACGTTTCCTAACAAGTAGTCCTGGGCCTTTGGAAGAAAAACAGCCCCACAATTTTAAAGATCCACTGCCATAATTCACAGTGGGGATGATGACGTCAAATCATTGCACTGATAGTAGTAGTAGCATTCTATCATACTGGACTCAGAGAAATAAAGATGATATTTACATCTGACTGGAGAAGTCGAAGTAGATAAGGGACAATGGCCAAAATCTCAAACTATGCCTTTAAGAAAAATCTGTTAACTTGTATTGGTCAATAATAGACTTGAAAGGTGTCAATCAATTATGTTTATTTAGGAACAATTGACCAATCCCTGTTCATCATGTCTGTATTTCAGATAGGGCATGTCACTTACATGTTTGGAGAGGTCTGGGCTTTTGGAGTCCACATCATACCTGCAGAGGACAGAGTTAACAAAAGTTATGTGTGATTGGATGTGGGGGGTGGGGTTTTTATGCATCGGCAGAAACCAGCAGTAAGTCTGTGTGGTATGACTGGGACTGAGTTGGAGAGGCTTTGTCAGACTGATCAGGCTGATTCCAAAAGGCCTGGAGCTTTGTGGACTTTAATAAGCTTTACACTGTTTAAGAAACTAATGGCTGCATCTGTTTGTTGAAATTGTTCCTTGCCCTGGCTGTTCTGTGATGAAAACGGTAACATCATAAACGTGAGGACAGAACAAGCAGATACATTCAGTGGAAAGAATCAAATAAAACATGTATTGCATTTCCCAGATTCATCTAGGGAGGGAGTGAGAGGGGAGGGAGGAGCTCTTAACAGGCCTCCACTAGATGATGCTTCTTCATTGCCCATTTCTTCCATCCATCTACACCTTTCAGATCTATCAGTGAATGCTAATGGGGGGGTTGGATTTCATCTTGGTCATCCATTTGATCTTCCTAATAGTGGGATAGTGGGAAGATATCACTCTAATATAGGGGGATCGTTGTTCCAGGGCCGATCATCTGCATATGAATATAGAGACATCAAGGAAAATGAAATGCAATTGATGTGCCCAAAGAAGATGAAACACAGCATGCTACAATATATCAGTACAGCCTAGTTAGATAAGTGCCATGCACACACGCTTGCTCCATCTCTCTTTTGCTCTCTCTTGCTGTCACAATATAGTTAAGGTTAACCTAGAGTTAAATTAAGGACTGTATTTCTAAAAAGTACAAATATTATAGTCATTTCTTTTGATAGGACTGAGTTTAACCTCTATTGAAGTGCCGACTCTTCTGTTCTTTTCTGTTCTTCTCTCCCTTGTGTCGAGAAATGAAGCTGAAACTAAGCATTTTATCTCTCTATCTTATCAAAGAGGTCATAGATCATACAAAATACTGTTCACAGTTAAACCCCAACAGAGAAGATTCATAATGTTCTGTGAATATTATAATAGCTTGTAATATTCCATCATTGCCCTGCTGTTTCCAACTATGGTCTGCATTAGAAATTGCCCCCATTTCCACTAGTGCACTGATTCTACCAATTTTGATCTAATATAGGGTAGATCAAAACCCCTTGGGCAGTAAAAGAGTAGGATCTCTCAGGAATGCACTACTTGCACGCAGTTTTGTTTACCAATACATTTATTGGCAGTTGACTTAACCTGAGTGTTTCACAGGCATTCTTTTCAATATATTATTGAAGAGTAGGTATTCATGTCGTGAATCATGTTTAGCCTTGTTTAGCCTTAATTTAACAACAACAACAACGTAAAACGTATTAGTAGGCTACACATTCATTAGGACAATGGATATGAAGAAACGGGAAGGTCTTTCCTTGCGTCCCGAACCCCAGTCTCACCTCAAAAACCCATCAAACTAGAATGCGAGCCATGTCTCCCCTAACTCTTCAATTGGTCCTGAAGCGCTAGGTTGCGTGAATCCACTTACTAACACTTTGCTTGTAGCATGGTAAGTTGTCAATATTTAATAGTTTTGGTAATCTAAGTAAAGCATAAATGTTTCCACCAAAGCATATTCTAATAGTGTAATGTACAAACAAATCTGTGCTCTGCATGAAATACAGATGTCCCCTGATTAATATTTGTAATTAACATCTCTGGCCACCATGACTACCTTATGCCATTGCCTATTCAAGTAGCCTACTACTTGATTTTGAAGTGTGCATTGGATTCAGCCATGGCCCAGCTCTGCTTCCTGGCAGAGGCAGTTAGATTTTGAGTTTAATATCTGCTGTTACTTGATGGAGTCCATGACACCATGTACTATAACAAGTCCTGGGCCTTTGGAAGAAAAACAACCCCACAACATCAAAGATCCACCACCCTAATTCACATTGGGGATTAAGTACTTTTCTGCATGGCTATCTTTGTCTACGCCAAACCGACCTCTGGTATTTGTATCCAAAAAGCTCTATTTTGATCTCATCTAACCACAGAAACTGGTCCCATTGGAAGTTCTAGTAACGTTTGGCAAACTGAGTTTGTTGTTTAATGACAGCAAAGGCTTTTTATGGCAACCCTCCCAGACAATGTGTGGTTATGTAGGTGGCATCTAATCATAGTTTGAGACTTTTTGACACCAAGACCCAACTCATGTCAGCAATTCTCCAGCTGTGAACATTGGAAATTGTTTGGACACAAGAACCTTCCTCCTCAATACGTAGTGTCAATATAGTCACATGTCCTCTTCTAGGCCAATTGTAAACATATACAATTGCTATAAACTTGTAAATGTTTGCCTTGATAGTGGAAATGGGCATTTTCAACTGTTGTGCTATTGTCTTACAGACATTTTCTGATTTATGCAGCTCAAAGACCTTTTGTCGCACATTAGGGTAGCAATATGAGTGGAGGGCACTGATGAGGTGAAGTGATGTTGCCTAGTCTCGCAATGCCACACCTTGGAGGTCTGGCAAAGTATCTATTAAAAAATAACTTTCAGCGCCAAGAGTTCTATTGGATGTTAGTTTTCAACAACTGAAATAATTGAATTCTGTTTTGGAAGAACGGTGCTCAATTCAGAAAATCAAGTCTATAAAGCCATTAAAACTTAATAAATGCAGTTCTGAAAACAAGAGATGTTTGTGCTTTCCTACAGGCTATGGTATAATTCATGATTAATTAAGTATAATTCATCAAGCATGGCTCACTATCTGCGATTTATTGAAATAAAAAAATGTATACTAGCAAGTCAATGATACTAGTGTTTTCTCCTCTGATTTCAATAATCGAGGATCCGGTTTGTGTCCTGACGCAAAAGGAATCGTAGCAGCATATGCAGGTTAAAATGAGATGGAGGATGAGAAAATTGCCAAAGGGCATTACACTGTTATTTTTGGTACTCCTGAAACCCATCATTCAGTATTTTCCGATCCTATTATAACTTCTAAAGTGAGTTTGTAGTCCAGTCGCAATAACAACAATTTACCTAGGAAAAGGTTATGTTTGTTTCTCAAAGACAAATATGGTTCACCACAAATGTGACATATATCCACAGATTTTGATGGGGATTTATTTGGCAATTTTGCTTCCATCTCCCCTTAGCTAGGTACTGTCGCATTGGAGGCATTTTTCTCAACAGCACCTTTATAAGATTAAAGTGTTTTGAGACGTTACTTAAAAAAAGCTTTTTTCCCCACTACTTTGCAACAAAAAAGCTTTTGGGATTCCCCTGGCCTACCAACAAGCCAGACCTGGTTTAAGATGCTACTAGGGTCTAAGCCACTGTCTCTGGTGCATGTGCTATATATCATCACAGCACAGGTTTGAAACCAGTCCACTGCCATTTCATAACACTCACTCCTCTATCTTTCCTCACTGTCTCTATCAATAAAGTAATATCGCCTGAAAATTATATTTAAAAATTGGAGCAGCGTTAATTACCATTCAGGGAATATGGTCCCATTTGGGACACAATTAATTTAAAATAGGGGGTTTGGGGAGGGTCAACATTTGAAGAGAGTTTTAACAGATAGTTTAATCAGTTTCATAGAAAAAAAAAACGTTTTTATGGATCAGCTGTATCTAGCTTGATTGGTATCACGAGTGCTATATTTGTGTGTGAAGGAAAATGTGTCTTCTGGTCCGGTCTTGGCAGCAATTAAAACCAGAGCTAGTTAACCTCACCAGAGTAAGGGATATAAATAAATATAAACAAAGGACATGAAAAGAGAGACAGAGAGAGACTGAGAGGTATACAGACAAAGGACAAGTATTTTTTTTATTCATGAAAACGTAATATACAGCTTTAATTTGTTAGTGATCACAATGACTAGGAATGAGTCATATTATAAAGTCATACAGACTCACCTTGGATAAATGTGTCAGAGAATGAGTCCTCTGTGTCATTCTTGCTATAGTAATGCAACTCCCTAACCTTCCCATCCCAACACAGTCCCTTGAATGGAATTGATTGTGAAATACGGAGGTAGAGCGAAAGATAGAGACAGGGTAGAAAGGAAACAGATGGTGGGCTGTTTCATCAGGACCAGTGTGTAATAGACATTTTCACTCACAGGTCAAAGCGCAGATTCTGCTTTTCTTCAAAGAAATAGTTCAGGATGTACTTCCTGACAAAGTCGGGATTTAGAGTGTTGTCAATGACCTCTGTTCTCCCAAACTAAAAGAGAAATAGAAAAAAAGGAAGAAAGTAAGTATTGTTAAGAAAAAACAAGTAAATATATTAAATATACTGTACAGTGGCTATCAAATGTATTCTCTTCTATTGGACTTAACAATATTTTGTGTTACAACATTAAATCAACATTTTAATAGAGGTTTTTGACACTGATCAATAAAAATATACAATAATGTCTAAGTCAAAATCTAAAAATGTATTTAATTCATTACAACTACAAAACAGAAAATAATTGATTGCAAAATATACAGCAACTTTAATCAATATTTGGTAGAGGCTCTCACAGCAATGAATGTATTCAGGTAAGTCTCCACATGTTTTGCACATCTAGACCATTCAACTTGGCAAAATTGCTTTTTGTTAAGTTGGATGGGTACCTTTGTTGAACAGGAAATTGCAATTGTTTTCATGTATTTTCATTTGGATTGAGGTGAGGGCATTGAATGGTCCACTCCAGGATAGGAATGGACACAGATAGTCCAATATTCAAATACATGAAATAAATTTAGTATTTGAGTACTAATTTATTATTTGTGTATTCAATTTTGCCCCTCATGTATTTTTTTGGTTAAAATAAATAGACCTGAATATAATTTTTCTAAATACCTTTAAAAGTCCAATCTCTAATTTTTACATATGATGATCTACCATGAAATAATTTTTTATAACATGTGCTCCTTCACACGTGCCAATAAAATCAGTATAGTGTGGTGGGGTACAGTCAGTTGGATTTTCAGATTTCTTTTGTCTGTCCTGAACCTCAGGCATAATGTGTTTGGACTGTTACGGGAGGCAAACACACAGCCTATTGTTAGCAAGTGGATGAACGTTAATTAAAGGAAAGATGGAATATACTTAGTGAATCCATGTTACCTATGGAAAAAACATTTGGCCACAAAACGCTACATAAAGTTCGGCTGTGAAATCTAAAGGCAGTTGAGAGTGTAGAAAACAGTCAGTAGCTAGCTTAGCTGACTAACTTCTCTAGATTCCTCCATCAAATAAACGCAGTGTTGTGTGTTGATAAATACTGTTTTCTAGTTCTGTAGCCGAGTTTGGCATGTCTACCACACCACGCTTTCTCCATATGCGTGCTTGCTCGTTTCTCACATGTGTAATGTAGTAGCACTCATGTTATATCGATAGTTTTTAAAAACATCTTTGGGTTAACCCGAATACAATTCAAATAATAACACATACTATTCGGAGAGAAAAATATTGTCCAATTGACATCCCTACTCTAGGAAACTGACATTTTAGTTTCTAAGCAACTCCAGTGTGGCTTTGACTGCAAGTTTGGGGTCATTGTCCCACTGGATGAAGAATCTTCTCCCAAGTCCCAAGTCTCTCACAGACTTCAGCAAGTTTTCTTCCAAGATTTCTCTGTACTTTGCTGCATTCATTTTGCCCTCTTTCTTCACAAGCTATCATGGCCCTGACACAGAGAAGCATCCCCATAACGTGATGCTGCTACCACCATGCTTCACAGTAGGGAGGATGTTTTGAAGTTGTTGTGCAAACATAGAGCTTAGGGTTAACCCTAGAACTGCCAAATGTCTATGCCAATTGGCATTTGAGTTTGCAATCAAAATAAAACTGCCACTTAGAAAGCTACACTCTCCTCCTTCCATACTTTTTTTAAATAGGCATATATTACATTGTTCCAGTCTATTTAGAGACCATTTACCTGTGATTTACCCGTATTCCTAATTAATACACAAAAAGCACAGGCTACTTGGTGTTGGTTCCCAGGGAGCTGCTAATTGGTACCCGGCTCTAATCACCCATCACTGTATGACTGACGCCAATGGATGAATGGGCGATACCCTCAGATAAAAGGTCAATGCCTTGGTTGAATTTGAATGAACTGACAAGAAAAATACTAATGATTTCTTTGACCTTTCAACAAATTAATTATAACTGAAAAATAATACAAACGATACCCCTGACAATTCTACAAATGTATCACACATTACTGTTTTCCATTAGAAGAGAAATATGCATTTTCGTTGATTGTTTTACCGAAGATTCAGCTTCTTATGTAATTCATCAAATGTATTACACTATATAATTCTTCTCGAAACGAAATACAAAAGAAATCCTTGCCTATTTGACAAATTAATTAATTGTTATTGAAACAAAATACAAAAGATATCCTCCACCATTCAACAAGTGTATTGCACATTACTGTTTTTCATTAGGAGAGTAACAAAATATCAAACCTCCTATCTGTCTATTAATTTTTGTGGCTTATTTTACCAAAGATTCAGCTTCTTGTGTAGGCCTAATTCATCAGATGTACAAGAGCTGTCCAAGGATGTCAGGGACAAGATTGTAGACCTACACAAGGCTGGAATGGGCAACAAGACCATCGCCGAGCAGCTTGGTGAGAAGGTGACAACAATTGGTGCGATTATTAGCAAATGGAAAAAAAAACTGTCAATCTTCCTCGGTCTGGGGCTCCATGCAAGATCTCACTTTGTGGAGTTGCAATGATCATGAGAACAGTCAGCCCGAACTACACGGGAGGATCTTGTCAATGATCTCAAGACAGCTGGGACCATAGTCACCAAGAAAACAATTGGCAACACCAATTGCAGGACTGAAATCCTGCAGCGCCCATAAAGTCCCCCTGCTCAAGAAAGCACATGTACAGGCCCGTCTGAAGTTTGCCAATGAACATCTGAATGATTCAGAGGACAACTGGGTGAAAGTGTTATGGTCAGATGAGACCAAAATCAAGCTCTTTGGCATCAACTCAACTCACCATGTTTGGAGGAGGAGGAATGCTGTCTATGGCCCCAAGAACATCATCCTCACTGTCAAACATGGAGGTGGAAACATTGTGCTTTGGGGGTGTTTTACTGCTAAGGGGACAGGACAACTTCACTGCATCAAAAGGACGATGGACGGTGCCATGTACCGTCAAATCTTGGGTGAGAACCTCCTTCCATCAGCTAGGGCATTGACAATGGGTCGTGGATGGGTATTCCAGCATGACAGAATGACCCAAAACACATGGGCAAGGCAACAAAGGAGTGGCTCAAGAAGAAGCACATTAAGGTCTTGGAGTGTCCTAGCTAGACCTTAATCCCACAGAAAATCTGTGGACGGAGCTGAAGGTTCGAGTTGCCAAACGTCAGTGGGACAAAATCCCTCCTGAGATGTGGGCAAACCTGGTGGCCAACTACAAGAAACATCTGACCTCTGTGATTGCCAACAAGGGTTTTGCCACCAAGTACTAAGTCATGTTTTGCAGAGGGGTCGAATACTTATTTCACTCATTGATATGCAAATCAATTTATAATTTTTTGTTGTTGTTGTTATTCTGTCACTCACTGTTCAAATAAACCTACCATTAAAATTATAGACTGATAAATTCTATGTCAGTGGGCAAACGTACAAAATCAGCAGGGGACCAAATATTTTTTTTCCTCACTGCACAACCCTGTTTCCAAGAAAGTTGGGATGCTGCATATGATGGATGTAGTGTAACTGTTTTGTTTTCCAAACTTGCTCACATAAAGCTGTGTGCTGACTGTGGGCCAGAAGGATAAGGCTTGAACATATACAAGATAGATTAATGCGTAATAATAACCCACACAGACCAATTCAATTGACAAATGACTTTTCAATGTTTTCATGGATATATTTATTTAAAAAGTATATTTTGTTATGGAGGCTACTGTAAATCATTCTTTGACATTGCTTACATGCCTAGCATAAATGGGCGCAAAAAGGGCTATTTGTGTCATTCATCTTTTGCAATTTATTTTGTTTAAAAAGTTTCTGTGCTTTATGCCTATATAAAACGAATCATGCGTGAATACTCGGATCTTCGCAAATTGGTTGATAATGTCACTTATTTTACCTTCTACATCATCAGCATAACATTAAAATCAAAATTCTAATGGATTAATCTGTGGTTAACTTACATCTGGTGTAATTTGTATTTTGAAACTTCTATACTATAGCCTAAGTTGAAATAATAGTGATGATAAAACTAATGATAAGACCTTCTGAATACAATTCCTGTATTCTTCAAATTCATTAGACATTTAAAACAAACAGATTCTGTAATGAATGAATGTTTTGAATTATCGTAATTTTCCATTTATAAACCATGGCTTATAGAACAATTTGGAATGGACGTCACGGTTACGTCACTGAAGTTTGGTGGTGGCAGAAAACTGTGGTAACAAGTGTAAGGAAACGGGCAAGATCTTCAGACTAAAGGGGGAAAAAAGGCTTGTTGTGCCGTTGCATGTCAGAATAGGGATGCAATAAAAGATGGCCTTTATTTTTATAGAATACCGTTGTTGAAGCCACCCTCTGAAGCTAAATGCAGATGTTTATGTTTGCAAGCAATTAAACAGACAGACTGGACTGATGAAATCATCCAGAATGCTTGTCTCTGCAGCGCTAATTTTTTATCAGGCAAAGTGATGTCTACTGTTTTTCACACACGGGAAAAATCTATGATGTAGTTGTAGTAATAATGATAAATTAGTAAATGCAGCAACCACAAAGCTGGCATTCTCAGTAGGCTATTTCACAATGGTAAACACCATTGACCAACTTTAGCAACATTAGCTAGTGTGTAAGCAGAATTAGCATGCAAACAAACCAAATTGCTCATACATAGACAGTTTAGCTTATATCACTCAGTATTTATGCAAGCATTTAATTAATTAATGGGATATATGGTAATATCATATCTGTGATGTGACATTTACTTTACAAGATAATTGGAGAAAGCATCCAGATGATCCCTATTCATATATGTTGTACTGAGTTTACACTAACTTTCATTTGACTCTGCCCACAAAATACATCATTGCTGTTTACTAACAAAAAAAGGGTCTATACATGGATTATGTGGCTATGTGTTGTATGTTGTTGTGGAAATTTCTCTAACCAATGTATTCTCACTGATTAAAGGACTGAGAGCCCCTTATTCAAATTAGAAAAGGAATGTGGGGGATCTGGTATTTGCCTAGGGGGCATCAATTGTCTGTCCAGATGCTGTAAGAACTCTTAGAATTGAAGAAGTTATCTATGGCAAGAAGGATAAGGTGGAGGGACAGCCTGCCCTTTGGGTAAAGCCTTTGTGACACAAGACAGATGGGCAACAACTTACCACACCCCTTTTCACTGTAATAAATACGGATTGTGCATGTATGGAGTGAAAGACTCCTCGGACGATTATGTTGGTAAACGTTTGACGCGTCTCTCTTATTTGCAAATGATTAATAAAACTGTTAATTGTGCCCAGAGAATTTCGTCTCTGTACTTCCTTATTTAAGAATGTTGATCGATGGAATTACCATCACAATGTCCCTTTTGACAGAATGTTACTGTATTTGTGAATGACAGCAACTTACTGTAAAAATTTGAATATACAGTAAATTGCTGGCAGTTTGGTTGGCAGCAAATTACTGTAATTAAACAGTAGCTTACTGTATACTAGATACTGTATCATAAGAACAATGCGTACTGGGGATGTGGCAGACCCCCTTTGTTCTCTTAGCACACCCTGAGGAAATTCTGAAACAAATAGAATGTGATCCGACCAGCACGCCCTGATCAAAACGTCTTCCTGTGTGTCACGAGTCTGCATCCAATAATGAACAAACTTCCAAAAGTGCTTGACAATCATACCGTATGAGCAACAGTGCAGCTCATACAAAAATAAAAACAATACCATCAGCAGTAAGCAAAAAACTATGTAGTGAATGCGGAGCCATTGTCAATGCAACAGAGCACCAGTACGGCTAAAGTAGTGACCAGTTGCTAAGGTAGCAGATTGGACAAGGACTATTTGGGGGAGGAGTTTTGCAAAAGGTCAGTTCTCTGGTCAAATGCGGTTTATAAATAGTTGCAGTTAGTACTTGGGTATAACTATCTACTAAGCATAACCATTACCCTAACCTTCGTTGTTAATGTAACCCCAATTTTAGCAAGCAGAAGCATGTATAAAGATAGTTTGTTGATATTATATTGCTATAGCATGAAAATCAGTAGAACACAGTAGACACTGGGCCTTCGGTGCTACCATGAAGCAACAAATCTGGCCTTATGCACTCAGAACAAGTGTGAGATATATTGAGACGCACACACACATACAATGCATTGGCAACAAACTGATCAACGTATTGAAAACTATAATAGGATTATGGTTTATCTACACACTCATTGCCATCAGCACCCGGCAACCAAGCCTCTGAGTCCAACAAGCAACAATCATGCAGTTTAATTCATAACATTTGCAAACACACTCAGTTCAGTCAAACACCAAACACAGCAGGCCAAATTACAATGTGCATGTGCATTCTCAAATTATATTGTACGCAACACACATGATTCCAGAGTGTAATCACGTGTATTATAATATGATGCAGTCAGGATGAAAATATGTAAATGTGACTGAGTATCCTTTCAGAAAATGCATCACATTCATAAAAAGCAACATGAAAAACTATGAAATCACTCACCAAATGACAATCGCTACTTGAACACAAAAATCCATCCTGTGGTTGTTTTTTTCACAGTGAGTGATGGCTTGGTCAAATAGTTTATCTTTACAATTCAAGTCCTTTCTCAATTGATAACAAGGCCAAGGCGGAAAGGCGGGCCTGTCCCGTGCTATTCCTGCTAGATGTTTTTATCTTCTTGAGCGCAGAGAATGTCCTTTCAACAGAGGCCGTGGACACAGGGATAGTTAGCACCAAACAAGTGAGAAGGAAGAGCTGGGGCATAGTCTCAGTTAATCCCATCTGCTGAAGAAAATGCAAGAGGTCAACTGGGCTCCCTCCTTCAAAATCAGACAGAGTACATTGCTGAAAGTTCAGTCTTCAGACACAACATGTCAAAGTGATGTCCGTAGATTTCCTCCAGATTGGAGAGCGCAGGGTCGGGGAAGCTCCGCGTAGAGCCAGTGAAGTGTTGTGGGTCGAGAAGAGCAATGAACATTAGTCTCTCGTGGTCCTTGAACATATCCCTCACCTGAGCTAGAAGGCTGTCAATTATCCCACAGTGCAGCTGCTGGTAATGGGTGCTTGCGTCCTCCTCTGCTCTGACCTGGCGCTGTCGATACAACGGCCTCCCGAACTTTGTCTTCGTAGGGGGCATGGAAGTTGGCCCTCTTCCTCTCCAGGGTGTCACAAAACCCTTGAATCCATTTCAGACAAAATTGCATATCCATCTCTTAAGTCTGCAAAATCTCATACAAGCGTGAGCAAAAGCATAAAATGAAAGTGGCCAGAAGGAAACGGAACTCGTAGTTTGAAAAGAGGTTGACATATCCATCTGCACAATGAATGCTGTCAGCGTCAAAGTCATCATGATGGTCCACAATGTGCTCCATCTCCTCTCAAATACGACGTTGACCAGCCGAGAAGAATATTGCCACAGCATAGGAGCAACTCTGGTAAGGCGACGTTGATACATTTAATCCAAAAAAAATTAGCATTTTTGCCGACCTAGTAAAGAACGCAGCCAGACAATTCCCTGATCTTTGCAGCACCCTGTGACATGACCAAATTCAACGTGTGTGCATAACAATGGATAAATAGCACCTGAGGAATTACTTTTACCCTGGCCTGAACTCTGAGCAAACCCGAACCTATTCCCGCACTATCATGACATTGCGTAACAACTTTGACAGCGTATCTGACCTTATCTTAAAAAGACAGAATGTAAGCAGCAACAGCCTCTGCCCTCTTATTCTCTGTGACATTGTGGAATTTGACAAAGCTCTCCTTCACACCGCTGCTGATGTAGCGTAGCACACTGGACACTTGCAGTGCATTACCTACTGTACATCCGTCGTCTCATCCACCATGTCAGATACAGGTCTCAAGGAGCTCCTCTTTCATGGCATCCCGCAATACATCTGCAGTAGCGTTGATGAGGTTGTTCTGTATTTCGCTTGATGTAACAGTAAACACTTTTTGTCTCACTTTCTCATTGTGTGCCATAGTCTCTCTTCTCTGGTGCTTGCTTAACTGTAGGTCAATTCTTGAGTTGTCGAATGATTTCAGGCTCACGGTGGAACGCAGGTGTCCAGGGGTGGATTCCTATGATAGCTCTTGCTAGCTTGCACTAAATCTGCTAACACTCGTGTTGGTCGACCTTTTTCAATAAGTTCAAACTTCTGTTGAAAAGTCTTCTAGAAAATGGTGATGCTAATACATTAGCCTATACAGCCTCTTCACAAATTGATGCCATTTCACTTAGATTTAAAATAAATCTACCAAATTTTTCTATCCAACTCCTTTTCAGTTCGTTTGCTTCTCTACAATCGCTCTACTCCATCAACTCTGTCTTTCCACTGTTTTGGGGGTAGCCAATGAACTATCACCATCTGATCTGTAGGGTATTTGGGAATGCCCAGAAGGTGATGAAATATTGACAGAAAGTCCCACCTCCAGCATTTGTCAAAATATGATTGACTAATTCAACTGACACATCCAATATCTCCCTCCATTCAGTTGAACGTGGAAGGTATTCTAGGGCCTTCACTGAATACCTTGAAGGCCCAGAAGGAACAAGCACAAAGTTTTCATCTCCTCAAGATTCTGACTCTCTCACTCTCTCTGAATCTCTCTCCATCACACAATATTTAATTCATGGGCTTTGTTGACAAAGGAGCATAGGGTATGCTAACATTGCTAAAGCATGTGGATTAGACCAACAGAAATGAACAGTTAACATTTATCACTCAAAAGATTGGCAAGCGGAAGTCTCTCCAGCACACAGACACCCACACACAGACACACACACACAAACACACATCAGTCAGACAGACAGCAGAGGGATGATTAAAAGACCATCACCCTGTGAAACCAATGAATAACACACTCCTGCTGCCTAGAGGAAACAACAAAGGGGTGTGTGTGTTTCCTTTATCCTGCTCTTGTCTCACATCAGGGGTGTGTGTGTGTGCATGTGTGTGCATGTGCCTCCTTGATCCTTCCTCAATTCCTTTCCCCTATTCTGATTACTGAGGCAGAGAATTCCCGCTCATCAACCTACTATAACTCACCCCCAAGAGAGGGGAAGAGGGAGGAAGATGAGGACCAGAGAGGTAAAAAGAAAGGGAGAATATTGCAAGGAAGGAGAGAAGAAAAGAAGGAAGCAGAGAGTGTAAAGGGATTTGGGGTGAGGGAGGAGAGAAAGATGGTGAAGGGCAAAGTTGGCAGAGAAAGAAATGAAAAGTAGGGGAGAGGGAGGAGAGGAGGAAGAGGCAGAATTGGCACCCAGAGATCAGGGAAATGTGAAAGAGATAGTATATTTAATAAGTAATAAGTTCAGAGAGACATAGAGCGAATAAGAGACAGAGAGAGGGAGAGCAAGAGAGGGAGGTAGAAAGTGTGATGGGTAGTGGTTAAATCCAGTTAATTACTGGAATTCTCAGTTTTATGCAAATTGCAGCAGATCTAGAAAGCCCGACTGTAATTAATCCAGTTACACCCAGCCACTGTGTTTCTAAAGAGGACAATGAGAGGGACGTGGAGCAGTAGATGGCACATGGAGACCACCTAAATGACTTACAACCCCTTCTCTAAATACAGCCGATGTAAAAGTCTGAATGAAGTCCTGGAAACACGACAGACCCTACCAGGTATTTTATTGTATAAAATACAAATTCCTAAAAGATTCCATTGCAACTGTAGGAGAGTTTGAGTGTAGAAATAAACATCTAAAGACAATACATATTTTAGATTTTGTACTTTCTTGCATATCTGAGTAAAACTAGGTCAACGTCTGTCAGCAGACTTTAACAAGTGTACTGAACAGGGAGGCCATGTCGTAGCTGTATAAAAATCAGGGGGGATAGCTGTACTGTATGGCGAAGCGGAAGAGTAGTTGTACCGTATGGAAGGCACAGCAGTTGTACTGTGTTGAAACTACAGGATAGCGCTCAGGGGTGGGCTGCAGTTTGTTCACAGCTATTTGTGTTGAGACATGAATTATTCAGACCTAGAAACAGGGCACGAGAGAGAGCAAAAAAAGAAAGAAAAATGCAGGGAGAGAAAACAAGGAGCAGGGATAAGGAAACAGAGAGCAGGTAAAAGTAGGGGGAAACAAGAGATCAAAAAAGACAATGTGGAAGAGAGAGGGAATTAGAGAGGGATAGACAGAAATAAAAAGCTAGATCTCTGATATTGAGTAAAAAGTATTTTCCCAATGCAGGCTGTTTGACTGTCCCCCACTGCAGAGGAAATAAGTGATGAGAACAATTATTTGATACACTGACAAAGTTTTCCCACTTACAAAGCATGTAGAAGTCTGTAATTATTAACATATGAACTATCCAACTGTGAGTGACGGAATCTAAAACAAAAATCCAGAAAATCACACTGTATGATTTTTAAGTAATGAATTAGCATTTTATTGCATGACATTAGTATTTGATACATCAGAAAAGCAGAACTTAATATTTGATACAGAAACCATTGCTTGCAATTACCGAGATCATACGTTTCCTGTAGTTCTTGACCAGGTTTGCACACACTGCAATAGGGATTTTGGCCCTTACAGACCTTCTCCAGATCCTTCAGGTTTCGGGGCTGTCGCTGGGCAATACAGACTTTCAGCTCCCTCCAAAGATATTCTATTGGGTTCAGGTCTGGAGACTGGCTAGGCCACTCCAGGACCTTGAGATGCTTCTTACGGAGCCACTCCTTAGTTGCCCTGGCTGTGTGTTTCAGGTCGTTGTCATGCTGGAAGACCCAGCCACAACCCATCTTCAATGCTCTTACTGAGGGAAGGAGGTCATTGGCCAAGATCTCACGATATATGGCCCCATCCATCCTCCCCCTCAATAAGGTGCAGTGGTCCTGTCCCCTTTGCAGAAAAGCATCCCCAAAGAATGATGTTTCCACCTCCATGATTCACGGTTGGGATGGTGTTCTTGGGGTTGTACTCATCCTTCTTCTTCCTCCAAACACGGCGAGTGGAGTTTAGACCGAAAAGCTCTATTTTTGTCTGATCAGACCACATGACCTTCTCCCATTCCTCCTCTGGATCATCCAGATGGTCATTGGCAAACTTCAGACGGGCCTGGACATGCGCTGGCTTGAGCCGTGCGCTGCAGGATTTTAATCCATGACGGCATAGTGTGTTACGAATGGTTTTCTTTGAGACTGTGGTCCCAGCTCTCTTCAAGTCATTGACCAGGTCTTGCCATGTAGTTCTGGGCTGATCCATCACCTTGTTCATGATCATTGATGCCCCACGAGGTGAGATCTTGCATGGAGCCCCAGATCGAGGGAAATTGACTGTCATCTTGAACTTCTTCCATTTTCTAATAATTGCGCCAACAGTTGTTGCCTTCTCACCAAGCTGCTTGCCTATTGTCCTGTAGATCATTCCAGTCTTGTGCAGATCTACAATTTTATCCCTGATGTCCTTACACAGCTCTCTGGTCTTGGCCATTGTGGAGAATTTGGAGTCTATTTGATTGAGTGTGTGGACAAGTGTCTTTTATACAGGTGACGAGTTCAAACAGGTGCAGTTAATACAGGTAATGAGTGGAGAACAGGAGGGCTTCTTAAAGAATAACTAACAGGTCTGTGAGAGACGGAATTCTTAGTGGTTGGTAGGTGATCAAATACTTATGTCATGCAATAAAATGCTAATTAATTATTTAAAAATCATACAATGTTATTTTCTGGATATTTGTTTTAGATTCCGTCTCTCACAGTGGAAGTGTACTTATGCAAAAAAGTATCAAATACTTGTTCTCCCCACTTTACATTAATTTACTGAACAGTGCCATATAGAAAACAGTTGAGGGGGTCTGAATCATTTTGTTTTTGCTCAAGCCACTGTGAGACATTAAAGGTCCAACAGGTAAAGGTAGGCATTCAATTCAGATGGAAAAGGAGAATTTTCTGGAGTTTCTTTTCTTTGGGGAGAAATATTGATATTATGTACAGTGGATATAAAATGTCTACACACCCCTGTTAAAATGTCAGGTTCTTGTGATGTAAAAGAATGAGACAAAGATAAATCATGTCAGTACTAATACTTTGTTGAAGCAACTTTTGATTTTATTACAGCACTCAGTCTTTTTGGGTAGGAGTCTATTAGCATGGCACATCTTGACCTGGCAATATTTGCCCACTCATCTTTGCAAAAGCCCTCAAAATCTGTCACATTGCGAGGACATCTCATGTGCACAGCCTTCTTCAGATCAACCCCACAGATGTTCAATTGGAATTAGGTCTGGGCTCTGGCTGGGCCATTCCAAAACGTTAATCTTCTACTGGTGAAGCCATGCTTTTGTGGATTTGGATGTGTGCTTTGGGTCGTTGTTGTGCTGAAAGGTGAACTTCCACTTCATCTTCAGCTTTCTTACGGACGCCTGAAGGTTTTGTGCCAAAACTGCCTGGTATTTGGAACTGTTCATAATTCCCTCCATCCTGACTAAGGCCCCGGTTCCAGCTGAAGAAAAACAGCCCCAAAGCATGATGCTACCACCACCATGCTTCAATGTGTGTATGGTGTTCTATGGCTGATGTGCAGTGTTGTTTTTGCGCCAAACATACCTTTTGGAACTATGGCCATTAGTTCAACCTTGGTTTCATCAGACCATAACACATATTCCCACATGCTTTTGGGAGACTTGATGTTTGTTTTTGCAAACTTCAGCCGGGTTTCGATGTTTTTCTTTGTAAGAAAAGGCTTCCGTCTTGCCACCCTACCCCATAGCCCATTCATATGAAGAATACAGGAGATTGTTGTCAATTGCAACACACAGCCAGTACCGTCCAGAAATTCCTGCAGTTCCTTTAATGTTGCTATAAGCCTCTTGGAAGCCTCCCTGACCAGTTTTCTTCTCGTCTTTTCATCAATTTTGGAGGGACGTCCAATTCTTGGTAATGTCTCTGTTGTGCCATATTTTCTCCACTTGATGATGACTGTCTTCACTGTGTTCCATGGTGTATATATAATGCTTTGGAAATTATTTTGTACCCTTCTCATGACTGATATATTTCAACGAGATCCCTGCTTTGGAAGCTCTCTGCAGACCATGGCTTTTGCTCTGAGATGCAACTAAGGAAATGTCTACTAGAACAGCTGAACTTTATTTGTGATTAATCAGAGTCACTTTAAATGATGGCAGGTATGTAATTAATTCTATTTAACATGGTTTTGAATGTGAACACAGCCACATTCCCAGTTATAAGTGGGTGTGCACACTTGTGCAACCAGATTATTGTAAGGTTTTTATTAAAAAAAATTCCCCCTCTAAGATTTCGGTTTGTTTTTCAATTGAATTGTTCACATTATAGGTCGCAAGTGAAAAAAGGTCTGACATGATTTATCTTTGTCTCATTCTTTTGCATTACAAAAACCTGGCATTTTAACAGGGGTGTGTAGACTTTTTATATCCACGGTAGTTGACTGTGTTGGACTTCCAACTTTGGTTGATTGTTTAAAAAAGTACTTGATGGCAACGATTCCATAAAAGGCTGGTGCATAATCTTATATAAAATGTATCAAAAGGAAATGAAATAAAATGTTCTTACCACCTTGCAACTCAAGAAGACAAGTATGATCAAAGTTAACTAGCCTGCAGGAGTTAAAATTTAACACAACCAATGTTTTTCAACGTGTGTTGATAAAAGGTGTTGATACCTAGTATGTGTAAATCAATACATACATACAAACATCAATTTTTTTTTTTTTACGTAAGTGGACTGCCATTCAAAAGACTAAAGATATGGATACAGAATCCATAGATATTCGAGCTCTTCTCCGATGGTTTGTCCCTAAAAGGAAGTACTACAAAAGATGTAAGATTGTTAACAACGGAATTCAGGATACAATAAAACACATTTCACCTACTGAGATAATGGGCAATGTTTTTTTTCTTGTTTTTTTTCTTCACAAGGTCCATTGCTGTTGATTTTTGTGTTTGTCAGGCTCCAATCGCCTGACAAACAGACTAATTACAGAATAACTAGGTAATGTGAACACCTCCTCACTGGCAGTACTCTTCATTTATATTCCGTGTGTAGTAAACAAAAGAGATTCGGGGTAATTACTTTGTAATTACTCATGGCGATATGCAATCAATACTTCCTCTCATTTAGTCTTTACAATCAGGATAAAAATCACTTGAGGTGAAGAAACCATTTTTTTGAGGGACATTGTATCTTAGAATAGCAAAGCAAATCTGGTTTCAACGTCAAATCATAATATTTGTTGTGATTTAAAAGGCTGAACTGATCCTAACATCCATAACATCTACAGGAGTTGCCGAAGATAAAAATACCAAAAGATATGGGTAAACTGTAAAAGCCAGTTATTATTAATGGAGGGCAGTGCCAACCCTAGGGGGCCCCATGCAAATGTAATTTGGGCCCCCTCTCCCCTATCAGCTGGGGGTTACCTAGCAGTTGGAGGCCTCCTAGCGGTCGGGGACCCTAAGGGACCACTTATGTCACTTATGCCCTGATGGAAGATGATGCTAATGAGCTGATGTTAATAATAAAGACACACAGGTGCTGGTCAGACTGAAACAGACACCTATGTGCATAGTACGTACACAGAGATACAGTGTTGGAAATGTAGTTGAAGTGTAATGTGATCAGTAGACAGTGAGTTGATCATGAGTTGATTAGATGCCCTTTGTCTTTGTGGGTTTAGTACATTTGGCATTTGAAGATGCAGCTCGGTCTCGACTTATGTTTCTAGGTAGTATGCACATAGCCAGGTTTGCCTATGGCTGCCTCCTATGGTGGCCTCTCTTTTTCTCTCTTTCTTTGCAACGTCTCCTCTAAACCAACGAGTGACCATGCCTCACTTGTTGAAAAGCAGCCACTCATCAGGGGGAATGTCACATAGCTGTAAGGGAGAGAGAAGATGGGACCAAACAGATGCACCAAGGGCCGGATTAGAACATTCAGAGTCAGTTTCTCTTATTTCGTACTGAGTTCTATGAGAAGATTTAATTTTTTTGTTCAATCCATAGCTAGGTTCTCTTTTCCTTATCTGTCAAAGGCCACACCCTGTATGCACCATAAATATTTCAGTTATTTACTTTTCCAACAAATTCAGCCTGTCTGGCTAGTCTTCCTTCACTGGATCTCCTTAACGTGTGTCAGTTCCAACAACTCCTCATAACTGGTGGAGGATGCAGAAACTTTTTGTTGAATAAAAAATGAAAACCACTTTGTTCAAGGAACTAACACCATGCTCAATACAGAAAAATAAAATACCGACCTGCTGAGGGCGGGGATGGACAGGGTATATCATGCGGACAGGAATTTCAAATTCAGAACGAAAAAAACAAGCTACTTAATAAAACATTTTGTGTCTGAGAATTTATTGTTCAAATTAAATTGCATGGCTCCCCATAATGTTTGAGCCCAATGTATGACTCATTGTTTGTGTTTGTGTTTTCCTTTCACGTGCTCAATTTCATGAAAGTTGCCAATATTGTTATTAAATACACTCACCTAAAGGATTATTAGGAACACCATACTAATACTGTGTTTGACCCCCTTTCGCCTTCAGAACTGCCTTAATTCTACATGGCTTTTATTCTACAAGGTGCTGAAAGCATTCTTTAGAAAGGTTGGCCCATATTGATAGGATAGTATCTTGCAGTTGATGGAGATTTGTGGGATGCACAACCAGGGCACGAAGCTCCCGTTCCACCACATCCCAAAGATGCTCTATTTGGTTGAGATTTGGTGACTGTGGGGGCCATTTCAGTACAGTGAACTCATTGTCATGTTCAAGAAACCAATTTGAAATTATTCGAGCTTTGTGACATGGTGCATTATCCTGCTGGAAGTAGCCATCAGAGGATGGGTACATGGTGGTCATAAAGAGATGGACATGGTCAGAAACAATGCTCAGGTAGGCTGTGGCATTTAAACGATGCCCAATTGGCACTAAGGGGCCTAAAGTGTGCCAAGAAAACATCCCCCACACCATTACACCACCACCACCAGCCTGCACAGTGGTAACAAGGCATGATGGATCCATGTTCTCATTCTGTTTACGCCAAATTCTGACTTTACCATCTGAATGTCTCAACAGAAATCGAGACTCATCAGACCAGGCAACATTCTTCCAGTCTTCAACTGTCCAATTTTGGTGAGCTCGTGCAAATTGTAGCCTCTTTTTCCTATTTGTAGTGGAGATGAGTGGTACCCGGTGGGGTCTTCTGCTGTTGTAGCCCATCCGCCTCAAGGTTGTGCGTGTTGTGGCTTCACAAATGCTTTGCTGCATACCTCGGTTGTAAAGAGTGGTTATTTCAGTCAAAGTTGCTCTTCTATCAGCTTGAATCAGTCGGCCCATTCTCCTCTGACCTCTAGCATCAACAAGGCATTTTCGCCCACAGGACTGCCGCATACTGGATGTTTTTCCCTTTTCACACCATTCTTTGTAAACCCTAGAAATGGTTGTGCGTGAAAATCCCAGTAACTGAGTAGATTGTGAAATACTCAGACCGGCCCATCTGGCACCAACAAACATGCCACGCTCAAAATTGCTTAAATCACCTTTTTTTCCCATTCTGACATTCATTTTGGAGTTCAGGAGATTGTCCAGGACCACACCCCTAAATGCATTGAAGCAACTGCCATGTGATTGGTTGATTAGATAATTGCATTAATGAGAAATGTAACAGGTGTTCCTAATAATCCTTTAGGTGAGTGTATTGTTTGATAAGTCCCTCTTTTTACAAGCACTTTCTTAATTCCATTTGTAAATACAAATGTAGAGTTGTTTCTACTAAACATTTAGAGGATCTAGAAGTGGAGTGTGAGTGATAAACATTCTTATTTCTGCTATTATTGCTTCTGAAAGTTATGGAAATTCTGAACTAAGGTACATTTGGGAAATGTCTGTCTTTCTATTGGCTGGTATATAAATCTTTACTTTGATTGTGACACACATATATATAATATATATGTATAATATCAGAGGATTATTAGGTACTTTGACCATGTTCTCCTGCATAGACCAAGAAGGGTGCCAGACCTTTGTTTCTTAGGAATGTGGTCCTTGGGGAGAAGTAAGGTCAGTTGGCCCCTCTAGGTAAACACAACAGTAAACATTATGGCAGGAAGGATAAGATGGGGGGACAGCCCTCCCTTTAGGTACAACCTATGTGACACAAGACAGATGGACAGCAACTTACCACATCCCTTTTCCCTCTATAAATATGAACTGTTCATGTATTAAGTTAGAGTCTTCTCGGATGATTATGTTTGTAAGCGTTTGACTCGTCTCTCTATTTGCAAATAAAATATTCAATTTGTCTCTGTTCTTACTCCTTTAAGAGTGTCGATCGATGGAATTGCCATCACATTTGGCACAGAGAGAGAGACCGGGCCAGTGTATCAGTCCATTGGTTTTTATTGATGTTAATCTCTGAGGTTTTTTCAGTTAATCAGAGTGTATTAATTGTGGCGTTTAGGAAGTGTGTGAGGGCTTTTATGCTGTAATTTAATTTTTTCTCGGTTTACTTCAGTCTATCTTTCTTTTGCTTTCTTTCTATCACTTGCTTCCTATATTCCCTCTTTTCTTTCCACTCCCTTATTTCTCATGCAAAAGATCTCTCTTTCTACTGTGTCGCTCTCTTCCCTCTAATCAGTTTTGTTATTTGTGAGACACGGTGTAGTTTAATAGCACAGTCATTATTTTAAGACTGATGATGGAGACTAATTCAAACCCACCTTTTAATTGGTAACACTTTATTCAGAGAATCCCAGAAGTCTTTTTGTTAAGGATCTACCGGCTATCAGTAACATTCTTTCAGTAACATTCTATAACCTAATAGTCTGACTATACTATCTATTTAGAACAATTTGCTGATTTTCACTTTTACATTATTGACTTCTTTGTGTTGATTAGTGTCAATAACTCCTAATTAAATCCATTTGGATTTCATGTGGTACAAATTAAATGTGCAAAAGTCTAATGGGCGGTAATACTTTTCAGAGCCGGTTTAGTAGCATCAAATGAATGTGGGATCAGTTAGGTCACTTAACAAGTACAGTCCAAATTTAGCACACTGACTACCACTCTTTGAAGAATTTTGACAGCAATCAATATAGTAAGACAAGTCAGTCGAAAGGAAACTGGTAATTTCTTCCTTCCTCTGCCTGGTTGTATGACTAAGCAATGGCAGACAGGCCAATCAGATGGATGCACTTTAAGTCCCCTCTGGAGCATCTGCTAAATGACCAGAATGTCACTGCAGATAAAAAAGGTCTAACTCGTGAGAGCTCCATAAAGGATTAATTAATAATCATTGGAACGCCAAAATTAATGAAATGGTCCTATTCGGAATGTAGCACATTAGCTTTATATGTGTTGCATGTAGATGTTGGTGTGAGCAGAGTTAAAGCCATTTATTCCAAAGCTCTCTCAAACTTTTTATCTTTTAAATGTCAGCACTTGGCTAATTTAAATGGTCTTTCAAATGAAAGGACACAAATAATAAGAAGCTACTTTCCCCACAAATAGCCAATACACATAGCAAGGGACTAATTGGACATTAGAAAACTCTGTGTGTGTGTGTCTGGTGTGTATGTGCTGTGCTTACCTCTCTCCACTGCTTGGTCTCTACGCCTTGGGTGTAGAGCACACACACTGAGAGAAACAGAGAGAAAGAGGGACAGAAAAAGACAATGAGACAGAGAAATAGAGAGACCCATGGGCAGAAATGCAATTAGAGAAAGACAGATAGATTCTGTTACATTGAACAGATCAATACAAAAGTGTTATTTACAGGACCGTGAACAAACAACAAACTAAGGCTAACGGCAGAGTTAACATCTCAGGGAGATTACCATTTAATTGGTGCTTTATTGACATGAATGGATGGTTGACTGTTTTTTTTTAAGAACACTCACAAAGATTAGCCCTAACTAACAAAGTTGGAATGAATGCCTAAACCTGTTAAAATGATTGTAGTTTTATTTTAACCATGTAAAACAATTAACCACACAGGGATCCAAACTACATATAATGCAGACATTTGTTTCTAGTATGCCTGATTTCTATGCTTTGTTGAACAACTGCTGTAATCTTCATATAAACCATCAATTAGGGATGAAAAAGGGAGGGAGGGAAGTCATACTCACATGGGTCAGATTTGGAGAAGGTGTCTTTATCTAGAAGATTTCTAAAATACAAAGAATGGAAGAAGAAAAATGTCAACCAGTAATCAACTTCCCACCCTTATGAAAATAGCTGGAATACTATGCAGATTGTTATGTTTGTGTTCTTGTATTTAATTAACCAGAAAAAGCCCAATGTAAGGGAACCCTGGCTAAGGATGCAGCAGCAATCGATAACAACATTACAATACACAGTAGCAACCACCTAGTAGATCATGTCTGCTAACTGCTAGTGGTGAGGGAGAGCAGGATACAGAGGTAGGAATGAACTGATGTCAACACAAAAAACAAGGTCCAAACCACCATTTGGTACAAAGTTGAATGGTGTGTCACTTAATATTTTTAAGAAAGTGTAGGGATACATCAAGTTACCGTGACACAGAAGAGGCCACGTGGATATGATGAACAAACCCTGTTTCCAAAAAGTTGGGATGCTGCATAAAATGTCAATAAAAACACAGTGCAATGGTGTGCATGTCATGTAATCCCTGTATTCAATATACAATAGTACAAAGACAACATATCAAAATGTTGAAACTGAGAAATGCTATTGTTTTTGTGTTGCATCACCTCTTCTTTTAGCAACACTCTGTAAGCGTTTGGGAACTGGGGAGAATGTGATTTGGAATTCTCTTGCTGAAATAAGGAAGGCCTTCCCTGAAAAAGACAACTGGATGAGAGCATGTTGCTCCAAAACCTGTATATATTGTTCAGCATGAATGGTAACTACCAAAAGTGCACTAATGTACTGTAGCCCCATACCATCACGGATGCTGGCTTTTGAACTGTGCGTTGATAACAAGCCAGGTGGTCCCTCCCTTCTTTAGCCTGGAGGATGCGACGTCCATGATTCCCGAAAAAATTTACACATTTTGATTTGTCAGACAACAGGACAGTTGCCAATTAACCTAATTAGTTGTGAGATGTACCACCAGGTTTCATTTTTTTTTTGCATTACACACTTTTTCCAGTCTTTTGTTGCCCCTGTCCCAGCTTTTTTTAAACATGTTGCATGCATTAAACCCAAAGTGGGCATATATTTTTAAAGGACCAATAACATTTCTCAGTTTCAACATTTGATATGTTGTCTTGGTACTATTTTCTGTTGAATATAGGGTTTTAATAATTTGCACATCATTGCATTCTGTTCTCATTTTTACATTTTACACAGCATCCCAACTATTTTGTAAATGGGGTTGATCAATTACAGTCCGAAAAATTATTCAAAATCTGAACCAGCGAAGCATTCAGCTGCAACTTGTTTGGGTGCATCACATTTGGGGCTCACTTCTAGTAATCCCGAATTACCTGGAGTAGTCCTATTCCCCAGAAAGAAACATTGTGTTCTATCAGCAAGTATTGTTTTTTAAAACTAACTGACAGCATGTTCACTGAGGCCATTGATTCTGAGTCCAGCTAGCAAGAGCTTGTGATGAACTGAATCAAAGGCATTTGTTAAATCCACAAATATTGCATGTTGTTTTCCATCAAGTGCATTTATGATTTGCCACATCCACTGCTGTTCTTGTGGATTTAGCAAAAAATGTCAAGCAATACAAAACAGCTGTAAACGTCTGTAAATGGCAGGCGTCCAAATGGTCTAGGTCTACAGGCCTTTTCCCCTTGAAATTTTTATCTCCCCTCTCCCAACTGTGGAGCTGCTGCAGTGAGGCAACAATTCCACAGCAGGTGCAGAAGAATGGAAGATTGCTGCCAGTTCAACCAGAAAGCTTTCCCCAGCACAAACGCATTGAGTCAATTAGGCACCCTCATCGCTGCTGGACCCCCGGGTATTGTCGGTTAGCCGTATGATGGTGGCAATTTTATCGATCAGAACTCTTAAAGGAGAAAATACAGAGACGAAATTCTCTTGGCACAATTTAACAGTTTTATTAATTATTTGTAAATAAGAGGGACGCGTCAAACGCTTACAAACATAATCGTCCGAGGATACATAGAAAAAGGGGTGTGGTAAGATGCTGCCCAGTTGTCCTATGTCAATAAAACACATTCCCTTTGTTCTATCACATATCCTGGACTTCACACAAGGGACAGGCTGTCCTCCTTCACATGGGTAACCTTCTCAACTCCTGAGGAGTCACAATGTCTGGACAATCAACAGATAGACACTAAAGGGTTATACAGATTTACTGATTTACGAGTAACCCTCTAATCCACTGGTGCCGGTCAAGGATGCCCCCAAGGCAAACACCAGATCCTACTCTAACTACATTCCTTTTCTCATCCAAACATGGGGGCTCGGTACCTTTAACTAGTAACTCATTAATACATGTATAGGACCAAGCAGAGGTGGGGGACTCGAGTCACATGATTTGACTCGAGTCTGACTCAAGTCACAATTTTCAGGACTTGCGACTTGCTTGATTAAAGTATGAAAATGACTTGACTTTGACTTGAGAACAAGTTACTTGAGACTTGACTTGACTTGAAGTGGAAGACTCGACAATGACTTGAACTTATAATAAACAAACAGCAATAGAATTATTTTATATGTTGTGACATCAGCACCACTAATCAGCGTATGTGCCTTTAACACTGCACAATTCAAACCGCGCCAAACATGGCAGACAGTAACGTTAGTCGAGCTCCACAAATAGTATCGTTTGGATACAAGGACTTTGAACTGGACCGTGTGAATAAAAAAAGATTTGCCAGTTGCAAAATATGCAACAACGTCAAATTTCATTCGTTATTTTAAGAACCACAAGGAAAGGTAAGAAAGTAATCTCTTTATATTCAGTTTCACTAAGATCTATAACGATTAAGTTACTAATGTATTGAATTAATCTTTTGTTTGTCATAATTTGGCCTTGGTTGCATATTATATATATATTTTTTTTCTTGTTAGAAATGTGACCATTATCATTACTGAATATGTCTGGTAAATAGATGTAAGGTAATTTGACTGTAACAGTGGCATAGCCTGAATTTTAATGTTTGATGGGCATCTTAAAATGAGCGGGAATGTATATTATTACACGTAGGCTATAAGATCTGTATTAAATGTGGGCATTTTCAAGTGTTTGTGGACTGCGTGTGGAAACTAAAAAGCATTGTGCTTACTCCATAACAGTTGACATTACTGCATGAAAGGCTAACATGGAGGCGCCGATGTGATTACTAGCACCTAAACATTTCGAAGAGTTTTTTTTTTTTACTCATACAGACAAGAATAATTACAGCGTAATTACATATTAGGCAGTTTTTCAGTCACAATAATTAGTTTATAAGGTTGTTATTATTAGCCCTTATTACATGGAATGGCTGAATTCCAGTGCAGAATGCGTGTTATTTCTTGATAACAGATCGTTGCCATGAAAAACAGCGCGTTGCTATGGACGCAGCAGGATTCTAACCAGAGACGGAATGGACTATTTTCTTTAGAGGAAGCAATACAATCATTTTTAAATCAATAAATTCCTTTTGAAATCAATATTTTGTGTCAAATTATAGATTTATTTGGTAGGTAGCCAGGTAATAAGTGGGATAAGGTATAGCGAGGCGGTTGTTATAGCGAATACAACCCCTTCAGGCTGATTCAAGATCCCTCCGCTTCGTCCCCCTAAAAAATTGAAGAAAAATATTTGATATTGAAATCGAGCTTCGCACCGAGCGCACGTCAGAAACAGAGGACAGTGTGTGTGTGTGTTCATCTCTTTAGCACTGTGACTTGACTTGAAACTTATAAGGACTCGACTTGACTTGCTTAGGGTGAACCCTTGACTTGCTTGATTTATCTGAACTGTGACTTGAGACTTGACTCGAGACTTGATGGTTAAGACTTGAGACTTGCTTGGACTTGACCATGTGTGACTTGTCCCCATCTCTGGGACCAAGTATACATCAGTTCAAGAATTTCCACAACAGCCGCGATAACTCAAACACCTAGCTGCAGTGACAAAGCTGTAGGGCAAGGCAATGACTTTAAACCACTGCACCATGCAGGTGTCATCTCCTGCTGTCTTTTTACAGACAAAAGTGCAGATATGAACTGTTTCATCATCAGCTTGATCCTTTATGTATTTAGAATCCATCAAATAAAGTAGTCCAGAGGAACCGTTTCAACCCAACACCGATTCGACTTATTTTCAGAACTAGATAGGGTTCTCTGAGATTGCTTTAAGATAGGAATCTAAGACTTAGTTTTTGTGATCTGCCCTGAACTCTTGTTTTGTATAAGGCTCTGTATGGGGTCAGCAGGGGCATTTCCTCCATGTAGCTTTAGCCAAAGACATTTATCTGTTTAATTATTTTTCTGGAAACCAATGATTCCCCATCCACTGATTCTGAGTTTCTTTCCAGGAGCACCATTAACATTTGTAAATGGTATACTACTTAAACCTGGAAATACGAAAACAAATGCAGCATATAACATAGCATGAGGTCATTGGGCCTGGTGTGTGCATGTGTGTGCCTGTGTGAAAGAAGGCAGACACTAAAATCAGGCCTTAGTAGGCTATCATCAGAGGGAATTGTAGGGTTCAGAAGCAGTCGCAACGGTCTCTTGATTACTGCAATATTTCATTTACCTCTTTACTTCACTCTCCTTTCAGCCCCCTTACAACTACTCCACACCTCTCCCCTCAATCCAATCAGCATTTGACCTTCCTCCTCCCCTCCCCTCGCTTTACTCTGTCCTCCTCTTATTTTCCCTCCTGCCTAACCCCTTGAACCCTTCTCTCCTCCCCTTAGGGACCTCAGATGGTGTCCTGTTGGATCTCCACCCAGACTTGGATCAGGGCATCAGTGAGCTCCTGGACAGCCCCTCTCCTCTTTCCTTCCATGTTTTCCTCAAAACTTCTCCATATCTTTCACCATATTCATTGAGTGTACTGTAATCTATGTACAACGTCAGTCTGCACAGTCTTTGGTGCTACTTTGTGGGGTCGGACGCACCGATACGAAACGTCCCAGAGGTTCTCAATTCGATTCAGGTCTGGGGAATGTGAGGGCCAGTCAATGGCATCAATGCCTTTGCCATCCAGGAACTGCTTACACACTCTGGCAAAAGAAAACCCAGGGTCCACTGCACCAGGGTAAGGTCTAACGATGGGTCTGAAGATTTCATCCTGGTACCTGACAGCTGCCAGGGTACTGATGGCTAGCACATGGAGGTCTGTGCGACCCTCCAGACCATCACTGACCCACCGCCAAACTGGTCATGCTGGATGATGTTGCAGGCAGCATAACGTTCACCCTGGCATCTCCAGACTCTTTCATGTCTGTCACATGTGCTCAGTGTGAACCTGCTCTTATCTGTGAAGAGTCTGTTTCTGATGGTTTGGTCAAAGACTGGCACACTAGTAGCCTGCTGGAGGTCATTTTGTAGGACTCTGGCAGTGCTCCTCCAGTTCCTCCTCGCACAAAGAAGCAGAAACCGGTCCTGCTGCTGGGTTGATGCCCTTCTACGGCCCTGTCTACTGTAGCTCTCCTCGTGTGACTGCCCGTCTCATGGTATCTCCTCCATGCTCTTGAGACTGTACTGGGGGACACAGCAAACCTTCTTGTGACGGTATGTATGGATGCGCCATCCTGGAGGAGCTGGACTACCTGTGATACCTGAATGGGCTGCAGGTACCACCTCATGTTACCAGTAGTGACAAGGACACAAGCAAACCGCAACAATAGAGAAGAATCAGTCAGGAAGGATGAGGAGAAAGCAATTGTCTGTGACCACCACCAAAAACTATTACGTGTTCCCTTAATTTTTTTGACCAGTGCATATACAATAAATAACAAAAGTAAAAAACAAAATATTAACATATATGAAATGTTATAATATTATCGTATTTTATATCTAATGTAAGTACATTAAAGTATGAATAAGGGAAAATAAATAAATATAAAATAAATATTGATTATGTTGACAATGTTGCTTGTGCTCCACTGGTTGCTCCTTTTCCCCTGGCAACAGTGTCCATTTTGATGCTTTTATTGCCCATTGCTGTATCTGGTCTAACAGATACCAGAGTTTATCAGTGGTTGAATTGATTCCAAATGTTTTGTTAAACTTCATGATCTGAGGGAAGTGTCTGTAATTCGGTCATACATTTGGCCGAATGTCAGAAAGTGCATCTCATTTTACATATTTTTTGTGGGCAGTGAGTATATCGGCGAATTCCAAGGTCATGCTCACTAATTCTTCATTTTTTATCAATGTTCAGGTATTGATTCACATTGTACTGTAGTTTTCAGGCTAAATAAGTATTATGTATTTTATTGTTGATTATTTTCAGAATGTCAAACTTCTCCCTTTAGATTTACCTATGATTTGGGTGTCTCTGTGGTCTGCTTGGGTTTCTGAACAGAACTGAAAAAATAGCTGGCTTAGAAGGCTCTTCTCTAGGTTCATCTCTGTAGATGAGAGCTTTGTTATGGAATGTTTAAGAATTGCTTTCCTTTAAGTGGGTGTGAGACATGTGGGTGTGTACTCTGAGGATACTTTTGCTCAATTCTGTGAATTACTGGTTGGTGGACACCTGATCTTACATCAATAGTGGGCAGTGGGCTCTGGTTGGAGGACACTGGATCTTACATCCATAATGGGCAGTGGGCTCTGGTTGGAGGACACTGGATCTTACATCCATAATGGGCAGTGGGCTCTGGTTGGTGGACACCTGATTTTACATCCATAATGGGCAGTGGGCTCTGGTTGGTGGACACCTGATCTTACATCCATAGTGGGCAGTGGGCTCTATAACTAATTATCTTGGTCTGTCTAACTCTCTAAGTCTTCCTCTCGAACTCTCTCTGTCTTAGAGTAATTATGTCACTGTTCACTCTATTTGTCTGTCTGTCTCTCTCGCTCTTTCAAAGCCTCTCGCATCAAAATAATTGGTCCACTACCCTAAAGCCATTAATTAACAAGGGTAAGGCAACAGCAGTATTTTGTTTCTACCTGGTAGTCATTGCATACACCTGATGTCCCAGGTCCAAATCAGTGCATCATTAGAAGTTAAGGATGAAAACCAGAAGAGTTTTAACCTTCATGACCAGAGTTTAATAGCCTTAAACCCTTAGAATATAACTCTGATCCTAATGTAGCTTAGATTACACACAGCTCAAATAGCAAACTTCACAGGAACCCAGGCACACCTCTCACTAATAACTAGATAATACCTCATACTGTGAGCAACACAGCCTGCTAGAACTGTTGTTTTGTGTTTAAATTAGCTTTCTAGCAACCAAGCATGAAGAGAGAAACATATTTAAATACTAATATTGTGAATTCGATGGTCACGATTTTAGGATTTTTATGTGTCCTTGTGTTGATGAATCACATACTGTTTCGTATGTAAACACATACACATTTATGAGTTCCTGTCAAATAACTGTCCCGAGAATCTCATCACATGCCATGGAGCGATGGGCAGGTGCTTGTGATTGAAATTGTAAATGATCTGTTTTTCTTAGTGATTATATTTATGGTTGTTCATCCGTTCTCATATTAGTGTAAATCCAATTAACATTTGGTATTATCCCCTGCATGTCCTCCACACACACACACGCAGAGACGCACACGCACACGCCCACACCTGGGCAGACAAAAAGACACAGACACACACAGAGACCGAAGGTAGCTCTTGTGTTTATCATTATTGTGTTTATTATTATTTGCTGCATCACACTCGAGTGGTTCTGCGTTTCTCTGAGCTTGCTTTGAGGAGCGTTTAATTAAAAAGAAGGGTAACGGCATAGCCAGGTTATTTGACAAAGAGTTACACGCCCAAGTGGACACGTTTAATTGGCTTACATCCTATGAACTGACAAATAATACCTATATCATATCACAGGGTTATTTCTTGCCAGGCTCAGCTCCATGCGGGGGGGGGGGGGGGGGGGCAAAGCCGGGCATGCCCTTCCAGATAGAATCAGCGCCATTTGAGTCTTGTTTCTACATAAACACTGCAAATGGTATATGAATTAGATATCAATCAAATGTATTTATAAAGCCCTTTTTACAACAGCAGTTGTCACAAAGTGCTTTACAGAGACACCCGGCCTTAAACCCCAAGGAGCAAACAACAGTAGTGTTGGATTTCAGTGGCTAGGAAAAACTCCCTAAGAAGGCCAAATTTTAGGAAGAAACCTAGAGAGGACCCAGGCTCAGAGGGGTGACCAGTCCTCTTCTGGCTGTGCCGGGTGAGATATTAAGAGTCCAATTGGAATAATTCATAAATTTCCCTGGGCTAAATCCAGAGGCTATTTGATTTAAGACTAAGTCAGTATGACTAGGTGGACAAGGACAGGGACAGCAACGGGCCCCCCAAACCAGGTAATCCGCAGGTGTGGACCAGGACCTCAACTCCTCCTAAAATTTAAAACTGGAGGAAACTGAGGAAATTTAGAAGAGCATTCCTCATATCCCCCAGCACAATAATATAGCAGTGTAACACCTTGGAACTGAGATGGGGGGGGTCCGGCGACACTGTGTCCCTACCCGGGGGAGGCCCCGGACAGGGCCCAGCAGGCAGGAAATCAATCCACCTACATTGCCAGGCATCAACCAAAGGGACACCCACCAACCGCAACCCCCCTGAATGATGGCCGAGTATTGCCAGCAGAGTACAGCCCAATTGCACAAGTGCGCAACAGAGTCAACAACAAGCCAGTGACTCTTCCCCCAAAAGGCATTGGAGGGAGGGCATCCCAGTGGCGACGAGAGCCCACCTGGCAAGACAGCAAGGGTGGAGAGTATCAAGCCTTCTGGTCACCTTCACGCCCCCGGGCCAGGCTACACCTAATCATAAACCGTGCTGTAGAGATGAGTGTTTAGTAGACACTTGAAAGTTTGCACTGAGTTTGCATTTCTAACTTTAATTGGGAGATCATTCCACAGTAGTGGAGCTCTATGAGAAAAGGCCGGGCCGCCAGCTGTTTGTTTAGAAATTCTAGGTACAATTAAAAGACCTGCATCTTGCGATCGTAGGTTACGTGTAGGTATAAATGGCTGGATCATTTCAGCAAGGTAAGTAGGAGCAAGTCCATGTACTGATTTATAGGTTAAGAGTAAAACCTTAAAATCAGCCCTAACCCTAACAGGCAGCCAATGTAAGGACGTTAGGACAGGAGTAATGTGTTCAAATTATTTTGTTCTAGTTAGGATTCTAGCAGCCGTGTGCAGCACTAATTGAAGATTATTTATTAATTTGTCTGGATAACCAGAGAGAAGAGTATTGCAGTAATCTAGTCTAGAAGTAACGAAAGCATGGATTAATTTTTCTGCATCAGTTTTCGAAGATGAAAATAAGCAACTCTTGAGACATATTTTATATGTTCTTCAAAGGAGAGGTCAGGGTCAAGGGTAACGCCAAGGTTTTTTACAGTTTTTTGGGATACGACCATGCAGCCGTCGAGGTTCACAGTGAGATCTGCTAACAACGCTCTTTGTTTTTTGGGTCCTAAAACAAGCATTTCTGTTTTCCTTGAGTTTAAGAGCAAGAAATTCTCTCTAATCCACTTCCTAATATCTGAAACGCATGCTTCCAAAGTAGCTAATTTAGGGGCTTCTCCATGCTTCATTGAAATATATAACTGTGTGTCATCAGCATAACAATGAAAGTTTACATTGTGATTTCGCCCAGAGGGAGCATATATAGTAAGAACAATAATGGGCCTAGAACCAAGCCTTGAGGAACACCAAAGCATACCTTTGACTTGTTGATGATCTTTTCATCAAAATAGTTCATGTATTCATTCCAACTAAAGTGAAGACCCACTTCACTTGCTAAGCTTTGCTTTTTTGTTAACTTTGCAACTGTATCAAAGAGAAATTTTTGGTTTTGTTCACCTCAATCAGGTTGGAGAAATAAGCTGATCGAGCAAACGTGAGTGATTTTCGGTATTGTAGTGTACTGTCTATCCAGGCTAGTCTAAATACTTCCAACTTGGTGGAGCGCCACTTTCGCTCCAATTTTCTGGAGGCTTGTTTAAGTGCTCTAGTATTATCTGTGTACCAGGGAGCAAGTTTCTTATTGCATATTTCTTTTGTTTTTAGTGGTGCTCAGTGATATGTTTGAGAGTAAATTTATATTTACTGTCATAAATATTAGCAACACCCCCTCCTTTTTGGGATGCACGTGGGATATGATCACGAGTATAACCAGGAGGAGAGGCCTCATTTAAGGCAGTGAATTCATTAGGCTTTAGCCACATTTCACATAAACCAATAACATCTAGTTTATGATCAGAGATTAATGAATTTACTGCAACTGCCTTTGGAGCAAGGGATCTAATATTTAGGAGTCCCATTTTGAGATGCGAAGTGATACAGTCATTTTAATATTTATATGTGACCGAGGTGGAGGAAGGCTTTCTCTTAATAAGGTTGTTTTTGTTAGCACAACCTTGTTTAACTTTTCTCAGCCTGGAACGAGTCACAGTGGCAGTAGGTAAAGCTGTACTAAGTACTCAGGCTATGCTATTGACAGACTCCACTATGCTAGCAGGCTGGCTAACAGCTAATTTACATGCTGATGCTATGTTCTGCTTCGTAACCTCTGACTGTTTCATCCTAACATCGTTGGTAACAGCGTGAATAACAATATCTCTGTACTCTCTATACTTGCCAGTTTTAGACTTCACTAGCACCAACCCCAGGTTTGCGGCTACATCGGTGGCTCTGCCCTCCGGTAAACAGTGTACAATCACCGGCTGATTCTTTAGTCTAATACTGTGTGTAATGGAATCGTCAATGACTAAAGTTTTCAGTTTTTCAAGGCCACCATTAGAACATGCCTGCCGGTCATTCCCCTCCAAAGACGGCTCGGGCCTTGACTCTGACTACAGTGGGGAAAACCTGTTGAAAGTCTCAGTTGGTTTTAGCAAAGATTCAGTTATAACTGGTCGACGGCATTTCTTCCCAGTGACAAAGAGAAAGTTATTGCCCAGCTGCAGGAGCTGTGCCGGGGGGCTAACAAAACTATCAATTCTTCCTGGTGGCACTGACGCAGTTTTTTCTATTTCTACACTAGCATAATCCTTGCCTGACATTTGCGTCAGAAGCCAAGCCTCTAACTCTGCTACCTTTAACTGAAGACGATAGTTCTCCTCCGTGTTGTTACTACAACAATTATAGTGATAAGGCATTGTAATGATACTTAGCCTTGGGTGTTCAGGGGTGAGTAGTTCCGTTAATTATGTCCAAAAAGAGTCCGGTGTAGTAAAGTTGGGTAAGAGGTCAACAGATAAAAAAATATTGCGTTGGTAAAACTCTTAAAATAGAATTTTGACCAATTAAATTAATATAGAGTAAATTCAAAAAAGTTTGGCAGGTAGGCAAGTAAGTAACAGCAGGCAGCGTACAGCATGTCAACAATCCGCAAACTCAAACAATCCCACAATGCAGATATGCCCTCTCATGTACAAAAAAATGCCCCCTCAGTCATTTCATCCTGGAGCCGGGCCTGTTTATTGCCCATGTATCCCTCCAGCCTGAACTAAATATATAGTAAGCACTTGAAAAAGACTGGACCAGAGAATAAGAGAACAAAAAAAGTTGAAAACTAAAGTTTTGAGTGAGGAACAGAAGCGTTCAATTTGCAGTGGTCTCTTAATTTTAACCCTTCTGTTCCTCACTCAAAACCTTCCTTTTCAACTTTTTTGGAAAGGAAAGAAAAAGGTGCAGCGGTCTCTTAATTTTTTCCAGAGCTGTATAGTATATAGTAAATCAGTGTATTATACTGTACATAGTGAAGAATGGCAAGATAAGAGGACTGTATCGGTTTCTATTTTTGTCCAATTATCGACAATATGCATATCATCTGCAATATCTCTACAGTCGGGTTACTGTATGTCTACTCCTTTGGAGGCCTCATCAAAATAACCTGTGTTTGTTTGTGTGCAGTCCTGGTTGCCATGCCATATGCATGGTTGTGTGATTGCATAAGCATGAGAGACGAAAGGGAGCTAGCAGAACTGGATTATTATGCAGTGTTTCTCTCCATCATCTCATCCCCTTCATCTTCATTTTCCACCAGAAGGAGGCAGAGATCATGTTGTCTGTTTTCAGTGAACTTTGAACAACACTTTAGGATAGAGATGGATCCTCGCCTGTCAACCCCACCCTTGCCTGTATGTCTGTCTGTCTCCCCCATTTACCCATTGCAGCTCAACCCTGTCTATGTGTCTGTCCATCTGTCTGACTGTTGGCCAGTATCTGTTTGTCAGTTCAACCGCCTGTCTTTTGGCCTGGCACAGCCTGTCTGGGGAGTAAGAAGAGAGCTGAAGGTGGAAGAGAGGAGGGTGACAGAATGGAGAAGCAAGGGAGAAAGGAGATAGAAGAGCGCGAGAAGTAGAAATATAAGGGAGCAGAGGCATTGCTAGGATCACAAACTTTCCGGGCTTATTCTTTTGGTCAATTTGAGATCCGGGGCTATTCAAAAAAGATCCAAGCCTAACGACGCCACTGGAATTGAGAGAAATTTGATTGTATTGTATTCAGTTTGTAATCAAGTCCTTGGAGCATTTCTCAATGTGCTGAAATCCCACGTTACCCATAACCTATGTTAGCCCTCTCTCAAAGTCTCAATCTTGTATTTTAGTGATGCGGATAACATGTTATTTCTGAAAATGGTACGCAACACCTACAAAGTAATTAAGAAATGTATAAAGCAAAAATAATAACAGAAAATATTAAATATACATAACATAATAGTGACTACATGCAATTTCAAATAATGTAGTAATGAGGATACAGAGTCATTTCCAATAATGTAGAAATGGGGATATGGAGTCATTTCAAATAATGTAGAAATGAGAATATGGAGTCATTTCAAATAATGTAGAAATGGGGATATGGAGTCATTTCAAATAATGTAGAAATGGGGATATGGATAGTATGAATAGAGATGTTAAATATTAGTGTTGTAGTGCCTATAAACATATACATTGAAATGTGCTAATGTTCATGAATTTACATAGAAAGTGCAGAGCATTTGAAGTGTTAGTCTTTATCTGTCAGCCTTATGTCGGTTTGCACTGTCTCTGATTGCAATATGTCTGTTAGTAATGTGTCAATGATAGCCCTATGTCTGTGTTAGTGATGTGTATGTGTTAGCATTGCATCTCTATTAGCACTGAGTCTCTGTTAGCTTTGTGTCTGTTTTGCCACTGTATCACTGTTAGCCATGTGTCTCTGTTAGCAATGAGTGTAGTTTGATTACCTTAATAAATGGGGTAAAATAAACCTGAGATGATTTTCTATAATAGATATCATAACTGTATTGCTGTGTCTCCTTACAGTTCCTTCTGAAGACCTTATAAATCTCTAAAGCCCTACCCTCTCCACTCCCCTCTTCTGCCCTGCTCTATTCTTATGTTCACTATCCATGAAATCATCCCTTACTCGTTCTCATCCAGCTTCTGTCACTTGAATTATTAGTGGATAAGGTCAGTAACCCCATCACCTAAAGACCAAGCAACATTCCACATTTAAACCAAGTCTAGTGATTAATTTAACAGATATGGTCATACACTGCAGATCTGCACCATAATGCAACTGAGAATACCTACCCTACAGTTAATAATTCATGTGGTTTTACAGGTTTTAGGTTTACAGGTTCCGGTTCAAACGCTTACAGTTCACTTGCTAATTTGTAACTTTTGATGGCCAGGGCAGACACAGAACGACAGCAAATAAATAAATAGGTCATTGTAAAATGCTGTGGTTTCTTAGTTCTTTGGTTTCTATACGACACGCGCACACACTCCACATTATGTCAGTCTCTGTATGAATAATTAATAGTGCTGGTCTTTGATACTCCAGATGTTCCAGAAGATTTCTGTTATGTCTGTCATACAATCCCTGCTTACCCATTTGTATGTATGTGTGTGTGTGTGTGTGTGCCATGTGCAAATTAGACAGTTAGACTTTTCCAAACATTCTCCTACCTGAAACCTGAGCAGTGTTAGCTCCATAGCATGTACTAATCCACACAGATTATTCAATCTCTAATCCCTCATTTATCCCCCACATACTGGTGTGCAAACCATCAACCGGAAAATGGCTTGTCACAGCCTAGTCTAAACAACCTTGCACTGGAGGCCTTCCCATTAGTGCATTGGGGATGTTACCCCTGTTGAGACAAACATATATTATTCATGGGTTTGGTTCACTGTCATAAAAGTACAGTAAATATGTGTATATTAAAGGGTTTAAAATAAGCATTAAAACGTTTCAGTTACATACTACTATACCAGCAACCACTCATTGTGTTGGGCTTGTTTAGCAATTGCTAGTGTTGTCTGTGTTATCACGTGGGTAAGAGAGACATGCACCAAACAGTCCAACAGATCAGGAGATGAATGTTAACTATGCATTACTGTCACCCACAGACATGTGCATCACTAATCAATGTTAGTCATCACATTAGACATTGATTACCAATGGACGGCAAAGAGAACACCTCTGGTCTCTTCACCACTCCCAAACCTTAACGGAGGTCATCTCCCACTCAACCCGGTCAAAGCTTTCTACATCTTGTCACCCAAATGGTGGAGCCATATTTTTTTAAGCTTGGGTCCCTGGCCATTTTCCAACACATTCTCTGAAGACTTCAGAGATCCCCAGGGTGATCCACTGGTCTGAGAAAGTAGAGATGTTGATCTTTAATATATTTCCTTCATCGACACCCGATGTGTGATTTAAATGTTCCCTTCATTTTTTGGAGAAGTATATATTAATAAGGAGGAACACTGCTCTGAAGGCCTGTGATGGCAGAGGGAACTAAGGCCCAGGCTGATTTTGGCAGATCTATGTTCCCCCTTGATTCTGGAATCCCACCGATTCACAGCCTAATATATTTGTCCCGGATTGTGGTGTCCAATGCATACTGGGGATATCAGTGCTGCGGTCAGCGAGGTCCAGTATATATTTTTGGTTTGATTGTGTGTGTCTGTGTGAGGAGGGTGTATTTGGGGGGTGTAGGTGTGCACCCATCAAAAAGTTGAAGTGATCTTAATATAGATGGTTTACAGATAATGTCTGCTTGATCACGGCTGATCTGCCCAAAAACATAAAAACAATGACAGTCATGATATTTTGTCTGCGTGTTTATGTCCTTTCTTATGTTGCATTGTTTAACATAGTCAAATCAAATGGTAGGTGCACTTTATTACAAATAATTATAATATTTATTTTAAGTAATAATATGTTATGATTTACTTTTTAATCATTGATGTTGATTGACAACATTTATTTACTGTAAAACTACAAAACTGGTAGAAGGGAGGTACAGGAAATGAGTAGAAGAAGAGAGGAATGCAGACAGGAAAATATAAAAAATAGAAATTTGAAAGAGATGGGCAGAGAGAGAATGAGAGAAGTGGACGGGAAAGGATGAGAATACAGGAACTTCACAACCAATGTAGGTCAGGTGCAGTGCACAGCTTCATGATGAAAGCAGCAATGTGCTGTAAGTTGGCTTAGATGAACACCTTCCTCAGCAACCTACAGGGAACTGTAACAGGCAGACAGACTGTTAGACAGACAGGAGGACAGCTGAGGTACCCAGGGTGCCAGCAGTGTGAAAACTTCCTGAAAACTAAACACAGTTGGGAAGCCAAAACTTCCTCTATGCAAATGAAACATGAAAGGATCTTAGAAACGAGGGAGTGGGGGGGGGGGTGAGGGAGAAAGAAATATATAGAGAGAGAGAGAATGGCAGAGAGAGGCGCAAAAGGACGGCAGAAAGGAGAGGGTTAGAGGGAAAGAGACATTACTTAGATGGAGTGATAAGGAGAGAGAATGAGGAAGGAAAAACAGAGCGAGGAAGAGAGGTCTGACAGAGGGAGTGTCTGAGGGAACAAATGGTCTATTGTTATAGTGAGTCGAAATTCTCACTGGAACTGAAATAATTAGGCCTGCTTTCTGGAAATATCTCATTCTCTCTCATTCTCTCTCTCTCTACCTATCTTCTCCTTCTCTTTCTATACTTCTTGAATTTGCTTTTTCACCTCAGGACGTTTCCTCATCAACGCATCATCAGCCCTCTGTGGTAGTATGATAGATAACATAGAAAGCATAGAAACCTTTCAACATCTTTAGGGACTGGTGTACTGTGGACTGAATTAACACTATTATGAAATTAAGAACCAGGTCTTTCCTCAAAACTCTCATATTCCAAAAGACATCAAATGGTCTATGTCCAAATCAATCAAGTGTTTGTCTATTGAATGGAAAGCGAAAATGGAAAGTGTGACAAAACATTAGAAACAATAATTAATATTGAACTTCCTTGGGAGCAAAGACTCTCAGTAAACCTGAATATTCTACAGTAGATGCCATAGCTGACAGTAATAATATGTCCTTATCTGGCATGCTAACTTCAAATGGAAGGTCCAAACAGGAAAAATTTGAGATGCTGGCACCATGGACATTGCCAAGCAGAACCATACCAGCATTGCTGGTATCTTCCCAGGGAACATCTCAGGATGTGTAGCCATGGTAAGATCTACTCTACTTCAGGACATCCTAATGACTCATTTTTTCCTATTGAAAATGTCTTCTCTGGTGGACACAGTAGATCTCAAAAGCCTTAACTCCCCCATAGAAGTTTCCCTATTTTAAAGTGTGACAACATGAACACTGATAAACACAGAAAAGTCCATAATGTCAAAGTGAAAAATATAATCAGCAAATTGTTCTAAATTAATTACAAATATTAAACAGAAAATAATTGAATGCATAAGTACACCATATGGCACAATGTATGTGGACACCCAGCCATCACATCTTTATGATCTGATGAGAACAAAACAGAGCTTTTTAGTTTATGGTAGGCATGGTGTTCTCAGGATGATGTGAAGTGTTAAATTTGAACCAAACAAACACATAGCGTTGTTTTGTTCTCATCAGATCATAAATTCTTCCTCGACTTGGTCTCAGTGTCTCATAACTTCTCACCAATGTTTCTCACCAAGAAAATGCTTCCCTTTTGCCACATTCATGAAGGCCACCTTTGTGAAACACTCAGGATATTGCTAAAGTATGTACAGTGTCTCCCTGGTCAACAGAGGAAGAACTGTTCATTTCTCTATACTTTTCTGCATCCATTTTTCCCTCTATCTTAAAAAGCTTTCCAAGCCTAGATGCAGAGAAGCATACCCACATTCAAGAATTGTACTAACCAATGGTGGGACCTACAAAAGACAGGCATGTTTAAACTAAAATGATGTGAAAACACCATAAATTTCACAAAGACAGACTCCATCCAACTAATTACGTGACTTCTAAAGACATCTGTTTGCAACACAGCTCATTTAAGTGCACTGTAGCAAATGGGCTGAATTTGTACAATCCCTTGTCTTCTGTTTTATACTTGTAAGCAATTTAGAATAATTTGATTATTTTTTATTCACTGACCTTTTTATGTTGATCAGTGAAACATAAATTAAATGTATTTTGATTTGATGTTCTCACACAATAAAATGGGGAAAAGTCCAAGGAGGGAGAATACTTTTATTACATACATTGTCTGTGATAAGGTGATATTTAGTGTTCACCTGAGGACAGGGTCACCATTCAGTGAGGATCTGCCATAGAGGACTAGCATCTTTTGATATATTCTAGTGTTTGGCAAGAGCCACATTTTGTGTTACAACCACACATTCCACCCCTATGACATCCCAATCCTAGAATGTTACCTATATCCAACTGTTCAAAACAAGCTTCTTCTTTTTTTTCAACATCTCATGCATATTTGCAACATCTTTTCAACAGTAAGTTCTATTCCGCCGCCCTGACACTATTGGTGCCAACATGACAGTTGCTTGGTAAAACAGCTATTATTTTTCTGACTGTGTAAAGTGTGTCAAGTCTGAGGGCCTGCTATTTATACCACTGGCTGTTTCAATGGTTTGATTATTTGATTATCTGTATGAATAAATAATATTGAACTTGCTTTTTACTGACTTTCTCATTTACCTCAATGCAAATATCAATTGTTTTTATGACTGGGACCTCAAACTCCCTTCAGCAAAATAAAACGTACTTTCATTGATCAGGTGTTAATAGTGGTCGTCTATATAAGCAGAGACAATATTTTTTTGTCTAATATAGTTTATAGTAAATTAACATCTAAATACATGTTCAGTTTCTAAACACAATTTTTCTGAATCATTTCAAAAACAGTAATTATTCACCTCTGAATATAAAGTCATGAAACATTAATGGATTAATCACATCATTGCAAAGAGATTTCAAATTGCAGTTTTCTTTTTGAGAAGGTATGTTTATCAGTGTACAATGCTACAGTTGTAATTTTTTATCCTTACTGTTCACCATAATTAATCTATCTAGTATTGAAGTCTGTACATATATACTGTATAATAAGCCTGGCCTGAAAATGTGGAGGCGCTTGCCGTCCAAAGTAATTTATTGATTTACGAGAGTCTTGATTAAAGACTATTATTTGGCTTTATGGAAAATTATTACTTGAGATAATTGGATTGATCACTCATAAGGACTGATAGGCTAATGTTATATGCTGTTGAATGACACTGACTATGCAATATCAGACTACATAATTATACGACGTCCCATTAAATCTGTGCCATTTGGGCGTAAGTGACCAACAAGTGAATAAAGAATCAAATGACTTATCTTAAAGTAACCAAGTAACATAACGCCTTAGTTTCTACAGCAATTAATTAAGTAACGTAACTAGTCACTTTATGGGACTATTAACTGTAATTAGTTACTTTGAAAAGTAATGTTCCCCAACACTGGTCATAATAGACAATGTAATTACTGGCAAACACAAAACCATTGTTTTGTGAGCTGCATATGGGGAGATATCTACATTGTAGTAATCTACATTTTGGCTTCCCAGTATACTACAACAATGATGGACAGAGTTGTTAAAACATTAACTGTATGTCTGCACCGCTCAACAAAAATAGCCTGCACAGCTGCAAACACCTAATAATACACTGCTCAAAGAATTGAAGGGAACACAATGTTTACAGTAGAACACCAAGTCAATTAAACTTCAGGGACTCCAACCTCTCCACAATGGCCAAGACCAGAGAGCTGTGTAAGGACATCAGGGACCTGCACAAGGCTGGGATGGGCTACAGGACAATAGGCAAGCAGCTTGGTGAGAAGGCAACAACTGTTGGAGCAATTATTAGAAAATGGAGGAAGTTCAAGATGCCGGTCAATCTCCCTCGGTCTGGGGCTTCCATGCAAGATCTCACCTCGTGGGGCATCAATGATCATGAGGAAGGTGAGGGATCAGCCCAGAACTACACGGCAGGACCTGGTCAATGACCTGAAGAGAGCTGGGAACACGGTCTCAAAGAAACCATTAGTAACACACTACGCCGTCATGGATTAAAATCCTGCAGCACACGCAAGGTCCCCCTGCTCAAGCCAGCGCATGTCCAGGCCCATCTGAAGTTTGCCAATGACCATCTGGATGATCTAGAGGAGGAATGGGAGAAGGTCATGCGGTCTGATGAGACAAAAATCGAGCTTTTTGGTCTAAACTCCACTCGCCATGTTTGGAGGAAGAAGAATGAGCAGTACAACCCCAAGAACACCATCCCAACCGTGAAGCATGGAGGTGGAAACATCATTTGTTGAGGACGCTTTTCTTCAAAGGCGACAGGACGACTGCACCGTATTGCGAGGAGGATGGATGGGGCCATGTATCTCAAGATCTTGGCCAACAACCTCCTTCCCTCAGTAAGAGCATTGAAGATGGGTCGTGGCTGGGTCTTCCAGCATGACAATGACCTGAAACACACAGCCAGGGCAACTAAGGAGTGACTCTGTAAGAAGCATCTCAAGGTCCTGGAGTGGCCTAGCCTAGACCTGAACCCAATAGAAAATCTTTGGAGGGAGCTGAAAGTCCATATTGCCCAGCGACAGCCCCGAAAACTGAAGGATCTGGAGAAGGTCTGTATGGAGGAGTGGGCCAAAATTCATGCTGCAGTGTGTGCAAACCTGGTCAAGAACTACAGGAAACATATGATCTCTGTAATTGCAAACAAAGGTTTCTGTACCAAATATTAATTTCTGCTTTTCTGATGTATCAAATATTTATGTAATGCAATAAAATGCAAATAAATTAATTAAAAATCATACAATTTGATTTTCTGGATTCTTCAACTCACAGTTGAAGAGTACCTATGATAAAAATTACAGACTTCTACATGCTTTGTAAGTAGGAAAACCTGCAAAATCGGCAGTGTATCAAATACTTGTTCTCCCCACTGTATGAGCAAGCCAATGTTCAAGTTAACAGTGGTATTGGCAAATAAGCATCATGCAGGGTTGACTTTTTATTTTTGTTTTGTAATTAATACTAGTATTCTTTTAAGAAAATATAGTGTTTTGTATTCATGATTGGGCTCTCATCAAGCATTAAATGGCTTATATCACTTCTGGGTTAGTGTTGCATCTTTTGAGAAACAAAACCAAAATGTAACTTTTAATAATACACTTGTGTGCTGTACAGAAACCGTACCGAACTGTGACCCTAAAAGCACAATACGCTGTGTACTTTAGGGTACAGTTACACCGTTTATTATTTTTGATAAGTTCTACAAGTATTTTTGTTTTTGGGTACACTGCTCACTCTCTTTCCAGACGCACATTAGCCACCTCCAATCCAAAATCAAATGGAGAAATGGCTTCCTGTTTCCCTACTAAGCCTCTCACCCTTACTGCAAACATACTCTTGTAGAAATGGCCATCCTACTAGTTATAGGCTTTGGTGATGTAATTTACCATGTCCCACAGTCAACCATCATTGCAGTAATCACAATACCATCCACTTGGTCGTGTAAGCGCCCAATAGTACACACCACTGTGATATGTATGCCCTGGTTAACTGTCCTTTGCTGCATACACAATGCCAGATTCACTGGTGCCAACTAATCTACAGTACAAGTCCCTCTTGGGCAAATCCCCACTTTACCTCTGCACACTCCTCAATGTCTGCCTACCGAATACAAATCTTTGCTCTGGTAGATACTTATTTAGTAAACACTTCACTTGGCCGTCATTCTTTCCAGTGCTTTACTGTTGATGACTGGAACAAATAACAAAATAATCAAACTGGACAACTTTATCACTCCTTCAAAAATTATCTATTATCTGAGCTGCTACCTAATCACTACACCTGCTATGTAACTTATCCATATGTATATACACTATATAATCTCTTTTGATGAGCAACAATGCATCTTATGTATATTTATTTCCTTCTTTGATGTATCTTATTGGTGTTATTCATCTGTCAAATAAGTATACAAAGGTCTGAGTTATTTTTATTTATTTATTGTTCAGCTCAGTCCTAAATACCACAGAGATTACATTTACAATAGATGAGCGATGTCATAAAGGCATGTGTTCTCTTTTGATTAGCAGTGACTTGATCTGTGAACAAAGTTTGCACAACTCTCCAAAACCCTCACTTTCCATCCCCTAAAGACTCACATTCTCACTTCAAATTTGTCCAGATGGAATAAACGTCTGCAAGTGAAGTGGAAGTGGGCTGGCTATTGTATGTTGAGGATAAAAAACTTGAAAACGACTTTACAGTTGAGTTTAGGCATTGTTCTCGGAGGTGTTAAGATAAGGTAAGGGTTAAGGTTTGGCATAAGGTAAAACATATCTGTACTGGGATTGAGGAGTCTAAAATGTTTGCCTTAAATCCCTCCTTTCTCTTTGTTTCTCTTGCTTCTCTGGCTCTGCATTGTCTGAATCACATCGTCTGTGATTTTCAATTAGATCCCAATCGATGGCGTCAGACACAGCCGCACCTAGTACCACCTAGACAGCAATTTACAGGATAGGATCCGCATCAGCTCACTTTCCGCCTCCCCCCAAAAAAAGAACACCCAAAAGAAAAGAAAACAAAGTTGATTGGGTATTCCCCAGGGGACACAATGCTCAGAAAAGTTGTGAAATCGTAATGGGGGAAGCACAGAAGCATCTGGTTAGGGAAATAAGAATACTTTATTATTCCACCTGGAGTCCTCAGTAACTGCTGGGGTGAATGTCTGCACAGAGCCAATTTTGAGCAGAGAGGATAGGAGAAACCGAGGAGGGGAGAAGAGAAAATGGGAGAGGAGAAGTTTGAGAAGAGAAAGGAGAAACGTGGAGTGGAGAAGGCACGAGGAGTAGAGGAGAAGACACGAGGCGTAGAGGAGAAGGCACTAGGAGTGGGGGGGTTAAAAGAGATGAGAAGAAGAGGGGAGAAGAGGAAAATAGGACTAGAAGAATAGAAAGGAGGGAGGACAGATGAGAGGAGAGGAAAAGCAGTATATGGCCAGAAGAGCAATGAGAGGAGAAGAGAAGAAATATTTGCATAATGCAGGATAAAGATGGAAAAAGAGGGGGAGACTGCAAGGCCCCTGCTGACATAGAGAATTCGACTGAGTGTTGGAACGCCAGTCGTCCCAGGATGGATCTGGGATCGATGGTGAAGCTGGATAATTTCCCAGAGAACCCTTAATTATTCATACCAGCGTTCCTCTCTGGGGAGATTCCCTGTCATGTGCCAGCTACCACTACACGCACGCAAATACGCACGCACGCACGCACACACACACACACACGCACGCACTTCCCCGCCAGCCGCAGAGCAGATCTCTGGTTGTCATGAAACATGTCACAGGGACCAGTGTTCCAGGCCAGTGGAGGTTATGACCCCCTGCACCCAGAGGAGAAGTGATCTATTCTGTTTGTTTAGCATCTATAATAAGCTCTTATGTTGGGCCATTTCTACCTGTTCTCTCTTCCAAGGGAATAGAATAAAATTAAGAATGTAATAAAAAAGGCCAAAATAAAATATTGGATGCAGAGAAACTAGATATTACTATTGGGGATTAAGAGTTTCTGGTTGTATGATCCTTTGGTGTTCTTGTTCCTGTTGTAAACAGATGGATGAGCACAGGCTGGACACTATTTTACAGAATTACCTGAATGGGACTTTTTGCCCTTCAAGCATGGACCCTGTTATCAGGGATTTGGGAGGTTCTAACAGCAGTGGTAAATTAGCTCCAGACTTTAGTTTAAGTAGCTATTCTACTAAAGGTAAAGGCTTCCGAAAGTTAAAGATTGAGAAATCGAGTTAAGCACAAACATCTGGCAGGGGAAATAAGGCTGTCTCAGAGAATCTTTGAGTTGCACAGTACTGTAAGATTATTCTTATTATTGTATCATTAAAGTGTCAAAGATGTCTAGCTGGGCTATCTGTCTCACCCGAACTCTATATTCCCCCTTCATCTCTCTCTCCATCTCTCCCTATTTCAGTGATTAATTCTTGTGTAGTTAATTTTTGTTGATTTCTGAAATGTTACGGTATGCCGTAGTATATATATGTTTTTGGAATTATGTTATAACATTAAGCATCTCAAAACACAAAACTCTCTTGCTTTCGGCTTTCGTTCTTTGGCAGCAAAACTAAGGCTGTGTATGCCTATTACAAAGTGATGGGAAGCCATAGACTTTTAATCAGCCTATGGTGGTGTCATGCTCGGTCAGTGAGTAAAAAGATGGATGCATGGTTTTAAATCAAGTTTACCACATTTTGTATGAGTAATCCATAGTTGCCGACTCTCTAATCTTTTCTACCTCTCTCCCTCCATCTCTCTACCACTCTGTCTCAATCTTCGTTTCCATTAGCCCTGACCCGTTGAGGCATGGACTCCATTAGACCTCTGAAGGTGTGCTGCGGTATCTGGCACCAAGACGTTAGCAGCAGATCCTTTAAGTCCTGTAAGTTGTAAGGTGGGGCCTCCATGGATCGGACCGGTTTGTCCAGCACATCCCACAGATTGGATTGAGATCTGGGGAATTGAGGCCAAGTGAACCTTGAACTCATTGTTGTGTTCCTCAAACGATTCCTGAACCATTTTTGCTTTGTGGCAGGGCGCATTATCTTGCCGAAAGAGGCCAATGCCATCAGGGAATACCATTGTCATGAAAGGTTGCACATGGTCTGCAACAATGCTCAGGTAGGTGATAAATGTCAAAGTAACATCCACATGAATGGCAGGACCCAAAGTTTCCCAGCAGAACATTGCCCAAAGCATCACATTGCCTGTGTCGGGGCTTGCCTTCTTCCCATAGTGCATCCTGGTTCCATGTGTTCGGCAGGAAAAGCGCACACACACTCAGCCATCCATATGATGTAAAAGAAAACGTGATTCATCAGGCCAGGCCACCTTCTTCCATTTCTCCGTGGTCCAGTTCTGATGCTCACGTGCCCATTGTAGATGCTTTCGGCAGTGGACAGGGGTCAGCATGGGCACCCTGACTGGTCTTTGGCTATGCAGCCCCATATACAACAAACTGCGATGCACTGTGTGACACCTTTCTATCAGTACCAGCATTAACTTTTTCAGCAATTTGAGCTACAGTACTCGTCTGTTGGATCGGACCACACGAGCCAGCCTTCGCTCCCCACATGCATTAATGAGCCTTGGCCGTTGACCCTGTCTCCGGTTCACCGCTTTTCCTTCCTTGGACCACTTTTGATAGGTGCTGACCACTGCAGACCAGGAACACCCCAAAAGGGCTGCAGTTTTGGAGATGCTCTGACCCAGTCGTCTAGCCATCACAATTTGGCCATTGTCAAAGTCGCTCAGATCCTTACGCTTGACTATTTTAACACATCAAATTTGAGGACAGAATGTTCACTTGCTGCCTAATATATCCCACCCACTGACAGGTGCCATGATAACAAGATTATCAGTGTTATTCACTTCACCAGTCAGTGGTCATAATGTTATGGCTCATCGGTGTATTGTTTAGGCTTTCTTGACAAGGGAAACATTTTCAACATTTGTAAAAACCAAAGTTAAAAAATGAAAAATAAATCTGAAATTGTATGTAAATATTACACACAATATTTTTAAAATGATACTTGCATGGTCATAATTTTTTTTATAAAATATAAAAAACAGTCATAACATCCACATCTAAACCCAAATTCATAATGAAGACATTCTAAATAAAGGAGAAAAACATTAATTTATAAATAACTGATTTCATGTGTACAAAAATATGTGAACCCCTTTATTGAATAGTTTAGCACATCCATTAGAAGCGATAACTTGGAGTAAAAGTCTCTTTTAGCCACTAATCAATCTCTGACATCTTATTTGTGAGAGTTTTGCCCACTGCTCCTTAGAGTACTCAGCCAAATGAGTGAGGTTAGAGGGAAATACCAGCATATACAACCCGCTTCAGGTCCTGCCATAGCATCTCTATTGGATTAAGGTCAGAACTTTGACTTTGCCAATCCAAAACAGAAATCTTCTTTCTATTGAGCCATTCTTTGGTAGATTTGCTTAAATACTCAGGGTTGTCGTCTTGTTCAAAAACCCATTTTCAGCACAGCTTTAGCTCCATGATGATGGCTTGGCTTGATGTTCTGTTCAAGAATCTCACTGTTCCCTTAATGATGTGCATTCAACCAGATCCAGAGGGGGAAAAGCAGCCCCATGCTTGATTGTTGGTGGTAGGCAGTTTTAGGTTTTCACTAAATATAGTGGTTTAGCTATGTTGGGCCTCATTTGTCCAGAAAATGGACTTCCAGAAACAATCAGGTTTTTCCATGAGTTCTCTGGCAAAGTAATGACAGGAAGTTTGGTTGTTCTTAGACAGCAGAAGCTTCTTCCTAACAACCTTCACATTAATGCCAAAAAATAATAATTGCACTAGGGATTCACATATTTTCAAGCAACATGTATAGTCTAGCTCCATCCATCCATACATCTTCTTCCGCTTATCCGGGGCCGGGTCGCGGGGGCAGCAGTCTAAGCAGGGATGCCTAGACTTCCCTCTCCCCAGACACTTCCTCTAGCTCTTCCAGGGGACACTGAGGCGTTCCCAGGCCAGCCGGGAGACATAGTCCCTCCAGCGTGTCCTAGGTCTTCCCCGGGGTCTCCTCCCGGTGGGAAGGGACCGGAACACCTTCCCAGGAAGTCGTTCCGGAGGCATCCGAAACAGATGCCCAAGCCACCTCAGCTGACCCCTCTCGATGTGGAGGAGCAGCGGCTCTACTCTGAGCTCCTCCCAGGTGACCGAGCTTCTCACCCTATCTCTAAAGGATCATCCGGCCACCCTGCGGAGAAAGCTCATTTCGGCCGCCTGTATCCGGGATCTTGTCCTTTCGGTCATGACCCAAAGCTCAACCCGAGTGGTGTTCAGTTATTGGACTTCTGTGCTAGTCACAGTTTGTCCATAACGAACACCATGTTCATGCATAAGGGTGTCCATCAGTGCACGTGGCACCAGGACACCCTAGGCCGCAGGTCGATGATCGACTTTGTTGTCGTCTCATCTGACCTGCGACCGTATGTCATGGACACTCGGGTGAAGAGAGGGGCGGAGCTGTCAACTGATCACCACCTGGGGGTGAGTTGGATCCGATGGCGGGGGAGGAAGCTGGAAAGACTCGGCAGGCCCAAGCGTACTGTAAGGGTCTGCTGGGAACGTCTGGCCGAGTCTCCTGTCAGAGAGATCTTTAACTCCCACCTCCGGCAGAGCTTCGACTGGATCCCGAGGGAGGCTGGAGATATTGAGCACCGGGGGTGGATGAGATCCGCCCTGAGTACCTCAAGTCTCTGGATGTTGTGGGGCTGTCTTGGGCTGTCTATGCCAGGGTTCTGGAGAGGAGAATACGGCCGATAGTAGAACCTCGGAGTCAGGAGGAACAGTGTGGTTTTCGTCCGGGCCGTGGAACACTGGACCAGCTCTATACCCTCTACGGGGTGTTGGAGGGTTCATGGGAGTTTGTCCAACCAATCCACATGTGTTTTGTGGATTTGGAGAAGGCATTCGACTGTGTCCCTCGCGGCATCCTGTGGAGGGTGCTTTGGGAATATGGCGTCCTGGGTCCTTTGCTAAGGGCTGTCAGGTCCCTGTACAACCGAAGCAGGAGCTTGGTCCGCATTGCCGGCAGTAAGTCAGACTTGTTCCCAGTGCATGTTGGGCTCCGGCAGGGCTGCCCTTTGTCACCGGTTCTGTTCGTAATTTTTATGGACAGAATTTCTAGGCGCAGCCAGGGGCCGGAGGGTGTCAGGTTTGGGGACCACACGATTTCGTCTCTGCTCTTTGCAGATGATGTTGTCGTGTTGGCCCCTTCTAACCAGGACCTTCAGCATGCACTGGGACGGTTTGCAGCCAAGTGTGAAGCGGTGGGGATGAAAATCAGTACCTCCAAATCCGAGGCCTTGGTCCTCAGTCAGAAAAGGGTGGCTTGCCCACTTCAGGTTGGTGGAGAGTGCCTGCCTCAAGTGGAGGAGTTTAAGTATCTAGGGGTCCTGTTCACGAGTGAGGGAAGGATGGAACGGGAGATTGACAGACGGATTGGTGCAGCTTCTGCAGTAATGCAGTCGATGTATCGGTCTGTTGTGGTGAAGAAAGAGCTGAGCCGCAAGGCGAAGCTCTCGATTTACCAGTCAATCTACGTTCCTACTCTCACCTATGGTCATGAGCTATAGTCTAGCGGTCATTTCCAACTTATTTTGTAGTTACTGTGCACATAGTGTGCCTTTTGCACCCGCTCTCCATAGCAAGACCATAATCAAGCTTTTTCTTAATTTACGATCAGTCATAATGGTCAGGTGCTCTGTTACTGCCACTCCCTGTTTAAAGCAAGTGATCATTCTAATTTGTATTTGATTGCTTCTTATTTAGTATTTTTTCATTCCCCAGCTGCCTTAGAAGGCTTTTCTCAAGGTTCATGTTTAGATAAAGCATTATCTATGGAAGGTTTGAAAATCACTGTCCTTAAGGTTTAATAGCACTTTTCTGAATATTGATAATTAATGGGTATAGTCCTCCTAATTCTGTTTTGCATCCACTATTTGTGGTTTTGCATGGTACTCTATTAACACCTTTGTAGAATTCTACATGCAGAATTTCAACTTTTGTGAATTCTTGGTTGGTAAGTCAGAATGTTGAGTTTTATGTCTTGCCTTGTCTCTCAGGTACTTCACAACCTTGAGAGATGAAATGAGGGCAATGGTGTCAACATAAAAAAAAAATATTGGTCCTGGCCACTGAACTTTTCTGGAAATAAAATATTTTTGTCTTACTGAGTTTCACCGTCAGAGACAAATTCAAAACAGATTTTGTGCAGAAGATTAAAGCCCTCATGTAGGCCTTTGCTGGCTGGAGACAGAAGAACCAGATCATCCACAAACAGTAGTCAGTTGATTTCTGAGTACAGTAAGGTGAAGCCGGGCGTTGCAGACATTTCCACTGCCCTTGCCAATTTCTTGAAAAACATATTGAAAAAAGTGGGGCTCAAGCTACATCCCCACCTCAGCCACCCAACCCTCCTCTCCCCCGGTTCAAAGGGAGGAAATCTATTTTTTGTCACACTCTCTCTACTGCTGTGCCTCCTATTTAAATCAGACAACAGCCGTCACACTCACATAGCTAACAGCTCCTTGGTCAAGCACAGTCCACTCAGTCTATCCGTTAGGCCCATCTCACACCTCTCAGCTCCACAGCAGAGCACCCTGCCCAATAAACACCTTCCTAGAGACAGGGACACAGAGCCAGAGATAACACAAACAGTCACCCTAAAATAGCCTCATGGGCACAGCACCAGATCTTTTCAGGGTGTGAATGCATCCAGATTAAAGCTGGTTAAAAACATGAAGCTATTGCCTTTCTGGTGCACTACTTTTAGCAGTGACCACAGGGGCACTCCTGAAAAATAGTGTACTATAGAGAGAATAGGGTGCAGCTATTTGTCTAATGTATTCATTAACTTCTGTGTGTTTCCAAGTGTTGTAGATTAGGGCCACTGGTTCCAAAAATGTTCCATTCCAGGGACCATCAAATCACATTGTTTAGACATTGTTAATGTTGAAAATGACTATTGTAGCTGGAAACAGCAGATTCTAATGGAATATCTACATAGGCTTACAGAGGCCCATTATCCAATGGCACATTGTGATTGCTAATCCAAGTTTATCGTTTTAAAAGGCTAACTGATCATTAGAAAATCCTTTTGCAATTTTGTTAGCACAGCTGAAAACTGTTGTACTGGTTAAAGAAGAAATTAACTAGTTGAATATCTGGATCATCAGCAATTGTGGGTCGGATTACAGGCTCAAAATGGCAAGAAACAAAGACCTTTCTTCTGAAACTAATCAGTATATTCTTGTTCTGAGATATGAAGGCTATTCCATGTGAGAAATTGCCAAGAAACTGAAGATATCGTACAACGCTGTGTACTACTCCCTTCACAGAATAGAGGAAACTTGCTCTAACCATAATAGAAAGTGAGGCCCCATTGCACAACTGAGCAAGAGGAGAAATACATTAGTGTTTAGTTTTAGAAAAAGACGTCTCACAGGTCCTCAACTGGCAGCTTCATTAAAGAGTGCCCACAAAACACAAGTTTCAATGTCAACACAGAAGAGGCAACTCTGGGATGCTGGCCTTCTTGGAAGAGTTGCAAAGAAAAAGCCATATCTCAGACTGGCCAATAAAAAGAAAAAATTGAGATGGGCAAAAGGACAGAGGAAGATTGGAAGAAGGGTTATAGACAGACAAATGTAAGTTTGAGGGGTTCTGCTCACAAAGAAGACCATTCGTCAGATGCAGACCAAATCAAAAGATGCTGGAAAAGTGCTTGACGCTACCTGTCAAGCATGGTGGAGGCAATGTGATGGTCTGGGGGTGCTTTGGTGGTGGTAAAGTGGGAGATTACTACAGGGTTATAGGGATCTTGAAGAAGGAAGGCTATCACTCCATGCCATACCCTGTGGATGGTGCTTGATTCTAGACAGTTCCCTCCTACAACAGGACAATGACCCAAAGCACAGCTCCAAACTATGCAAGAACTATTTTGGGAAGAAGCAGCCAGCTGGAATTCTGTCTATAATGGAGGGGCCATAACAGTCACTGGATCTCAATCTTATTGAGCTGTTCTGGGAGCAGCTTGACCGTATGGTACATAAAAGGTGCCCATCAACCAAATACAACTTGTGAGAGGTCCTTCAGGAAGCATGGGGTGAAGTCTCTCAGATTACCTCAACAAACTGACAGCTGGAATCCCAAAGGTCTGCAAGCTGTAATTTCTGCAAATGGAGGATTCTTTGATGAAAGCAAATTTTGAAGGACATAATTATTTCTAACCTTGTCAATGACTATATGTCCTATTCACTTTGCTATATATCATATTCAAATTAATTTAATGTATGTTTTCAAGGAAAAGTGATCTCAAACTTTTGAATGGTGGTGTATATTTGTGGGGCAGTTAAACGGGGCTGTTATTTGAAAATATAGCTGTCTGTAATCTTTGACCTGTGTTAGATAGCGTTCGAGTATCCCTAAAGGCTTAGCCTAAGTGACCCCAACTTTTGAACGCTAGTGTATATAGAATTGACTTTTTTAAGCAAAAATGCATTAATGTTGCAGACCACTGGACTAAGGGACAGTTACTGTTGGACAATTCTTGCACACCTCATTTCCTCAACACCAATTGGGGCAGGACACTTGTTTTTCTTATTCAGGGGGTTTGGAAATGAGAGAGGATGCAAGGAATAGGGAATTTAGCTCTTGCCTAGGACAAAATCGTTAATGGCTGAATGAAGTCTAAAGTGTTGTCTGCATCCAAGAGATCGACTGTGATCTGACAATGCAATTGTATTGTCAATAACAAAGGTTCTGATGTTACTAATCCAATTATTACGCATCAAGTCAACATAGGTATTGATGCCCGCTGTCCATTTAGATTTCATACCAGTGAATCAGCACAAACTCTAACACAAACTAACACAAACACTGATTGTCTCACTCGGCTTAGTCAAAAGGACATTCCATCTCAATTACCACCTACCAGATGTCCTGGACAGATGCTAGACCACATGATGGCTGTGATTCAGACTGCTGAATGAGTTCCTAAGCACCTGTCTTGTTTCCGGAAGGCAATGATGCTAATGCTGGTAGCCAGGGAGAGGGGAAGACCTTAGCACGGTTTTATGACACCTGTAATGAACCGCTATAACCGTCTACCTCTCTGTGTATTTCCTTTGCTGTCTCACGACCCCCATGTCCCTTCGTTTTTTAGTTTCTCTTTCGGTCTCTCTATCTCTTGATATCTCTCTGTCATCTAGTTTCCCTCTTCCTATTCATTTTCATTTAAAGCAAAATAGGCAATAAACTACAGTGAAATGTACAATCAAAAAAGCCAAAAGATATACAGTAATACATTTCAAAAGAATTAGGACATTTAAAGATCTCTGAATTGTAACAACACAACTGTTAAAGAATGAAAACAAAACAAAATGAACAGATTAATATATAATTGATTATATTTACAAGAATTTTGTAATGTGCTTTAGAAACGGCTGCCCTTTTCTTCTCACAAAAGGGTCTCCAATCTTTCTGCAGTGATCGTAGTGTGGTATTTCATCTAATAGATACTGGATGTGATCAAGTTGATCAAAATTGGATGTTTTCATGTTCCTTGTGGGGCTGTGTAAACTGAGGAAAATCTCTCTCACTTTCTCTCTCTGTCACTCTGTCTTTGTCTCTTGTGTTCTCTTCATCTCTTTCATCTTTCTCTCCCTCTATATCCTTCTGTCTCTCACTATCTGTATCTCTGTCTCTCTCTCTCTATCCCTCGTCCTTACCTTTCTTCCCATCTCTGTCTGAGCCTGATCGGAAACACTAATCCCACCCTGATGCTACCCGCTGATCCGTGTTTGTGTGTGTGTACACACATGTATGTGCGTATGTGTGTGTGACCTTGTTTGTCTGGAGATGTCCTGATAAGATCTGAAGCCCCAGACCACCTCTCTGTCCATCCGTTTCTCTGCATGCCAATCACCAATGTCCTCACAACATCTCACTCACACACAGATGGACACACACTTATTGCTGACAGCTAATGGGGATGCTAGTACGAAAACAAGGAGAAAACACGTATACACAAAAGACAAAGCACCTACACACTCACGTCTGCATCCCAGACCGTGACCAGTCGTAAACTAATGAGAGAAATAATTTCACACCGGAACTTTGAACGTTGGCTTCTATGACTTCTGCCGATCCTAATGAGAGAAAGGCTTTTTACACAGAGCCAGAACTTTGACTTTCTCTGTCAATAACTCCTCCGGCCCCTCCTTTCTCCAGCTTACATCAAAGAAACACCCCCCCCCCCCCCCACACACCACCACCATCACCACTGGCCTCCGTCTGCATGGCAATGAGTTAGTCTCATTAACTCTTCCAAAGACACTAGACATATCCCATGTGCACACATACAGCACATTTACAATCTGGTCATGCACAACACATTTCAGCTCATCATCGCGAAAAGGACCACTATGAAAGCTGCTAAATAATGGAGAGGATTTAGGCTGTTAGATGTATTAATTACAGTGGCCTGTAATTGTAACAGAACATTATTGCTTGAGATAAATGGCTGACGACCGGATTACTGGTGGTTATTACACAAAAAAAGCTGTCTTGGAATTCCGTCAGACTGGAATTGCATGGAGAAGTGGCAAAAGTAAGCATAGTAAAATGGAATTAAGAACAAGCTGCAGAAGACAGAACTTTATACATTGTACGTAATTTATTCATTCGAATGATCAATCCAGTCTCCATAAACGTCACTCATTAAGTAACAACAGAATTTCCAATATTAATTTCTTCATTAAACTTTGCTGCATTGCTTGTAAACCCGTCATACCATAAGTCCATTTTAATTACAGCTAATTTTTTTATATCTGTGATCAAACTACCCAAAAGTGAAAACAAACCATACTTTCAGAATGGTTAAGGCAGGGTGAGGGTTAAAGAAATGGTTTATACCAGATATAAACATAATATTTATGTTCCCAGTGCAGTGCTAACATTGTCCCTAATGAATGGAAATTTCCATCTCAGACTGAATATAAGTCTATTAATACTACATCAATTTCATTTAAATAACATTAACATAATATACAAATAAAATGTTCAATTCAAACTAGGAACAAGAAACACTTGCTGTGCCTTAAGGCGAAACATGTGCGTGTAACTGGCGTAGAGTGCCTCTGCGTTGTGTTCACGCCATAGCCTACAGCTGACCCAAGGATCAAGGTTGGTCTAATTGTTTTATTCTCTCTGATAAAAGAAACAACAACATACATACACTAAATGGTGTCCTTCCCTAATTATGCAAAGTTCTCTCTTCCACATGGCGATTAGAGAGGGCAGGGACAAATATTATCTTGTGTCAACGAAATAATGTGATTTACAGCACCAACACAACATATAGCCTATAGGCCAAGGCTAGACAACCCAACCCCCCGACTCGCAGGCAGGCATCAGGTAAAGAGATGTAGGACTTGCGAACGGTCATAATACATTTCATCATCACTTAAACAAAACACATTCAATGAATGATAAAAGAAACTACAACATCCAAACATGAAATGGTGTCCTTCCCTAATTATACAAACTTCCCTGTAAAATACACATTTACAATACACAATGAAGACATGAATAATCAAGTTAGCCCACAAATGACATGTACAGTAGGTTGTGTAGTCGCTAGCTAGCATGTAGGCTACAGTATTACTAATGTAAATCCATATGTCAATACAATTGTGTGAACCAATGGTGTTGCATTGTTAGTGGCTATTTTAAACCTAATTTAAATGTTTTAACATTTTTGACTGCTAAGGATTTTCATGGGACAATATCTCAAATGCCACATGGAGATTAGAAGGAAGAGGTAAGGGGGCAGGGGATATTTATGAGGGGATAAAAGAATAGAAGTGTGCAACGTTAAAAGGAACTCTGACAACAACAAATGGAATGTGCACTCAAAGCAAACATGGGAATCATTGTCACTTTCTCTAATTATATACAACACATTTTAACACTTGTTACAGAACATGCACACAGAACGTGCCAGTGTGAGATGTTTTTAGTTTACTACCCAAAAACTAAATGTCACAACTGACATTTTTCCCGTTTTTACTATGACAAAATCTCTGATGCAAATCTGGTACGAAGTCTCGTACTTCTAAATAAACCTATCGTTGTGTAATAACGCTCATTGTTTGGTAGGCATGAGGTCAGACTGGTACCAACAGTTTTACAAGTCCCTTTTAGGAGAATGCACTGTTATTCTACGTGTTATTCAAACAGGTCATCATAAATAAATATATGTTTTTCAGCGGCTGGGACTTGGAGAGAAGTCAGGCTTGAGTCTCTCAAAAGTACAGACCCATCCTTAATGAAAACCTGGTCCGTAGCGCTCAGGACCTCAGACTGGGGTGAAGGTTCACCATGCAGCAGGGCAATGTACCGAAGCACATAACCCAGGAGTGGCTTCGGGAAAATTGTGAATATCCTCAAGTGCTCCAGCAAGAGCCCAGACTTTAACCCAATCAATCACCTCTGGAGAGACCTGAAAACGGCATTGCAGCAACATCCCCCATCCAACTTAAAAGAGCTTGAGAGGATCAGCAGAGACGAATAAGAGAAACTCTCCAGATACAGTGGCCAAGAAGATTCAAGGTTATAATCACTGACAAAGGTGTTTCAGCCAAGTAGCCTACAGAGTATAGGGGTCTGAAAACGTAAGTACATGTGATATTTAATTTTTTGGGGTATATTTTTAATAAATTGGAAACATTTCTAAGAACATCTTCTTGTCTAGTCTTTATGGGGAATTGTTTGATGCATTAAGGCACTGTTGGATTAAATAACAAGGAACAAATAAGTAACTAAAAATGGGCATTGACAAGGTAATCAGTATAAAACTATGTCCTCATTTGTCTCTCTGCAGCTGCTGTGCTTCACAGATTCAGCCGCTTTAACGTTACTTCTCATGTTTGTCCTGAATGCCGACAGGCGACTACTGCTACCATGTTGTATTTGAGAAGTGAAGTCCAAGTACACATTAAAAAGTATTGTGTAAAGTGATAGTTTGACCTATCACTTCACTTAAACTATTCCTTTAACTTGTACAAAAGCAGAGGGTGTCAATTAAACTGTGCAGTGAACATCATTATTTCAGAAGCAAAGACAGCGACCGTTATCTATAGCTGAAAACGCGCTTACTGTCTAACACATTGGAGAACGTCTCAGTAACAGTGCCAGACGAGTGGAGAACTGTACTATAGACAGAAATGTTTGGACACAATTCCATAGTGCCAGTTTAAAGTTATCAAATTCCGCCAGCTGTTTGGTTAGTATGCATTTCAAAAAAGTTGATGCTAACAAGACAGATTACTGAATTTAGTTTTGAGTTAGTTTGAGTTAGAATTGATTATGAGTTAGTTTATGCTTTTTTAGCTTGGGATGTACATATTCAATTAATGAATTTGGATGACGCTAATAATGCTAATTCCATACGGGGACAGAGGTAAATAACAGAATCCATGGACCTTCAAGAACACAACTTAGGGTTAGCAGAATTTCACTCAAATATGAACTATCCCTTTAATTGACAAATGTTTCGATCAGAATCCTTGCAGGATAAATAAAACAGGGTATGTGGTCTATTTCTTTTATATAGCTGGGATAGGCACAAGATGCATACAACATGAAAAAGAGCTGTGATACAATCAAAGCATAGTATATAAAACATCTCTCATTGAAAGTATCACACATTCAACATTGGCAGCTTTCTTACATGTAGGTGTGGAATTATTATCTATGCTCTCCCCCTTTCCCTCTTCTCTCCCTCCCTCCTCCTTCCCACCTTCCCTTCCTCCCAAACTCCCTAGCCCCCCTTCCACAAGCATGCTTACATTTATTTAATTATAAAACAGGAACATGTAAATGTAAATGATGTTGGCCTGTATATAGAGTTAAAATACATATACAATGTACAACCACTATAAATACACTGCTCCAAAAAATTAAGGGAACTCTTAAATCACACATTGGGTCTCAATGAACAAAATACATTAAAGATCAAAATCTTTACTGTACATTCTCGGTTCTCAATTGGATTCAGGTCTGGGGAATGAGAGGTCCAGTCAGTGGCATCAATGCCTTCATCATCCAGGAACTGCCTACTCACTCTGGCCACATGAGGCTGGGCATTGTCCTGCACCAGGAGGAACCCAGGGCCCACTGCCCCAGCGTAAGGTCTGACAATGGGTCTGAGGATTTCATCCCGGTACGTAACAGCAGTCAGGGTACCGTTGGCCAGCACATAGAGGTCTGTGTGTCCCTCCAAGGATATTGAGGGGTGATACAGCAAACCTTCTTGCGACGGCACATGTGGATGTGCCTTCTTGGAGGAGCTGGACTATCTGTGAAAACTGAATGGGCTGCAGGTACCGCCTCATGCTACCAGTAAGGACACTAGCAAAATGCAAAACTAAAAAAGAATCAGTCAGGAAGAATAAGGAGAGAGCAATTGTCTGTGGCCACCACCTGCAAAACCTTTTTGGGGGTTGTCTTGCTGTTTCCTCGCCAGTGCACCTGTTGTCACATTTGCACCAAAACAGGTGACATTGATTCACAATCGCTTATGCTTCCAAACTGGACAGACTGATATCCCTGAAGTTTAATTGACTTGGTGTTATACTGTGATGATAAAATGTTCCCTTAATTTTCTTGAGAAGTTTACATTAAAAGTGATCTAAATTGGAACACTGATACTGTAGTTTAAATCACTGTAAACATTAAAATGCTATACTGCTAATAAAACTAATACAGTTGACATCAAATGTATTTCAGATTTTTCAAGCTAATTCAACTGATTCTAAGTATCCTTACATAATTTCAGTTAAGCTTGTGTACCTGCTTCCTCTCTTTTTTCACTGATGTGTGAGTTGAAATGACAGGCTTGACACCAACCTATACTTCAGATGCCCAGCCAAACAATAGGTACAGGTTTACATTCCAGCAGGCTCACTGCCTGACAATGAAGCTTTTGAGAGGCTTTAAGTGAACATGAAATAATCTACTGTATTCTCATGGTTGTTTTCATGTTTTTGAAGCTGTGGGTCTGGAGGTCTCGTTTGCTCTACCTCTCCATCTTTCGCTCTCTCTCTCTTTCTCTCACTCACACACACACACTTTCCCTTCTTCCCCTCTCTGTTTTCATTTTGTGCTTTCCCGCTCTCCTTCTCCCTCTCTTTCTTCCTCTAGGTCATTCTGTCACTCTCCTAATATCCCTCCCCTCCGCTTCCCTGATCACCCTCCAAGCTCGCCCAGCGTGTCCCACGGCAGCAAACCCAAGGGAAACCATCTTGTACTGAGACCTGCATTCCCCTAGGGTAATGCGTAATACGGAAGCTACCTACTACCCCTCCACTCCAGCCAAAAGCACCATATTAGCCAGGCTGAGAAATGACACCCAGGAATACAAACTAAATGTTTAAGGTGATGCCCAACTTGACAAAGCACAAATATCCAACACAGTTAACCCTTTAAATACACAACACTTTTTTGTATGTTGTTTTAGCTGTTAACTATGCTAAGTACAGATTCTTCTACTCTACAGCAACAATATGGGTCTTGCTCAGGGACACTTAAGCATTTAGGGAAAGAGCATCACCCTGATTTGGTTTAGTAGAACAGACATAGTGCTAGTCACAGAATCAGAACCTTTGATTCCTTCATGGGTGTAATGCATGCACGGGGCATGTAAACTATGCTGACATTAAGATGTGAACAGAAGGACCAAAAAGGCAAATGTATTGAATATTACGATCCTGTCGGTAATTTGTCATGACTTTTGGTGCAGACAACCTATAGAGACCAAAAAGTACTCAAACTAGATATTGGCACTGAAATTATTCTTACAGTGTTCGTGATCACTCACAAGTGGAGTGTAATTTAAAAGCAATGTTTAATTTTATACATTTAAACAACCTTTCACTTGGGAATGCCCTGCATCAGCAGTCACAAATACCTCCTCTGGGTCAGTGCTGTGAGACAGAATGGGGTCACTCGGAGCCAGACATTTAACCATAGAAAATCTATGGCTATAGAAACCATTCCTCACCCCCGGATTGTCCCTATCCCTGTCATGCTTCTGACCTGGATTGTTTTATATACTCTGGACACAGCCCACAGGCATTTATTAATTACTACAATTTGTACTTTTAAAATGTTCACCTGGCACAGCCAGAAGAAGACTAGTCACCCAAGCCTGGTTCCTCTCTAGGTTTGGCTCATCCTCATCCACTCCTCCCCTTTCAGACGGTCATCCTCCCCGGTCCACTAACCACCAGTCTCTCGGGCGGGTCGTATTCAACGCCCTTTTGCCTGTCCAGCATCTTGGATAATCTTACCCAATCCCCTTCTGATCAATACCCGGACACTCACTCAGTATTGCAGACTCCTGTTCTTTGCCATTACCACAACATATACCCCTGCTGTTTGTGTCATCCTTGTGCAGCGTTATTCCTGTCCAGACTGAGTTACTACCTTGCCTTGTTCTTGATTTGCCTGTATTTGGATTTACATTTTGTTGGCCATTGTGAATTATTGTTTTGTTTAGTCTCTAAGTTGGACAACACGCTGGTATTAAAATCCCTTATTACTGCATCTGCGCCTGTTTCCTGCTTCTCACTGCCTGTTTCAGACTCTTTCAGGTTTTTTTCCCTCCTCTGGGTTTCAGGCTAGGTGATGTGAAATGGGCTTTATAAAATACATTTATTTTGATTAATTTATTTAAATTTGACGTAGTGCATTTAAAACAAGAAACCAGGCAAGCCTAGTTCAGCCTCCCCGCAATAGAAAGTTTTGATCGTGTCCGCCCTCTCGAGATTCAAACCCGGGGTCGCCCACGTGAAAGGCTGTGTCCTTAACCACTGCGCGACAGAGCTGACCATTTGGCAGGTGTCAGTATAGCCTCTTGACATTATTTAATGTTGTCATGCATTAACATCACACCAAGTTGTTACATTTCGTTTGACACCATTAACCATCGTGTTAAATTGAGTAAAGGTTTCTAATTAAGTTTACGTTGAGCATACATAATATCTATGAACTGTATGACTTTTGCCACTGGCCGTTTCAAAAGCTTATTAGCAGTGTAGTTGTGCCTGGAGAAGTGGGTATACTGTAATCAGTGGCGTAGAATTGGGGGGACGAGGGGGGTCATGACTCCCACAATATTACAGGTCAAGGTGACCCTCCTGGAAAAGAGTGAATATCCAGGGACTTTAGCAAATGGCTCATAACTGAATCCTAGTTTAGTTACTTGGAGTTTGGTAATGAAGGGCCTGCCTTGCATCAGCAACACTCAATGACAACCAAGTCATTCATAAGAACACAACTGATGGCACCTTCATTCATATCAAATAGTTTCTAAGTAATTAATCATTTGATTGTTAATCATAAATATAATAATAAATTGTGTCAGGCAGTCATTCATGCCATGCAAAATCACGACCCTATTAAACAGCTACTTCAATTAGGGTACAATCATATAGCAATCAATTATTTATTTATCAATCATTGGACACCTATTTGGAAGTTGAAAACAAATATTGCAACACTTTGTGAACAATTATTAAATTATCAATATGTTGATTTTAAATGTAGCCAGAAACGTAATCAGAAAGTAGCAACAGAACTTGTCAAGGAGTATTAACCCAACTCCAACCACTGAATCTATTGAGAGATGCAGAATATAGGTATAGAAGACACATGCACATTAATAGTGTACTAAGAACATTAACTTAAACTACAATAGAGAATACTACAAGACAGAATACTACAGACCAGGTATTCCAAAACAGTTCAAAGGTTCTACCAAAAACAGTCAAACTTATGCGTGAGTGTGGGTGAGAAGGTAAGCATGTGATTGAGTGAGTGTGTGTGAGATAGAGAGTGTACTGAATGAGTGTGTGCCCAGTGGACTACATTGCAGAGGTCTCTTTAGCTACTGATGCCTTTAAGCACAACTGACTTTTGAAAAGGTGTGGCATTTAGACGTTGTTGATGGGGCCTGTTTATCAGTCCAGCAAAGGAAAATAAACGCTCTACTGGAGCTAAGGATGGGATGATTGTGTTAAACCTCCAAAAAGGTGCTTGAATAGGGTATACTGCCCCAAAGATGCCAAGTACACGTTTCTCACCTTGACCTTCTACTTCAGGTATGGATGCCTTTTCTGTTTTGATCTCAACAAGTCTGGGCAAATTACTCAGTAGGCACTAATCAGAGGCAGCATTTTTATGATGTCACTATTTTACAGTCTATGAAGAACAACAAACATACAGTACACTCAGTAATTTACAGTGAAAGTGCAAATAAGATGACAAATTTACACCACAACAAGATTGCAATATTGTATTAAAATAGCAAGCTATGTATGATCCACTATTGGCCATATGAAAGCTGAAAGGTTTTAAATATGAAAACATCTAGCTAACTGGCTACCAGTCCTGATGTCAGCTTCCCTACCGGAATTTTCCATTTGAACTAGCTACCATTTCAAAAACTCAAAAACTGTCAACAGTAAAGTTAACTAGAAAACGTTAGCTAGCTAAGGCAGTTAATGAGGGAGTACTGCTAAACCGCAACATTGACAAATTGATGTAAGGCAAAAATACGTAATTTACTGATAAACTGTACGGTACAGTCTGTACGGAGGTATCAAGTCCTTACCACGGAGAATCCGGTTGCTTTCAAAATCTGGAAGTGCACCAGCAGAGCTGGTCTGTTGTCTGTTGCTCGACTACAATAATTTGGTTGGACAAATTACAAAGTTGATGAGTTCGTTTCATAATGTATTTCGGAAGTAACGTTAAGCCTATGGAAATTTTGCCTCGGGGGAAAAAAACGGAATATTCTGTCAGGCAAAAATATTTGACTGAAGTGAAGTAACATGAGGTTCTAAATAACCAGCCAATCAGAGCTATGCCATACACAGGGGTGGGTAGTAACGCGTTACAAGTAACGCAAATGAGTAAAAGAGTGCAGTTTCAGAGGAACGAGTACTTTTGTAGTTAATTTCTGGGGACTGTACTCTTTACTCTTACTCAAGTATTATTTTTTTTAATAAATTGTCTTCAGCCGTTTGTCTAAAAATATTGAGTTTTTTCGTTTCGTGATTTGAGGTTGGTTTGGTGTTCCCTCCCTCTCCTTTAAATCTGCATTGGAGTGCAAGCACGTGACCTAGCTAATTAAATGACATACACCGACATGGAAAGTGATCAATTGTAGGACGTTGACGAGGGAAATTCCAATCCCTGGCCACAGGGATTTAAATGTAAAATAGGCAACACAGTCATCGTGAAATGTTGTCTTTTTATTCCCAAAGACGCAACTATCTCTGCTTTCAAAAGCTCATAATCATACCTGCGAAAGCACATAGAGGTAATGTTAACGAACCGGCTCGCGCTACTTAGCTAGCTAAATCCGATTTTTATAGCTATCTTATTTTTTCCCCCATCTTTTTTGTTATTGAAGTACAAGTACAGTACGAAATGCAGTAATATATCAATGATAAGGTAATATTCTAGCTAACTTACAACATATAATAACACTACAGCTTGTTAGTATATTTGTATTAGTGGTTCATTGACATTAACTTATTTAGTCTTGCTAGCTAGATTTTAGTTAACAGTGCAACTAAGCTGCTAAACACATTTATTTTGTTTCTATTCTGCATTACTATAGGCTGACTCTGGAAAACAAATACCTATTCAAACATTAAAAATGAGGTTTGTGTTTGTACTTAAATCAGTTTTCCTTGTTGTTACTATGGCGTTAATGTCTTGAACAAAATATGTAACTAGTACTCAAGTACTTTTTTGACCAAGTACTATTTTACTCTTACTTGAGTAGTTTTTTCAGGTGGTACTTCAACCTTTACTTGAGTACATTTTAGGACGAGTAACAGTACTTTTACTTGAGTACAGATTTTCAGTACTCTACCCACCCCTGGTCATACGTCGGTCTCGGGCACATTATTTATTGGTCGTTTTTAAAATGTTGTGTTTGTAATGATGATGCGACTGGCTTTTGTATGCTACTTTTTGCATGCTTTATCTACCAGAAAAAATATGTATATTGCTTACACAGTACGTTCACTGTACTACATTCATACGCATCAGGAAGAAGTCAGTATATGCTATGCCCGCTGACAAAATAGTGTGTAGAAAGTGTACATATACCTGTGCATACCTTCCACTAAACCCCTGGTAAGAAGTGAGTGTACACAATGGCAGCTGACATAAAAGTGGGTATATAGCGTATACCTGCGTATACCCACCACTACATCACTGCTTATTAGCCAGTAATATGTCACTAGACGCCATTAAGCATTGTGTTAAACTGAATAACTTTTCTTATTAAGTTACCTCCACCACAAATAGCATCTATGAACTATTTGGCTTTTGCCACTGGACATTATAACAGCTTATTAGCCATTCATGAATGACATTGATACAATAACTATAATTATATATACAGCTCTGGAAAAAATTAAGAGACCACTCCTAATTTTTCTTAAATCAGCATCTCTACATGTATGGCAGCCATTCCATTCCAGTGTCTGTTAAATTCCCACACAGGCACACCTCATTTTACTTAATGAGGTGCTCATTAGGTGATTACCTGAACCAAATCTAATTTAACAAGGAAAAGTATAAAAACCGCTGTGGTCCTCACTATCCTCTTGCAATAGGACCAGCTGAATGGCAAAAACAGTGCAAGTAGTACCTCAAAGGTAATTTGAATAAAAAAACAAGTATTCAGCATGCTAAAAGTGTTGATTTCTTTTTATTGTCGGTGAATCTGGCAACCTGGGGTATAACATCTGATTTTTTTGGCTTGTTTGCTAAGGATCTGAACAGTGTAAAATGATGCAACAAAACATAAAAATGGAAGTTAGGTATGTCTGTCACTCAGAGGAAAGACAAGCATTACATTACAAACATTTTATATAATGATATGTGCCCTTGAGAAAGTCTATAGTAAAGTTGTTGAGCAGCAGAAGCAAGAGAAAATTGATAGATCTGACATTACAATGACAGTAGCAGCATCGTGGCTTACAGCGAAAGGGATTACAGTTAAGATCCAGGTCCAAAAGCAGTTAGCAGCAAAGTTTTGTAACAGCAGGTTCAGGTTTTGTCGTTGCCTAATAACAAGCTTCTGTCCATTATGGTACGTGAAACGTATTTTATCTGCCTATATTTTAGTTGGGAAATCAGGTAGTAAGACTTATGCAATGGGGGGTGGGGGGGGGCTCCGCGTCTAAGGTTCACACCCATGGGAGAGAAAACTAAGCACCGCCACTGCTACAAGCCACAGTGTCTCACATCCACTGTGAAATTTGGTGGTTGATCGGTGATGATTTGGGGATGCTTCAACAAGGCTGGAATCGGGCAGATTTGTCTTTGTGAAGGACGCATGAATCAAGTCAAGTAAAAGGTTATCCTTAAAGAAGTTAGGTTAAATGGAGCTGTCCTTGAAGGAAACCCGATCCAGAGCACAAAGGTCCTCAAACACACAGCCAAGACAATACTGGAGTGGCATTCGGACAGGTCTATAAATGACACTATTGGGAAGACCTGAAGATCATAGTTCACTGATGCCCCCCTAATCCAGTCTGACAGGTCGTTAAAGGATTTACAAAAAAGGATTGGAGAAACTGCCCAAATCCAGGTCCGCAAAGCTGGTAGAGGCATATCCAAGAAAACTCAAAGCTGTGATCGCTGCCAAATATGTTTTCTACAAAGCACTCAATAAAGAGTCTGAATACTTATGTACATTAGATATTTCTGATATTGATTTTCAGTAAAATGGCACACATTTTTTCAAACCAGTTTTTGCTTTGTAATTATAGGGTACTGTGTAGGATCATTGAAAAATATTAATTGAATCAACTATAAATTATGTTAATAACACAACAAAATGTGGATAAATTGAAGGGATCTATCTCAACTCTTTCCATAGGCACTCTATATTTATTTTGAGGAAATCACATTTTAGAGTAATATTGCACTGCCAATTTCTGGTAACATCGATCACTGCATATAGGTCTAGTTAGACCTGCTTGAACTCCTAATCAGAGATTTGGAGAAAACAGCTGTGCTTCTGTCTCGAGTAGCAGGGGTTCACATCCCTGCTGGCAGATTGTCTGACACTGGAGCTTCTGATAGACACCAAGCGGACATTCAATAATATCCAACTCTTCGCGTTGTTTTCTTATCTCTCTAAAACTGTCACTCTCACACACTCTCATTGTCTCTCTCACGTGTTCCATCTTGTGTGATCTCCCTTTGTAATCTCTTCCCCGGACAGTGGATTCAAACCAAAGCAATAGGTCTGTCACACTGACTTGCTACAACATGTGACTCAGGTCTTGAAGCCTGATAATCACACTGATCAAGGCTTTAATGAAGCGAGCCGTAATCGCTGCTAAATGATTGTAATTACACACAGAGACACAGGTCTGTATTTACCCCTCCTCTTATCCTCTTCCTCTCCTCATCTTCCTCCTCCAGGAAGGGGGAGAGCAAGGCAGAACAGGGAGATGAAAAACACAATAGGCCTCAGGATGTTGACAGAAACACACATTTAACTTCCTGCTACCTTTTGCTGTTCTGTGAAATATATTCCCTCCCTCTCTATCGCTCTCCCTTTCTATGTCTTTCCCTCTCGCTTTCTTTTTCTCTCACCCTCCCACTCACTTTTATTATTTTTCTCCCTCCCTTGCATTCATTACCCTTCTTTCTCACTCTCTCCCTTCAGCAATTCCTCTTAATTTCTCATTCACTCTTTCCAACTCTCTCTGTTAAGGTGAGTTATGACATGTCATTCTCCTCTCTGTCAACACGAATCTCTGCTGTATTTCTTTTTGACCCTTCTTATTCTTATTCAGAGGACTGGGAACCCCTGATATAGTGAGTTTAAGACCTGAGGTTTCTGCACATCACAGTATAACACCAAGTCAATTAAACTTCAGGGATATCAATCTGTCCAGTTAGGAAGCATAAGTGATTGTGAATCAATGTCACCTGTTTGGTCCAAAAGAAAGTGACAACAGGTGCACTGGAGAGGCAACAGCAAGACAACCCCCAAAAAGAGAATGGTTTTGCAGGTCGTGGCCACAGACAATTGCTCTCTCCTTATCCTTCCTGACTGATACTTCTCTAGTTTTCAACCCAGCAGCAGGACCAGTATGTGCTCCTTTGTGCAAGGAGGAACAGGAGGAGCACTGCCGGAGCCCTACCAAACTGTCAGAAACAGACTCCATGACAGTGGCATGAGGGCCCGATATCCTCTAGTGGGACCTGTGCTCACAGCCCAGCACCATGCAGTTCAATTGGCATTTGCCAGAGAACACCAGAATTGTCAGGTCTGCCATTGGCGCCCTGTTCTCTTCACAGATGAGAGCAGGTTCACACTGAGCACATGTGACAGATGTGAAAGAGTCTGGAGATGCCGTGGTGAACTTTATGCTGCTGGCCAACGGTACCCTGACTGCTGTTAAGTACCGGGATGAAATCCTCAGACCCATTGTCAGACCTTACGCTGGTGCAGTGGGCCCTGGGTTCCTCCTGGTGCAGGACAATGCCCAGCCTCATGTGGCCAGAGTTTGTAGGCAGTTCCTTGATGATGAAGGCATTGATGCCATTGACTGGCCCACACTTTCCATAGACCTGAATTCAATTGAGAACCTCTGGGACATTTATATATCGGTACAAAGTAGCGCCACAGACTTTCCAGGAGCTCAGTGATGCCCTGATCCAGGTCTGGGAGGAGATGCCCCCCCCAGGACATCATCCTCCATCTCATCAGGAGCATGCCCAGTTGTTGTCAGGAGTGCATACAGGCACGTGGGGGCCATACACACTAAAGAGTCACATTATGAGTCACATTGAGTTGCCGTGATGAAATTCACACAAGTTGGAACAGCCTGTGATTTAAATTGTTTACTTAGATTTTTGGTGTTTCAATCCAGCCTTCAATCAGTTGGTAATTTTGGTTTCCATTGACCGTTGTTACGTCATTTTGTTCTAAACGAATTACACAATGTAGAGTAAAGGTTTTGAACTTTAATATATTTAGTTCATCAATAATTCAGTTTTTTCAGTGTTCCCTTAATTCTTTTGAGCAGTATAGGTTCACTCAAGGGAACACTGCGTACCACTGTACCATCGTTTCAGAACCAGCGTTTTAGAAGATTACACTGTGGTCTACAATATTACGGTATTTTGTGTTATAAAGCATTACGCTAGAATGTCATAGCTGTGTAGCCATGTTTTTTTTTACTTATTATTTACATGCTACAACCTACTGTATCTGCACAAATTACATTGTACTTAAACATGCATGTGCTGTCAGAACTGAGCGCCCTATGGGACTTGGGAGTGCAATGTTAGGGAGCACATGACGTATGTAGAGTAGCTGGATTTTTACGGAGCAATCTATGCAAATTCAAGATCCAGAGGATCAGCTTTTTACCCCGGGGAGTTACAAGTAGTAAAGAGAACAATACAGTGGAAATGTTACTGTCCGATGGTACAAACACAAAGGTCTCTCTCGTTTTTCAATCTCACCAACCCTCCCCCTTCCCTTTAACTCCATCTCCCTCCCGTATCTCATAGATGTACAATAACTGAAAGGGGAGGAGTTTCTCAGCTTCAGGACAAGTATAACTCCATATTATGTGTAAAGTCCTGAGGGCTCCAATTATGTTTGTAGAAATCAGATTACAGAAGCAGCACATCCCATATGTCAGGCACTAATATGTTCTGAAGAGGAGATGACATTCATCAGAAACCCTGTAATCTGTAATCATGTGCTGGGGTGTCTTCTCTAACTTCTTTCCATCTACAATTGCTAAACTATGACCCTTTCATAACTGACATACCACTGACCTCTACCCTGGAGTTCTCCATCAAAGCTTGCTTACCTAAGTCATCTTGAGCGTCTTTCTAAATGATCAAGAAATCTGTCAACCAGTTATTATGCCTACAGGGAGTGATTTATGAAGAGAATTAGAAAACCAATTACCTTTTGATTGTTAAACTGTCAAGCAGAGAAAGACAAAAACAAAATAACAAACAATAACAGACATTGAAAAGTATTGTACCAAGTGGATAATTTACTAAGGCTCTCTCGTAGTACCAAGCTGTCCACCACAGTCATAGTTTGAGTCTTGACTGTGCCACTGGTTGACGTGCAGTTGGGAGCTACACAGGATAATGCCTATTGGAAAAGCATTGACTGGGGTGGATGTGGAGTGTTTAGAAAATAACTGCTTGGCGCAGAGGCCTAGAAGTAAGACATGCTGTGATCATTGACTCCCAAACCCATTGGAAATTGTGACGAGATGGGGTTGTAGATAAAACTGGACATCATAAAATGTTGGAGGTGAGGACATTTTACCTTAAAATACTTCTAAAATATTTTACTTTTTTCCATTTGTCTACTCTCACTCATCCCTTTGACACCTTTACTCACCATAACCAACTCTTGCCTCCACAAAAGCTGTGCTCTCAGAATACATTCCACCCATTCTTTCTCACATGTTCTAAATTTGACAAACATCCCACGTGTTCCAAACATTATGATAACCACACATTGTCAACAGCCCTGGTAGACAATTCCCAATGGTAGAGGCAGTGAGTGAGTGAAATATTATGATTACAGCTGTGCGAGTGTGTGTGCATATACGTGTGTGCGTCTGCGGTTATGATTACCCTGTGATGTGTAGTGGTTGGAAAAAGTGAATGCACATGACCAATAGAGTTGCATTAGAATCCTGCACATTACACAACATTAAATGTATTTCATTCACTGCCTTTTTGACACACAATGCAGAGCCCAACAAAGGCTATTTAGATAGATTTGCAATGCCTTGAACTGTTAAACGGTTGGATGTGAAACGACTTGAGCAGCGTGACAGAATTATTTACGATGTGTTCTAATGGGGAAAGTATGGATTCGTCTGTATGCTTTCGGAATGCCCTGGCCACCAGGTCGATGCAATTTGCTGTTTGGCGACACAGATGCAATGAAAATCCCATTGAAATATGAAACATTTTGCAACATTAACATCTTGCTGGACAAAGTATGAGCAAAGCACCCAGGCTGTGTGTCTTAATCCTACAGAAACATGGGCACACATCCAAACACATAGACACACAGAAACGTTTGGCCATATTCCCATCTTTCTGGGATACTCTTAATGACAATAAATGGAACCAATTATACACTTCTCTCAAAATAATTAACTGACTTCACAATATAATGAACCGAGGAAAGGTACCAGTGAATATAGTGAACTGGAATCAAACATCAGTTTTTTCTAAAATTTGTCCAAATTGTTCATATTCAAACACCCGCAAATGTCTCTGGGAGGGGTTTTTCCCTCTGCCTTTGTCTATATAATCTATAGGTGTTAAGAATCACTGTCTAAATGGAGTTGTGACGAAGCTAGCTTGGGATTTCACAGAGGGGGCTATACAATTGGTACCATTTGTATAGGTCAAAATATTGAAACGTGTTGGAAAGCAAAGGGATGGATGTGGAGTGTTTAGAAAATGGTGTATGGCTAGACGAACTGTCAGTGGAGGATGCTAAAATGAAAGCGTTTGACATTGGTTTCACTAGTCCAGTGACCCGGATTGGTAAATTGGGCAGAGCTTAACGACCGTAAGCTCACTCCACAGCTAGCTTGAAATGTCACCAATGGGGCTATACAATTCGTACCTTTTGTATAGCTCAAAAGGTTGGAATATTGTGAAGGAGGGAGGGCGGGTGTTGCGAAAAAGAAGACTGCACGTTTGTGCACATTGCGGGGCCAAGCAAACTGTCAGTGGAAGAAACTAAACTGTAAGATACAACATGTCGGCTTACAGTGGATATAAAAAAGTCTGCACACCCCTGTTAAAATGCCAGGTTCTTGTGATGTAAAAGAATGGGATAAAGATAAATCAAGTCAGAACTTTTTGCAATTTTAATGTGACCTATAATGTGAACAATTAAATTGAAAACAAATTGAACTCTTTGAGGGGGGAAAAATAAAAAACTCACAATAACCTGGTAGCATAAGTGTGCACACCCTTAAACTAATACTTTGTTGAAGCACCTTTTGATTTTAATACAGCACTCAGTCTTTTTGGGTAGGATTCTATTAGTATAGCAGGTCTGGGCTCTGGCTGGGCCATTCCAAAACGTTAATCTTCTGGTGAAGCCATGCTTTTGTGGATTTGGATGTGTGCTTTGGGTCGTTGTCGTGCTCAAATGTGAACTTCAGCTTTTTAATGGACGCCTGAAGGTTTTGTGCCAAAATTGCATGATATTTGGAACTGTTCATAATTCCTTCCACTCTGACTAAGGCCCCAGTTCCAGCTGAAGAAAGACAGCCCCACGCATCACTGTGGGTATGGTGTTCTTTGGGTGGGTGATGTGCAGTGTTGTTTTTGCGCCAAACATACTTTTTGGAATTATGGCCAAAAGTTATTGGTTTCATCAGACCATAACACATTTTCCCACATGCTTTTGGGGCAGTTGATGTTAGTTTTTGCAAACTTCAGCCGGGCTTGGATGTTTTTCTTTGTAAGAAAAGGCTTCCGTCTTGCCACCCTACCCCATAGCCCATTCATATGAAGAATACGGGAGATTGTTGTCACATGTAGCACACAGCCAGTACCTGCCAGAAATTCCTGCAGTTCCTTTAATGTTGCTGTAGGCCTCTTGGAAGCCTCCCTGATCAGTTTTCTTCTCGTCTTATAATCAATTTTGGACGGGAGATCCAGTTCTTGGTAATGTCTCTGTTGTGCCCTATTTTCTCCACTTGATGATGACTGTCTTCACTTTGTTCCATGGTATATCTTATGCTTTGGAAAATCTTTTGTACCCTTCTCCTGACTGATATCTTTCAACAATGAGTTCCCTCTGATGCTTTGGAACCTCTCTGCGGACCATGGCTTTTGCTCTGAGATGCAACTAATAAAATGTCAGGAATGTGATTGGTTAATTCTGAACACAGCCACATCCCTAGTTATAAGAGGGTGTGCACACTTATAAAACCAGTTTATTGTTAGGTTTTTATTTTTAATTTTTCCCCCTCGAAGATTTAATTTTTTTTTCTCAATTGAATTGTTCACATTATAGGTCACAATAAACGTGGAAAAAGTTCTGACATGTCTTATCTTTGTCTCATTCTTTTACATCACAAAAACCTAGCATTTTCACAGGGGTGTGTAGACTTTTTAAATCCACTGTAGGTGTCTTAAACAGTAAATAGCTTTGTGAGTGCAAGACTTGGCAGCATCTTTCACTTAGTTTTGTGAATAACAAATTTATGTTTAACCTTGCCTTTTGTGCTGGATATTTAATATGTAATATGTAGAATCATTATCATACCTACCTATCATCCAAGTTTGAAAGTGAATGGTTTTAATGACATAGGAAACACACTGACATGACTTAGGCCAGTGTTTCTCAAACCTGCTCCTCAAGGCACACCGCCCTGTATGTTTTAGATCTCTCCCTGCTCTATCACACCTGATTCAAAAGATCAGCTCATTATCAAGTCCTTGATGAGCTACATCAGGTATCTTTGGGTAGAGAGAGATCTAAAACATGCAGGGCGGTGTGCCTCGAGTAGCAGGGTTGAAAAACACAGTTTTTTTTAACTGAATAAAAATGTTTCTATTTTGCAAAACATTGCAATTTTTACAATCACTGGTTAAAAAAAAATTCAGGTAGAGGGTTGTGGTGCGATGCTATACATACAAAAAGTGACATAAACATGCTTATTCCTACTTTAATTGGACACTTATTATTGGACACTTATTAGTGAATTCATTATACTGTATCTAGGCTGCTGCCATTTTCAGGGTACATTGCATTTAATCTCAGAAAGATGCAGTAAAAGATTCAGCAGTGCAACTCACTTTCCCACTAGGCAAAGTGTTCAATAATGCAACAGCAGGGTCTTGTTGGGGCTAAGTCCCACTCAAACTCCCTCAGTGAGCTATCACAGAGAGGTATGGCTTGTGTATGTGTCTGTGTCTGTGTGTGTTTTAAGGGAAACATAGCCTCTGACTTAAATAGCCCCTAAAAGGTGCCCGGAGTCAGAAACAGTTTCTGAATCTCTCAGCCTGTGTCCTTGGACAAGACTTGAATCAAGATGGAAAGGAAGGTTTTTCATTAGGCCACTACAGAGAGGGACATGGTTGATAACCACAGAGAATGAGAGTGATGGAGGCCAGGCATAGAGTGGATTGTTGAGAGGGGAGAACATACTATGAATATGATGAACAGCTTAAATCTCTAACAGACTGCTTTAAGCATGTCAGAAAAACACATATAAGAAGGAGGCGTTTTAGGACCTGAGGCATTGGGAAAACAGCGTTGCTTTCCAGAACACAGATATAGTTCAGATTCGTCATTCTTTCAAAATAGACATGACAATATTAACTTGAATTTCAGCTTGTAATAATAAACACGCACATACCGTAGGCTTGCACGCACACACCGCAAAGTGTACTCAAGTGGATTCTCATATATTCCCAGCCACACCCACATTCACACAAGCCGCACATTGCGGATGGATCAATGTGCAAGTATCCTCTGTATAGGCAACATAGAGCATCAACAACAACAAAAAAACACCCACATTATTATTGATATAGACCCTATACAGAGATTCATCCAGAAAGGTATTGTTTCTGGAGAGCGGCTGGATTTGAAAGTGACACTGTTGAGCACAGTGAAAACTACAAAATAGACGAAGCCTACTAGAAAACGACCTGTACATATATCATATGTTAACAAAAATAAATAATTTCGTAGCAATATCGTTCAAAAATGCGCATCCAAATGATGTGATACCGACATTTCAGCTTCCTATCTTCTCATTCAGGCGTAGCCTACCAGTTATAGCAGTCCCACCCAAAACCCCTCCACTGTCAGCGCGTCTCTCCCGTCCATTTCATTTAGCCTATCCTTTGTATACCTTATAACGCGCGGCCGCTCAAAACTGAACAGCAGTTAAGAAAACCTGCTTCGTGATGTTGGTTGTCAAATTTTAAATTTAATGTGTGTTGATTATAGGCGCTTGTCAAACACGAGAGTACTCCGCAACGGACAAAAAGTCGTGGGATATTTGTCCAAGTGGACATGTTTCTATCCGCCCACAACAGACCGCTGCAGACAGCACAACTTTCAAACAATGATGCGTTAAAGATCTTGGAAATGAAGAACAAAGTTGCACGCTCCAACAGTGTTAATAACTCACCTGCAGGAGACCGTGATCTCTACTTTAGTGGCGGGAATGTTCCCGGTGATCGGGTCGAACTCGTACACCGAGGCCATGTCCTCCAGCTTGTCCATAACGTCCCCCTCCATGGGCGCGAGGGCGAGCGCGCGGGGCGGCTCGGGACCGATCCGTGACTCGCACAGCCTGGCCCGGGTCGAGCGCGTGTTGGGTAGTGATAGTGTCGTGTCCCCCCTCCCGGTTGTTAGAGAAGACAGGTCGGAGTTCAGATCACACGCCAGCCACCCGTGATCAGATTGGGGGAGACAGAGAGAAAGAGAGGAAGATAGAGGGGTGAGGGGGAGTGAGATTCAGGGAAACCGGACACCAAAACCTTTTCCTTGAAGATGCGCACTTGGCGTACTGGTCATAGATGGTACAGTTTTGGTTTGGAAGACCCTGAAAGTAACCTGCCGCTCTACCACGCCAGCTACAGCTGCTTCCGCGCCGTCGTTGACATCAGGAAGCACATAGCAGGAGAGTAGCCTTGACCTGCTCTCTGTGCTTCAAGAGGAGCTCTACTCCATCGGCTGATGAGCGCAGTTTGAGTAGACCAGAGACTGACGAAAGAAAACGGTTTCCATATGAATACTCCTCCTTCCTCCTCTCTCTCTCTCTCCTTCCCTCAAGTCATTCCACGCGGACGTTCCCAGCCCAGCCCATGCCCGCGTTTTGGCTTGATACGTATCTTAGAGCTGGTCTCCTTTTTGCTCCTCTCACAGTTCCAAGTGTTGTGTACATCCGTTTAGACACACGGAAACAGATGTGGGTGGAATAAACATCGTTTTTCTTGGCGTGGAAGATAACACAAACGGATCATTTCTGCAAGACTTTAATTTTGCAACGCAGCTTTATTTTAAGGGGGGTGCTAAATTCCTACATTCTTTAAGTCCCACCCTAAGGGAAAACAGAATACGAAACATCTGCATCGATCTATTACCGTTACAAAAATATATTGTTTGACGGACAAGAGACAAAGACAGTGAGAAAGAAAGCGAGAGAGAATGTTTAGAGCTACATTGAACAATGCGCTTCGTTTCAGCACCATGGACAGCTCGTGCTGTTTGTGCTGCCTTTCTAATGCGATTCTAAATGATACATGATACTCGATTAACAAAGTAAATCTGGTGGCAATTAGAAGCCACAGAGGATAATGTTTTCCAAGTGTAAAAGTTGCTTCAACCACAATATTGGTATCTAATTATCTCTCCACCTTCCGCATACCTTCTCTTAAACTCACTCAAGCACACACTCACTCACTAGCGGAAGACGTGAATATTAGATGTTTATTTCTGTTTGGAAAAACCTCTATACATTGAACTGCAACAACATTTGAACCGTTACACATTATTATAGCCAATTATTCCAGCTGCTGAATATTAAATATTACAATGGAATGATACCATTTTGGTATGCAAACATTTTAGGGATTATTTTACCTGCTGTAATTTATCTGATGTGGATGACCATACACTCAAATTAAAGCTGAGAGTTTGCACTTTTATCCAAAGTCATTGTATATTGCAAATCGAAAGTGCTGGAATACAGAGCCAACAAACTTCTAATGTGTCATTGCTTAAATGCTTTGAGTTCACTGAATGGCTTGAAAACTTGCCACTAGAGGCAGTTTTAGTGCCATAACATGTTCTTATGGCTTGCAAGGCAATGTATACATGGACAGGGGATTGGTGGTTGAGCCTCTAAATTAGAATCCTAAGATTATAAATTCAAAACCTCAAGGATTTATGTTGTTCTTAGTACACAGGTTTTAAGCCTTTCCCAAACCCAGACCCTTACATTTACCATTTAGAAGGTAAATCTAACCCTTAACTTAATACCTAAACCTAATCTTTTTGAGTTTTCACTTAATCTATAGACATTTATATCCTACTGGGCAAAAATAGAAAACTACCAGGAGCAGTGAGGTCTCTTTGCTTACACACACATACACACAGAAATACACTAATTTACTCACACACACACCCTAGGGAAGTAAAGCGACGCTGTCAGGCAGAGAGTGATTGTTTGCCCCACTATAGTAGGAAAACACTTTGGTACCAGTTTTTACTAAGGGTCTCCCTGAAATCAATTTACACCAACACACTGGCTCATGCTTGTCTTGGCAGCCGGCTGATAGTGGCAACCCAACCTCTTTCTATCTCTGTCTCTTATTCAGAGATAAACACAACTCAGGTATCTCAATAAATACTGTATATAAAAAGATAAATTATTTCCACCATGTCCCTCTTTCTCTCTCTCTTTGCATGCTGCAAGCGTTAGTGCATGCTGGTTGTTGTGTTTGCGAGTACAAGTGCTGTTTAGGGTTGGACGGCCTTTGTTTTTGTTTTTGGGGGACTTCTTCCTTTTTCTGCATGGTTCAGTTATTTTCAGTGGTAGAATACTTAGAAGTGGTATAATCTTTCTTGTTAGAGTAGCCCTGAATTTTGTTGAAATGGTGACCCACTTCGGGGCATCGTACTTGTCTCTTCAGCATGGCTTCAGGTGTGTTATTGAAGCTACTGTATTGTCACTGTGAAGGAAGATCTTCTTGCTGTAGGGAGAAAAGGTAGGGGTATGAACATGTTTCTTATGCGTCAAGGATGTACAAGGCATTAGTGTTTTTTTATTAATTAAGAACATTTTATCAAATCGGATGGTTGAGCATGGCATGCTTCTTCAAATCACGCTGCTTTTTTCTCTGTCTACACAGGTTCCAATTTTCATTCATTCCCAATAAACGTTTGTAGAGCGAGTTATTGCATTTTGGGAAGTTTGCAAGTTTCCAATTGTCCCGCTGGGTTGTAAACACCCGGAAGTGGAAAAAGTTATGTAATTTCAGTGACAAGTGTTCATGTCTTTGGACGCTGGAGGATGGTGGGACGCTGGCGGATGGTGCGACGCTGGTTGTTCCTGTAATGTCTGGGCCCTCTAATGTAGGGAAAGGCAAGCTGACAGTGGTAGAGCAGCCACAAGCACACACTGCTGATGAGGTGGTTAGCGCTGAGGGCACTGCCAACTGTAAAGCTACCAGAGGGGAGCGTAGCGTCTGATGGGCCACAGACTGACTGTTATAGGAGTTAAGGGTGCTTGGGGGGAGACATTTTCCCAGACTAATGTGGATGTAGAGGCCTATTGCTAGTGGTGGGGCACAGGAGGGGGTCAGGGGGAGCTACTTTCCCAACAGTGGAGGAGACACCCAGTAACACTGGTGAGGTACAACGTGTGGTGAGGTGTTTGGCAGAAGGGAGTCAGGGGTCTGTGGCATTTCTTGAAGAGCATCAGGAGGAGGATCTGGATCTGATACCCCTATTGACATGGTAGCAGTTGGCGACAAATCACCCTACGGACTGTATAAGGTTGACATGTTCTTATATCAGACTTTTGGGAAACCTGTTAAATTGGCTGATTTTTTTTAAATGACGTTTGTGAGGTCTGCCCTGGTGTTACAGAAAAAGCATTTCCACTGAGGGGAAATATGTTACTGCTGTCAACGACAGCTAAAGGTATTGGGAAATGTGGTAAGGTAAGGTTAATTGAAAATTAAAAAAAATATTTATATGCCTCACAGGGTGTCTTTTTCTCTTTTTGCTGTCTGATTTCTCCATGTGCTTTTCTGTGTTTTCTCTCTTTTTTCTAATATGGAGGTGCTTAGGGTTAGTTGTCTTAATATTAATGGGGGAAGAAATAAGAATAAGAGGGCTTGGGTATTAGAAGTAATTAAACAGAAAAGGCATAATGTCGTTTTTCTACAGACGACAGAGTGATGACGCTTTTGTGGTTACTGGGGTATGTGGTGGGAGGCCACCACGACTCAGTCATGGTACTAATTTCAGTGCTTGGGTGGCTGTTTTGTTTTCCTCAGGCTTAGGAATGACTGTGTTATCCACAACAGAGATTGTTTAGGGTTGGTTTTATTAGTTAAGGCAAATGTTATGGGAATTTGGTTTTATTTTTTTAATGTTAGTGCCCCGAATGAAGGTATTGCTATTTTTGATCAAATAAAGGAAACCTTAAGACAGTGTGACAAAGAAGTGTGTCTGGTTTTAGGAGGGGACTGGAACTGTTCTCTGGATTTTCCTGTTGATTGCACTAGGGAGGAACCTCACCTGCAGTCAGCTACTTGTCTGTCTGGTGTATTTACTGAGTTGGAGCTTTCTGCGGTTTAGGCAATATACATGGTTGAAAGTTTATTATGGGCAAGTCTGTTCAGCCAGGTTACATGTCTCTGAGCACTACTGTGGAAGGACTGTGGGGTGTGATATTACATGGTGATATTCATCCCACCATGTCGTTCCTGTTGATGTTCACCCAGTCCATTAACGTCAAATTGTTGCAAGACACGTTTGCTATCACGTAAAATAACTTGAATATCGTTGACCGCAGCGTTCTTCAATCACTTGCAATGCGAGGCCTAGAGTGGGTTCGAAGGTCATCTTGTAAACTACTTGTGAACATCTCACGGGTAATGAGCTCTCAGCTCCCAGACTAGCAGGTGGTCGAGGTGGTCCTTGTGCAGTTGCCAACACCAACAGTTGTTCGCGGTTGCCTCTCTCCCTCTCTCTGATTCCTGTTGTTTCAGTCACCTAATTACTATATTTCTGCTCAGCCTGCGTCATTGCTACCAAAAATACAGCTTTCTGGAAGCAATTTAGAAAAAAAAAATTGCACAGGGCTGTCGTCAAGGACAGTTGACTTCCCTAACAACTACAGATGGGAATTTCTCTTGATTAGTCAGGAATCTAATGGACAAAACGGTCAGTAACAGCATTCGCACAACTGTATTGTATCATTAAAATATACGGCTAAAGCCTAATAAATGAGAAGCAGTATTGATTTGGCTTCTACGATACAAATCCTTCCCTTGCACTGGGTATTTCAAGTGTAAATAGACTGTGGTGCTAATTTAAAAATAGCTTAGTCATTTTCAGCTGGGAATGGTGCATATTGATCGAAGTATATAACTTGGACTCTTCCAGAATCTGGATCCTAAATGGCATTATTCCCTATAAAGGACATTACAGACTGTATGATAAAGGGATACATCTGGATTTTGGAAATGATGAAAAGGTAACATGTAGTTCAGTTAGTAGATTTTCAGGGGGGCCAGTAAACAACAAATATGAAAGTGTTTGCAGTCACTCTGGATAACCGTGTCTACTAAATGTCTGTGTGATAAGGTATTTTAGAGTCCGATAACCTTTAAGATTATATGTTAAGGTACCTACGTCTACTATGAAGGAAGTTAGAGGTAGTCTTGGGGGCAATGCTTACTATGCCAAGTATGACCAGTTATTGGGCTAGTTAGGAATCATTAATGCTAGTTAGCAACTGTGCTACTTAGCAACATACTTCACAGCCCACAGGTATATGGGAAATTGATAATGCTCCTCTTTGGCAAAATCATGAAGTTTCCCTTTAATGCTTGAAATTGGTGCCTTAAAGGTGAATAAGTTACAGTGAGGTGTTTTGATCCTCACTGTTCTTACCACAGCAGCGTGCTGTTAGAAACACAAGGCCTTGCCCCTTCACATAATAGCCAAGGTGGATGATTTAACTTGAAACAAACGCGCACGCACATGCACACGTGCACACAAACACACTCACAAAGCCTCGCCCATCAGATACTAGAGAAGGGCTGTTTTACTGATCCAACATGATCAAAGGTCCTTCTCTGCAGGACACGCCCTTACATCACTCAGTCTCTCTGACTTTCTCTGCAGGAGAGCATTTGTGACGGCAGGACTAACAGGCAAGTGTACTATGTATTATGTTGTCTGAAAGAAAAGAAACGAAACGAAAGAAAGAAGCCTTCTGTTTACTGGTGAAACATTGTTTTTTTTTAACTCCCGTTAGATGCTGCCTAGGGAGCAGCTACTCGTCCTGAGGTCCAAGAGGAGTTTGTTTCCCTTATATAACCTGCGGGTGTCTGTCAATTTACTCCTGTGTGTGGTTATGTCAGTGTGCTCAATACTGTCTTTCAAACAGGAGTGTTATAGCACATCTACTCTCAAGGCAGCTTACTATTTTGGACAACGCCATGGAGGAGTTGGCGTTCTACCCAGCGGTGGCGTTGATCTACTTCTTCGGTGTGCTGCGTGCCAGTCAGGAGGATCGGGTGGAGCTGGCAGAGAGCGCCAGCGTAAACGTCTTCTGTCTGTTTGTCCTGGCACAGCCGCTCTGCCTGGTGGTGGGGCGCTACACTGGCATGCTCATGTATCTCATCACGGCCCTGGTGTCCTACAACTTCCTTCCATGGAAGGAAACAGGAAATACAGCAGTCACAGGCCAGGAGGAAAGTCGAGAGAAGGAAGGAAAAGAGAAGAAGAAAAAGACAAAGACAAACTAAGGAAGAAGGACACGGCCGCAGAAAGTGTGGGTTCAGAAAAGGAGACAAAATGAAGCAACTCTCATCACAGAACCGATAACGTACAATAAGGAAGAATTCATGTCAGAGACCGTTCAGAAACCAAGATGGCCCACTCAAAGACCCACCTTTATTGTTTTAAACCAGACTGGGACAATCCAGTCTGCTAACATTACCACTCTCCACCCCCACCTCAGTCTGCTTATTGAACCTCCACCCCCACAGTGGAGTTACATGTAGGTGGGGACCATAAAACAGCAGGCTCCTTCCCTCCCAGATGAGCTGTCTCTCTCTGAGGCAACCAATCTGTGGGTTGGGGGCAATAAACAGACCAGAGTGGACCCACACTAGACAAAAAAATGGTTATTGTGAGTTTTTTCCCCTCAAAGATTTCAGTTTGTTTTTCAATTGAATTGTTTATGTCATAGGTCACATTAAAGGTGGAAAAAGTTCTGACATGATTTATCTTTGTCTCATTCTTTTACAACACAAAAACCTGGCATTTTAACAGGGGTGTGTAGACTTTCTATCCACTGTATGTGAACCTAGGCCTTGTGTTTACGATTCCATGAAGATAACATCTAACACCCTACCAAGGTTAAATCAGTCTTCACAGTGATGAGATATAGTTTCCTTTTGATCTTTTCAGTTCAACAGTAAACTGAACGGGATCCTTAAGATACAGAGGGATTAAGGCCAAACCCTAGGATGTTCAGTTTTGTGCTCAGCCTTTGTTCTCTTTATAAACCAGTAGGTACTGCATACGTGTTGGGTATTTGATGATTTATTAAAGTCTTTCAGCTCCATGTATGTGGATTCTCTCCTTTTTTCTCTTTAGACTGTTTTTGCTTTCGCTGTTTTTCACTCCTTCTCTCTCTGAATTTAATTCAATAGACTTTCTTAACCTGGCAAGTTCAGTAATTTATGTCATGAAAGTGTACATACCAAAACAATTATAGCAATAGCCAGTCTCCATGAGAGAAATGTTACTTGAATTGATATGAAAAAAATAAAAGTAAATTGTTCTTTTAAAGCTTCAGATTTTTTAATTGACAGAGTCTAAGTGCAGCATATTTTATAAAGCACTACTCCATTATGTGTATCAGAGGCAGCAGCTTAGACCGCTCCACCACCCTGGGCCATGGTATATTTATACATTTCCCTATCTGTCCCCCAGGCTGCGGTAGTAGACTTCTAGGCTGGACATGTTGAATATTCACCCAGTAAATAATGTATAATGTTCAATTCTTGGCAATAACTTAGTAAAGAAAGCTACTTTTTGGTCTGAGTGTCTGTCGTACCATAATAGGAAATGCAGCTCCGTCTCCATCTCTCTCCGGTAACAGAGGGGGCATAGCCTTTCTGTCTTTTATTGTGCTTTATTCTTTTCTCTCCATCTGACTCGGTCTCTCACACAGTTCCCCACTGCTGTCAAATGAAATCCCTCCACTCCACCACATGTAGGCTCTCATCTCAGGGCGCTCCAGTGCTCGTCTTACATTCCTTCGCTCTCTCCCACCACCCCCATCTCACCCTTTCAAACCACTCTATCTTCTTATTTTTACTGATCTCTCTCTCCCCCCATCTATCTCTGATTTACTCCCTATTCAACCCATTCTCTCTCTATCCATTTCACCCCCTCTCGGTGTCCTAGACCATCAGTGTTTATTGTCCGTTCCAAGACCCCTAACAGTCAGGGGAGTAGGAGGGCCGGACAGGGGAAATCAGCTGAGAAAGGCACTCAGAACTACTCTAACCATCCAACTGCCCTGAAAGGCCAAGGCTGAATACATCTCCGACAGTTATCTGCTCAAAAGGGCAACACTTCCAGAGAGAATTGAGATTTCACTTCAAAAGAAGCCAAAGAGAGTGTCCCCAGAACCGGAGCCAAAATCCAAGTGACCTGAGCTGGTGTGCTTCCCCTTAAAAACCACACAACCATGGAATGATACCCTGAGATTGAGATGCTCGAGAAAAACAATGAAAAATGACCGACCTGGCTCAAAATGTCAAGAGCAAAGTTGCCCTGTCTCAGCACCAGGATTGGAATGTTTGCCTTATTCTGACTGAACAGTATCAATGACACATACAGACAAGCATCTTGCAGAGAGCTGTGACCTCATGAGCAAGTTCCAAAATCCAAGAGACTGCTGAAGGTTTAAAACGACTTTGAAGATTATCATTTTCTTTTTTTATACAGCTGGTTGCCAGTCCCCGCCCTAGGGCAACGTGGAGGCTAACTATTTGCTCGTGCATCAACCGAGAGCACAATATGCTCCAGGCTAGGAACTTTGACATTATGGCAATAAAATCTAAAAACTGTGTGTAGTGATGCCCAGCATACAGCAGAGCAGATATCGGTCACAGTCAATCCTTTGAACGGTGCCCAAGATGCTGCTACACCCCTAGTGAGTTGAGATCAAGCCCTGGAGCCCTTTGCAGTCACCATGGAGATAGCCTCGGTTACCCAGTCGGCCAGTCACTGCTTAGAGAGCACCCTGCCCCAGAATCATAACTGAATGCTTCCCAAAGGCTCTGTATGCATGTATGCATACACAAGGTGCGGGTCATAAAATTAGAATATAATCAAAAAGTTGATTTATTTCAGTAATTCCATTCAAAAAGTGAAACTTGTATAATGTATACATTCATTCCACACAGACTGATGTATTTCAAGTGTTTATTTCTTTTAATTTTGATGATTATAACTGACAACTAAAGAAAACCCCAAATTCAGTATCTCAAGTTTCACATTTTGAATGGAATTACTGAAATAAATCAACTTTTTAATGATATTCTAACCAGAGGGACAATGACAGGGAGAACACAGGGGGGGGGGTCAGCAGAGTGGCAGTTGAAATCTTCAGGTATCATCTTGATCTGCAACACAACCAAGAGGACTTTGGACAGGGACAGCAAGGAGTCTTTCAAGCCTGGTACTCCGCAGGTGTGGGCCAAGACCTCATGTCCTTTAAAGTGGAGAACTGACCCTACTCCCCCAGCACAATAATATAGCAGCATAAGACCTTGGGGCTGAGACAGGGGGGTCCTCTCTCAGCTATTAATTTTAACCTCACTCAAAACCTTATACACAGTATCTCACAAAAGTGAGTACACCCCTCACATTTTCACTTAGGGGTGTACTCACTTTTGTTGGCAGCGGTTTAGACATTAATGGCTGTGTGATGTGTTATTTTAAGGGGACAGCAAATGTACACTGTTATACAAGCTGTACACTCACTATTTTACATTGTAGCAAAGTGTAATTTCTTCAGTGTTGTCACATGAAAAGATATAATCAAATATTTGCAAACATGCGAGGGGTGTACTCACTTTTGTGAGATACTGTAATATATATATATATATATATACACACACACACACTGAACAAAATTATAAACGCAACACTTTGGTTTTTGACCCCATTTATCATGAGCTTACTTCAAAGGTCTAAGACACAAATCTGTCTAAATCTGTGTTAGTGAGCACTTCTCCTTTGCAGAGATAGTCCATCCACCTGACAGGTGTGGCATAACAAGATGCTGATTTGACAGCATGATTATTGTACAGGTGTGCCTTAGGCTGGCCACAATAAAAGGCCACTCACATTATAGAGTGGCCTTTTATTGTGGTCAGCCTAAGGCACATTTGAGAGAAATAGGCCTTTTGTGAACATACAGAAAGTCTTAGATCTTTGAGTTCAGCTCATGATAAATTGGGGCAAAAACAAAAGTGTTGTGTTTATAAGTTTGTTCAGTATATATATATATATATATATATATATATATATATACACACACACACACATATAGGTGCTGGTCATATAATTAGATTATCATCAAAAAGTTTATTTATGTCAGACATTCCATTCAAAAAGTGAAACTTGTATATTACATTCATTCATTACACACAGACAGATATATTTCAATTTATTATTTATTTTAATTGTGATGATTATAACTGACAACTAATGAAAATCCCATATTCAGTATCTCCGAAAATGTGAATATTATATAATATACACTCACCTAAAGGATTATTAGGAACACCATACTAATACTGTGTTTGACCCCCTTTCGCCTTCAGAACTGCCTTAAATCTATGTGGCATTGATTCAACAAGGTGCTGAAAGCATTCTTTAGAAATGTTGGCCCATATTGATAGGATAGCATCTTGCAGTTGATGGAGATTTGTGGGATGCACATCCAGGGCACAAAGCTCCCGTTCCACCACATCTCAAAGATGCTCTATTGGGTTGAGATCTGGTGACTGTGGAGGCCATTTCAGTACAATAAACTCATTGTCATGTTCAAGAAACCAATTTGAAATTATTTGAGCTTTGTGACATGGTGCATTATTCTGCTGGAAGTAGCCATCAGAGGATGGGTACATGGTGGCCATAAAGGGATGGACATGGTCAGAAACAATGCTCAGGTAGGCCGTGGCATTTAAACCATGCCCAATTGGCACTAAGGGGCCTAAAGTGTACCAAGAAAACATCCCCCACACCATTACACCACCACCACCACCACCAGCCTGCACAGTGGTAACAAGGCATGATGGATCCATGTTCTCATTCTGTTTATGCCAAATTCTGACTCTACCATCTGAATGTCTCAAATGAAATTGAGACTCATCAGACCAGGCAACATTCTTCCAGTCTTCAACTGTCCAATTTTGGTGAGCTTGTGCAAATTGTAGCCTCTTTTTTCTATTTGTAGTGGAGATGAGTGGTACCCGGTGGGGTCTTCTGCTGTTGTAGTCCATCCGCCTCAAGGTTGTGCGTGTTGTGGCTTCACAAATGCTTTGCTGCATACCTCGGTTGTAACGAGTGGTTATTTCAGTCAAAGTTGCTCTTCTATCAGCTTGAATCAGTCGGCCCATTCTCCTCTGACCTCTAGCATCAACAAGGCATTTTCGCCCACAGGACTGCCGCATACCGGATCCAAGTAACTGAGCAGATTGTGAAATACTCAGACCAGCCCGTCTGGCACCAACAACCATGCCACGCTCAAAATTGCTTAAATCACCTTTCTTTCCCCTTCTGACATTCAGTTTGGAGTTCAGGAGATTGTCTTGACCAGGACCACACCCCTAAATGCATTGAAGCAACTGCCATGTGATTGGTTGATTATTAATTGCATTAATGAGAAATTGAACAGGTGTTCCTAATAATCCTTTAGGTGAGAGTGTGTGTGTATATATATACACACACACACACACACACACACACACACACACATACACACATACACACATACACACATACACACATACACACATACACACACACAGTAGATATAGAAAGTCTACACACCCCTTTTAAAATGCCAGGTTCTTGTGATGTAAAAGAATGAGACAAAGATAAATCATGTCAGAACTTTTTCCACATTTAATGTGACCTATAATGTGAACAATTCAATTGAAAAACAAACTGAAATCTTTGAGAAGAAAATATATATAAATCACAATAACCTGGTTGCATAAGTGTGCACACCCTTAAACTAATACTTTGTTGAAGCACCTTTTGATTTTATTACAGCACTCAGTCTCTTTGGGTAGGAGTCTATTAGCATGGCACATCTTGACATGTCAATATTTGCCCACTCTTCTTGGCAAAGGTTCTCCAAATCTCTCAGATTGCGAGGACATCTCCTGTGCACAGCACTATTCAGATCACCCCACAGATGTTCAATTGGATTTAGGTTTGGGCTTTGGCTGGGCCATTCCAAAACGTTAATCTTCTTCTGGTGAAGCCATGCTTTTGTGGATTTGGATGTGTGCTTTGGGTCATTGTCATGCTGAAAGGTGAACTTCCTCTTCATCTTCAGCTTTCTAACGGACGCCTGAAAGTTATGTGTCAAAATTGCCTGGTATTTAAAACTGTCCATAATTACCTCCACCCTGACTAAGGCCCCTGTTCCAGCTGAAGAGACACAGCTCCAAAGCATGATGCTGCCACCACCATGCTTCACTGTGGATATGGTGTTCTTTGGGTGATGTGCAGTGTTGTTCTTGCGCCAAACATAACTTTTGGAATTATGGCCAAAAAGTTAATCCTTGGTTTCATCAGACCATAACACATTTTGCCACATGCTTTTGGGGGTCTTGATGTTTGTTTTTGCAAACTTCAGCTGGTTTTGGATGTTTTTCTTTGTAAGAAAAGGCTTCCATCTTGCCACCCTACCCCATAGCCCATTCATATGAAGAATACGGGAGACTGTTGTCACATGTAGCACACAGCCAGTACTTGCCAGAAATTCATGCCATTTCTTTAATGTTGCTGTAGGCCTCTTGGAAGCCTCCCTGACCAGTTTTTTTCTTGTGGGGTATTCCTGGTCTGCAGTGGTCAGTACCAATCAAAAGTGGTCCAAGGTGAACCGGCGACTGGGTCATGGGCGGCCAAGGCTCACTGATGCAGGTGGGGAGTGAAGGATAGGCTGTGTGGTCCGATACAACAGACAGGCTACTGTGACTCAAATTGTTGAAAAAGTTAATGCTGGTACTGATAGAAAAATGTCAGAACACAGTGCATCACAGTTTATTGCGTATGGGGCTGTGCAGCCGCAGACCAGTCAAGGGGCCTGTGTGGACCCCTGTCCACTGCCGAAAGCATCTACTGTACAATGGGAATGTGAGCATCAGAACTGGACCACGGAGTAATGGAAGAAGGTGCCCTGGTCTGACAAATCACTTTTCCTTGAATCACGTGGATGGCCACCCATATGGAAAATAAATATATTTTTGCAATGCAAAATGTATGTAGAATGTATGATGAATATATGTTGAATACATTTAACTTAATTCAAAATACATTTCAGGTATAAAAATGTATTTCATCTTTTATTCTGAAATGTATATACAAATGTATAAATACATTTAACTTTATTCAAAATACATTTCAGCTTTTATTCCCGAAATGCATTTTAAAATGTATAAATACATTTTAGTTTTGTCCAAATGTATTTCACCGTCAACAATGCTCTCATTACAAATGTCATTTATTATAGAAAATTCATTAAAACATGTATTTTGAAGCCCATATTAAAATGCATTTTTCAGGTCCTGTGAAAGTAAAATGATGAAATGTAATTACCGATGTATTGATTATATCACATTTAGGTGTTGAAACACATTTTATAGATGTGTACATTGCCAAAATACATCTTAGTCACAAATATAGTCTAAAGTACTAACGTAAACTTGGTAATTCCACTACTTGCCTCTCATGTCAACCTATTCCAGTTTGGAGTAGTGGTTAGTGCGCCTGACTGTGGAACAAAAGGTCACGTTTGAAACACCACCTGGCCGATGCTCCAGACATGCGTTTTAGAAATGTATTAAATATATTTTTTATAAATATATTTAAGTGGCCAATTTCAAACATTGACATATATTTACCAAATGTATTCAGGCATATATTTTCCAAATGTGTTCAGAAATATATTTTCCAAATTTATTAAAAAATATATTTAAAATACATTTATTTTCCGTATGGGCAGGTGCGTGTGTGTCGCTTGCCTGGAGAACACATGGCACCAGGATGCACTATGGGAAGGAGGGAAGGAGGCAAGTCGGCGGAGGCAGTGTGATGCTTTGGTTCTGCTGGGAAACCTTTGGTCCTGCCATTCATGTGGACAGTGCTTGACATTGGCACCTGCCCTCCCGTCAAATGCAGGTAGAATTTGCCTGTGGTGTGTAACGCAGTCACTCTTACTAGCCACTTTGGTGGGTGGCATTCAATATATCTATACACAGGGTTTTTCCTGCATTCAAAGCTCAAAGGCTATAGCCTTCCCAAAATCTCGCACTGCCCCTGTGTGTTGGCATGGTAAAACATGATTTTGCGCTCATATATAAAACACCAGTAAAACACTGCAGCTAAAATTATGGTAGGAGGAAATGTTTTCATATTGAGTGTTACCAGGTGGGGTGTTTCCTAAACAATTGGGCAATTTTTCTATGGGCTTGGGCGGGTTGAATTTTTTTCTGGAGTCTGTGGCAGAATACGGTTTACGGTCAATTAAATTTGGCAACCTTGTATTCAGGACCAAAAGGGTCCAAACATCGCATAGATGAGTAATGTTGGAAAAACAAGTGGATATTAGTTTTCTTTTACACCCAAGCATGTCAAAATATTCCATTTAAACGCAATAACCTCAAAAATTATGTACTTTTCAGGTGACTTCTAGTAGCTTAAAATTACAGATTTGTTTTTAAAGAGAGATCGCGAGACAAATGAAGATGACAGGTGAAAAGACCATCAGATTGAGGTATGTACTATCACCAAAAACAATAGGCTATATATGCAATATATAGAGTAATTTTATAATTAACATAAGTCACTAACAATATAAATATTTATGTATGTGAAGACACTGGATCAGCGACAGCAGCAGAGCCTAGTACAGCTGAATGATGTTGAGGGACATTAACGATGTGGCGTCAAGGCAAAGATGGGGGAAAAATAACTTGACATACAGCTCTGTTTTGTTTTTTATGGAGGTCTATATTAACAAGAACGTAGCATAACAAAAGTAGACAACAATAATATTGACTGCGATTAATTATAAAGCTGATGGGTGATTTCATATTTCTTTTTAAATATTAGTGTTACATGTTAATAGATCTAGGTTATGTTAAGAATACATATATTGCTTGCATATTTTGGTTGATATTAGGGAGGACGTTGTAGCGTGCATTAGCTGCACAAGTGGACATGGACAACAGGGCAGATTTTACACTATAATAGTTGTCTTTTTCAAGTGTGTAGCCACATTATGTAAAGTATTTCACAGAGGGTTCTCTGGTAGACTGGGGTACCACCTTTGCATAATAGTGACTGAACTAGTGAACAAGACAGGCTAAGATGTAGCACACCATAGTCACATTTTATCAAATAAAACATAATTCCAACAACCGAAATGGTGGCTAGTAACTTTGGAAAACCACTAGCCACAGTGGCAGGTGAGCAAAAAAGTTAAGGTCAAGCGCTGCATGTGGATGTTACTCTGACATGTACCACCCACCGAAGCATTGTTGCAGTCCATGTGCACCCTGTCTTGGCAATGATATTCCCTGATGGCATTGGCCTCTTTCAGCAGGACAAGACTTAAAGGATCTGCTGCTAACGTCTTGGTGCCAGATACCACAGAACACCTTCAGAGTTCTAGTGCAGTCCAGACTCAACGGGTCAGGGCTGTTTTTGGCAAAAGAGGGACCTACACAATATTAGGCAGAAGGTCATAATATTATGGCTGATCAGTATATATATAAATATATACACACATGGGCGCACACATGTTGGTTTCACTTAGAAATGTCTTTGTTTTCAAAAGGAAAGTGATCTTTTGTCCATTAAACTACATCAAATTGATCATAAATACAGTGTAGACATTGTTAATGTTGGAAAGTATTATTGTAACTGGAAACGACAGATTTTTAATGGAATATCTACATAGGCATACAGAGGCCCATTCTCTGCAACCATAAGTCCTGTGTTACAATGGCATGTTGTTTGTGAAACCAAGTTCATCATTTTAAAAGTCTTTGTGATCATAAGAAAACCCTTTTGCAATTTTGTTAGCACAGCTGAAAACTATTGTGCTGATAAAGAAGGAATAAAACTGTCCCTCTTTAGATAACCTGAGTATCTAGAGCATCAGGAATTTTCGATTACAGGCTCAAAATGTCCAGAAACAAAAATCGTCTAGAGCAGAGTTGCAAAGAAAAAGGCATCTCAGACTGGACAATAAAAAGAAAAGATTGAGATGGGCAAAAGAACACAGACACTAGACAGAGGGATAACTCTGTTGAGAAGATCAGCATCCTGGAATCACATCTTCACTATTGACGTTCAGACTGGTGTTTTGCGGGTACTATTTAATGAAGCTGCCAGTTGAGGACCTGCGAGGCGTCTGTTTCTCAATCTAGACCCTCTAATGTATTTGTCCTCTTGCTCAGTTGAGCACTGGAGCCTTCCACTATTTTATCCTGGTTAGAGTATGAGATCTTCAGTTTCTTGGAAAAGCTTTCATTTCCCAAAACAAGAATAGACTGATTTTGTTTCTAGACATATTGAGCCTGTAATCAAACCCACAAATGATGATGAAGATACTGTCTACAGAAGGACATTTTTCGGCAGTGCTAACATAGTCTCAAAAGGTTTTTCTAATGATCAATAAGCATCTTAAAATGATAAACTTGTATTAGCAAACACAACATGCCTGGTCACCCCTCTGAGCCTGGGTCCTCTCTAGGTTTCTTATGGAGTTTTTCCTAGCCACTGAAATTCAACACCACTGTTGTTTGCTCCTTGGGGTTTAAGGCCAGGTGTTTCTGTAAAAGCACTTTATGACAACTGCTGTTGTAAAAAGGGCTTTAGAAATAAATTTGACTGATTGATTGAACATGCAATTGGAACACAGGACTGATGGCTGCTAATAATGGGCCTCTGTTACATCTATGTAGATATTCCATTGAGAATCAGCCGTTTCCAGCTACAATAGTCATTTACAACATCAACAATGTCTACACTGTATTTCGGATCAATTTGATGTTATTTTAAATGGACATAAAAATTGCTTTTCATTAAAAAACAAAATTTCTAAGTGACCCCAAACATTTGAACAGCAGTGTATATACAATGCCTTCGGACAGAATTCATACTTTCTCCACATTAAATTATTATAGACTTAAATTCTTATTGCATAAACATATTTTTGGCATTTATTTAAACACAATACTGTCACTCCAGAAACCCTTTCACTCCAGAGTCCGATGCATTATGTCCTTTGATCATTCTTTAGATTTCTCTAAAACTTCATTGAAGTCCATATACTGGATGGACATTTCTAATGTTTGGACAGGATCTAGAAAGGCTTAAACTTGGGTACAGTATGTAAGGTCACGTCACATGTCAGAGGAAGTCCAAGGCACGTCTCTGTCAATCTCAGAAAATCGGGGCTCGCCCTAGATCTTGGGAAGTTTACGAAGTCGCAAGGAGGAGTGGGCTCCATCATTGTGAAATGGAAGATGTTTGGAACCACCAAGATGCCTTATATTGCTGGCCATCCGGTCAAACAAAGTAACCGGGCCAGAAGGGCCCAAGCTGTTGTGTGCCCTGGGGTTGCTCCACACACTCATGGAGCTATGACAGAGCTGTGTGATAGTTTCCATTTGGTGCAATGAAGAGTGGAGGAATCAGAGTGGTTAAGGCTGATCCAGGGTTCTATCACTGAAGCCCTTGTTGGCCTTGGTAAGGGGGGATTTCAATTGGTATTCAGGTTGGGTGTGTTCTGCATGAGTGTTCTACCATGACCTGGACACCACACGGCTCCATCTGCATACACAACTCCTCACTGGGGACCAGGGTCCAAAACCTGTTTTCACTCTTCACTTCCTTGTCTCCACTTCACCTGTATTCGTTTGACTTCTACTCAGAATAAACCCCTTGAAAAATAAGAATCTATTAAATGAAGTAAGGAGTGACCATTCTACTTAAAAATAAGGGATGCCTTGGTCATCGAAGAATGTTTCCTTGTTTCTTATGTAATCTGCTCTCTAAAATAGATGATATACTATGCATGGGAATGGATCCTTATAATAATCCAGATGTTTTTTATTTATATGATATTCAGTGAATGACAGGACGTTTGTTAATGTGCCATAGGTCTACTATAGTCCATTAATCAATCAGGTCTAGGAAAATCATTATATTAATTTATTTGTCAAAAACAAAGCCTGGCAAAGCTGAGCCTGATGTGTAGACTGAATGAGAAATATTTGTACTAACAAAGTTACAAAAAGTGAAAACCCAGCAAAAACAGACTGACAGATCAACAAATGGAACAAGACCCCGCAGAGAGCAATAATAAAAATCCATGAAAATGTCATTAGCCATCCGTTCAAAAAAAACAGCGAGACGGGGTGTTGTATGAGTATGCTAGTGTGTGCGTACTTGACTTTGTGTGTGTGTCTGTTTAAGAGTTTGAGCATGTGGTGGAGTCTGAAACATAGCTGGTTCCTACGACTCTCCGGCAGTAATGGCAGCCGTACTTCACTGCGAGAGGGTCTCCTGTGGAGAGGCCTCGACACGCTCTGTCCAAACCCTTTAATGATCCCAATCTGCACAGGAAATCAAGACCCACCAGAGTCATGCCACCGCTGCTGTCACTAAGGTGAGATTAGGTGGGGGGGAGCAAGCGATAGGGAGGAGGGAGAAGGAAAAGGAGAGTTGACAGGGAGATGGAGAGGACAGAAGAGATAACGCACAAGTAAGCATTTTAACCCCCTGGGTAATAGCGGTTTTCCCTTCTGAAAACTTGATAAGCTGCTCTTCCATATGCATGCCTCTTCTTTTTTGTTATGATTTTATATCTCCTTTTTTCTTATATTCCCTCCTTCCCACCTGCTCTCTCTCTCCCTCCAAGGAAATAAGAAGTTAGGCGTTGGCGTTTTTTAAAAGTCATTTGGTAAACGGAAGGAGCCATCTATCGTGATTAGAGCCCCTATTTGTTTGTTAGATCTTATCAGTGATGGTGCAGGAGGGGATGGAGAAGAAGCGTTCCCATCCACCCAGGTCACAACAGTGCTGCCCTGCTTCCACAAACAGGTCACAGAACACACACAGGAAATGCATCAAGTTCACCAGAAGCATTGCATTTGATCCATTGACGATTTATTGATTCATCTTTAAATAAATTGTACTTACAGTATTTACATGTCAAGGTATTTTACATGGTATTTGGTCACATGCACATTGTAAGAAAAGAAAAGCAGTATCATCTGTACAAATATTTACAGAAGTCGATAGAGGGAGGAGCCTGTACAAAAGAAAGGCACCTGGTTATGACCTTTGACCCTTCGTAGAGTTTGACCTCGTTTCACAGATAGCGTCAGCGCCCAGTTCGGCTGCCTGTAAACCATAAACAGAGAGCAACTGAGCTGGCAATAGAAAGCCATATGAACTTTGTGTGCACTTCTGAACAGCCACTTCTTTCGTATTACATCAGCTCAGTCAGCATTTAACAGGGCCTAGATAACAGCACTGTCAGCGTTTGATCAGATCTAAATGCTCCAAGAGCACATCACCACAGTCTGGGAAATTATCGGTGACACTAAACGCTCAGAACGTCTCAGATAAACCGGAAGGCTAACGGCTAGAGAGCCCCTAATTCCCAAACAGACATTCACATATTTCTACACGTTTCTATGTGAATGTTCTGCAAGATTTACTCTTTCTGACCAGGCCGCTGGGAGAATGGCTGAATATGCTCACAGCTTCTGTGAAGCCGGAGAAATAGAACGTAAGGATAGGACACATTTTTCATTTTCCTTATGTATGTGTGTGTGTCCTGTCTACGTGTTCCACTTCTACAGGTGCTGTAAGGCATTGTGGCCTATAAGCAGAGGCACGTGGCTGACATATGGAGTCTATCTTGTGCTGAGAGGATCACTGGTTTATATTCAAGAGGCGAAAGGTTAAAGGTTAAGCACAGGTAGGAATACAGACGGTCAAATATGCACGCTGAGGAGTAAAGCCAGTAGTGGAGAAAATTTTGACCCCCTTTGCTGTCAAATAGAACATTCTGTTGGAGCCCCCCACAGCTGTAAAGATTCCTCACTACCACTATGATCATGCAGCTCTGTTGGACAGCCAAGTCTATAAGCAGGAGCACTTTTAAAGCACCATAAGGACCAC